>NC_064921.1:382020986-382351701 GCF_023897955.1 Schistocerca gregaria | reverse complement strand
TGTTACAAGGGTTAAGTGAGCCACCATCAGCAATATCTCCCTTTGGCTTTTCAGTATTCAGAGAGGCAGGTTTTCCGCGTTGCACGTGCATTCCACGAAAGACAATAGGCTTACGTGAGTGCCCATTACGGAATCTTAATCAGATGGCATAGTGCATGTTTGCTCGACTGATGACAGTAGTATCATGGCTAATGACGCACTCGTAACGTGCAAACTACAGGAAACACATGCTCGTTTATACCAGTCCATAATACTGAAACTAACTGAGAGCTACTTTAAGACCCGAGTACTGTTCAACGTGCTTGTCATTTGTGACGAAGGTCTCTTGGAAACAGGTTCCCAAAGTGCTGGCGTGTCTTGTTCTAGCTGTTTGGTCGGTCAGTCGTGCTCTGTAAAGTGCACAGACGGTAAGTCCAGGGTGCCGGGCTCAAGTGTGGCAGAGTGTGCTCCCATAAATTTCGGGACGCCGTGTGATGCGTGATCACATTGATGTGTAAGTAACGTTGAAAAGATTACGACAGATGTCCGCTATTACACTATTGTCTGTCGTATTGCAATGAGAAGCAGTCTTTGACTGAAAGGATCAAGTGGAAGCGCGTGAGAAATACTTTTTTGCCAAGGCAATACAGGAATTTTAGTCCATGATAAGATATTAACAGATAGAGACCGGAGCAGCCACACAATTTCAATATCAGTCAGTATCAAACCCGACTTAACTCTAGTTTCTCTGACGAGGAGCCGCTAAATTGAAATGCATCAGTATACGGTCATGTTTTATAATATGTGCTTTAATACTCTGTAAATCATCATTAATGCTTGCAGTGGGTACTTTTTATTGTATCTTACATTAGACTCTTTTATCGATATATTAACAGATGGAGCACTGAAAGAATAATTGCCTGCTTCTGTTCGAGCTGTTAGTGTTTAATTGTAACTATACATTCTCCAAGGGCCGTTCGTAATTAAATGAAGAACATTCTTTGCTTATGTCGTGAACGGTAGTTCTTACATATTTCTAACTTTCTTGCGAGAAATCCACTGCATTTCTTCTTACTGCTGCTAGCTAACATCAGACGCAGCAATTTTGTTGCTTTGGATATCTCAGATTATTTGTTCTAAACCTTTCGTAATTATGCAGGTTTGGTTCATTTTACCGTACATGGAAGTTGCAGAAGCGAGAAACTTCTGAATAAAACGCACAGTAATCGCAATAATCTAATCGATTACCGTTGTCCTAAAAGTCACCCATAATGTTGCAGCTAAAGATTCAAACTATTGGTGAGGCGTCAGTCTCCGTTTCAATAACTTCACAAGACATAAAATCTTGTCATCAAGTTTTTAGTCTTAGTGGTTTCAGCCTGACTGTAAAATATACTTTTAATCAGAACACAATGTGCGGTGAAATGTCCTTTCCTCTCATTAACACACTCTATGTTGTAGTTAATTAAGCTGTAGTTATTTTGGGACTAGAAACGTATGTGGCAATTTTGAAAACTTTAAATTAATTTTTGCCCAGAATATCCATGCAAATATTTCCCCTCCATTAATCACAGTTTTAGTATTCCCGCAAATGGACATCGAAATGAAGGCTATCGCAGCGGGATAATACATCCGCGAGGGTGCGTGCGAAGTGTGTCACAGGGCAGAGCCACTGACACAGATTTTTACCTGCCGGCACCAGTAGGCCTGGTTGGGTTGTCGTGCCGCTCACCTCAACAACACCCGCTGGCTAAGACTTGGTCTCGCCCAGTGCTCTGTTCTGTGTGCTCAACTGTCAGTGCCTCGCCCTGGCCGCGTATTGTGCTCCTCTTCGTGTTCGTTCTCTGTGCAATGTTCGGACTCTCTGCGCCCACGAAGATTAACACTCAAGCAGTGTGCAAAGCCGCTGTCTCGCAAAATCTGGACATGAACTGTATAAATTGAAGAAAGATTTTCACGAAGAACGAAATATGTGCCAAACGAAACTCGCAAAAGTTCGGAAGGGAAACTATGCCAAAGAGTCAGTGCACTGTTACCGAGGGTGATCAGACAGACAGGTCGCTCTGAATTACAAGGGACGTGAACATTACTGATTTCCAGTCTTCTTCAACCCGGTTACTCAGATTCAGGAAATTATACGGAAAAGGCAGTCGCAAAATTGCAAAGATTACTTCGCGTAAACGTGCGGAGGAGGGGTCATTAATAGGTAGTACTATAGAGAAATTCGTAGCTGACGTGAAGACTAAGCTTCCTGTTATTTTCTTAAGTGCTGTGTGTAAGGCCAATCAGTCAGATTTTGTGCAGGAACTGCGTACAAGCCACACGTTATCATTTTGATCGAAAAAAAAGAAGACGTAGTCGCTTAGCAGTCGATGAACGTTATGACGTATTCTTTACCAACAATGCCGGTCATAAATACCAGTGCATTACTTTTTACGCTGCTTTATAAATGTCTTAAGGAACGTCAAGGCCAATTAGGACCAAAAATTAAATACAATATTTAGTTGCAAAAATCTTGTAATCGGTGTAGCGAAATCTCAAGAAACGGAAGAGAATAAATTTCAGTATTATATCCCAAACGTCTTCTTAGCAGCCGGAGAAATTAATTTTTTGCTTTTGTTGGACACTTGGCTTGAACATATCAACACTTCTGTCTTTAGGACGTCGACGAAAAGACTGTTAATATAATTTGAATTCCACCGTGAACTAGCAGTTTGATTCAGCCTCTCGGTAAAGAAATTTTTCGACGATATGTAGCAATTTCAAAAATTGTCTGATAGTGCAGTATCCGATAGATCTGTGTAATTTTAGGATTATCAGCGGGCCGTATTGTATTTCAGAGCAACGGCCACGACCATTATTTATTACATACCAGTTTTATCTAAATGAAACTAGCAATTACTGTGAAGTGCCTGAATACATTAGTTTTCGTTTTGTCAGATGTGCCTGGTGTGAAGAAAACGTTTGTTTTCGTCATTCAATAGACATTTAGGACTTTTGTGACGACTGTAGGGAATGAACAAGAATGTGTGACATTGTTAGTAAAATATACGTTACTGAAAAATTATTATAAGAACTGTGCTATAGGAATTGCTATAAAACATTTCATGTCAACAAACGGACATCCCAGTTGATGGAAACCATCTGGGATGTAACATATACTGAATTGAATGTCTTTTCTCTGGCAGTCACTTATGTAACAATTACATCTGCAACAGTTTAGTTGTCATTATGAACTGCAGGTTATTCAAACAATTATTGATTTCAGACATTCTTGTTATGGTTCAGGTGCTTAAAATCGAGTGAATGCACTTTGGACTTTCCGCTGTGTTCTCTTGTCACGGCTGCGTTTGCTTACTCGGAGATCCTCTTGCCAAGCCGGAAGGGGTGTACAAACCTACTTTTTATCAAATTCTTCGTGAGACATAAATAAGTGACTTTAAATTTTTTTTAAATACTGTGAAAAATTTCAGTACAGTTTTCGACATGTCGGATTGGACCGTTGCGGGTTGTCAGAAATACGGAAATACTCATTCTTAAGGCTCTCTTGCTGAAAATCACTCAGTTTACTGGACTCAGGTAGTATGCAGCACACGCAATTGGTATTGTTGTGGTCTTCTGTCTAGAGGCTGGTTTGATACAGCTCTCCATGCTACTCTGTCTTGTGAAAGCCTTTTCGTCTCAGAATAACTACTGCAACATACATCCTTCTGAATTTGCTTAGTGTATTCAGCTCTTGATCTCCCTATACGGTTTTTACCCACCACGCTTCCCTTGAATACTAAATTGATGACCTCTTGTTGCATCAGAATATGTCCTACCAAGTGATCCCTTCTTTTAGTCAGGTTGTGCCATAAATTCCTCTTCTCACCAATTCTATTCAGTACCTCCTCATTAGTACGTGATCCACCCATCTAATCTTCAGCATTCTTCTGTAGTATAACATTTCGAAAGCTTCTATTCTCTTCTTGCCTAAACTACGAGGGTAATCCCAAAAGTAAGGTCTCCTATGTTTTTATAAGTACATAAGACCTGTTTATTTCTACAGAGTTTTACATCAGTTTACAGCTTGAACATTTAGCTATTTTTCGACATAATCACCATTTCTGTCGATGCATTCTCGTAGACACTGTGGCAGTTTTTGTATGCCCATGTCATACCAGCTCGCCGCCATGCTGTTCAGAAAGTTATGAACCTCTTCTTTCACCTCGTCGTCGGAGCACGCTCGCCCACACATCGATCGCCAAGGCAAACCGTTGCTCTCGTGCAACAGTTTCAATGGAGCACAATCACCCACCCACCCTATAGTCCTGATCTGGCACCCTGTTCCCTAGGTTAAAAGAACATTTTGTCGGAAAGCGATTCAGCTCCGACGATGAGGTGAAAGAAGAGGTTCATAACTTTCTGAACAGCATGGCGACGAGCTGGTATGACATGGGCATATAAAAGCTGCCACAGCGTCTACAAAAATGCATCGACAGAAATGGCGATTATGTCGAAAAAAGGGCTAAATTTTCAATTTGTAAACTGATGTATACCATTATAGAAACAAACAAATCTATGTACTTATAAAAAAATAGAAGACCTTACTTTTTGGGATTACCCTCGTAGTTACCGTCCATGTTTCACATCCATACGAGGCTACACTCCACACAAATACTTTCAGAAACGATTTACTGACACTTAAATCTATGTTGTGGTCTTCAGTCCTGAGACTGGTTTGAAGCAACTCTCCATGCTATTCTATCCTGTGGAAGCGTCTTCATCTCCCAGTACTTACTGCAACCTACATCCTTCTGAATCTGCTTAGTATACTCATCTCATGGTCTCCCTCAACAATTTTACCCTCCACGCTGCCCTCCAATGCTAAATTTGTGATCCCTTGCTGCCTTAGAACGTGTCCTACAAACCGGTCCCTTCTTCTTGTCACGTTGTGACACAACCTCCTCTTCTCCCCTATTTTATTCAATACCTCCTCATTAGTTACGTGATTTATCCATCTAATCATCAGCATTTTTCTGTAGCACTACGTTTCTAAAGCTTCTGTTCTCTTTTTGTCCAAACTATTTATCGTCCATATTTCACTCCCATACATGGCTACACTCAATACAAATACTTTCAGAAACGACTTCCTGACACTTAAATCTGTACTCGATGTTAACAAATTCCTCTTCTTCAGAAACTCTTTCTTTACCATTGCAGTCTAAATTTTATATCCTCTCTACTTTGACCATCATCAGTTATTTTGCTCCCCAAATAGCAAAACTCCTTTGCTACTTTAAGTGTCTCATTTCCTAATCTAATTCCCTCAGCATCACCCGACTTAATTCGACTACATTCCATTATCCTCGTTTTGCTTTTCTTGATGTTCATCTTATATCCTCCTTTCAAGACACTACCCATTCCGTTCAACTGCTCTTCCAAGTCCTTTGCTGTCTCTGACAGAATTACAATGTCATCGGCGAACCTCAAAGTTTTTATTTCTTCTCCATGGATTTTAATACCTACTCCGAGTTTTTCTTTTGTTTGCTTTACTGCTTGCTCAATATACAGATTGAATAACATCGGGGAAAGGCTACAACCCTGTCTCACTCCCCTCCCAACCACTGCTTCCCTTTCATGCCCCACGACTATTATAACTGCCATCTGCTTTCTGTAAAAATTGTAAATAGCCTTTCGCTCCCTGTATTTTACCCCTGCCACCTTTAGAATTTGAAAGAGAGTGTTCCAGTCAACATTGCCAAAAGCTTTTTCTACGTCCACAAATGCTAGAAACGTAGGTTTGGCTTTCTTTAATCTTTCTTGTAACACAAGGCGTAAGGTCAGTATTGCCTCACGTGTTCCAACATTTCTACGGAATTCTCCTGATAACGACGTCCTCCTGGAGTAGTCCCCGCCCGGAGATCCGTATGGGAGACTGTTTTACCTCCGGAATATTTTACCAAAGGGGACGCCATCATCATTTAACCATACAGTAAAGCTGCATGCCCACGGGGAAAATTATGGCTGTAGTTTCCCCTTGCTTTTAGCCGTTCGCAGTACCAGCACAGCAAGGCCGTTTTGATTAGTGTTACAAGGCCAGATCAGTCAATCATCCAGACTGTTGCCCGTGCAACTACTGAAAAGGCTGCTGCCCCTCTTCAGAAACCACACGTTTGTCTGGCGTTAACAAATTTCAGAAACGACCGAGCGAGGTGGCGCAGTGGTTAGCACACTGGACTCGCATTCGGGAGGACGACAGTTCAATCCCGTCTGCAGCCACCCTGATTTAGGTTTTCCGTGATTTCCCTAAATCATTTCAGGCAAATGCCGGGATGGTTTCTATCAGAGGGCACGGTCGATTTCCTTCCCCATTCTTCCCTAACCCGAGCTTATGCTCCGTCTCTAATGACCTAGTTGTCGACGGGACGTTAAACAACACTAACCTAACCTAACAAACCTTCAGAAACGCTTATCTTGCCATGGCCCGTCTTCATTTTATATCCTCCCTGCTTCTAGAGTCATCAGTTATTTTGTTTCCCTAATAACAAAACTCATTTAATACTTTAAGTATCTCATTTCCTAATCTTATCCCCTTAGCACCAAATCATTTAATTCGACTACATTCCGTTATCGTCGTTTTACTTTTGTTGATGTTCATCTTATATCCTCCTTTTAAGACAGTGGCCATTCCGTTCAGCTGCTCCTTCAGGTCCTTCGCTGTCTCTGACAAAATTACAATGTCGACCCAGACCTCGAAGTTTTTATTTCTTCTCCATGGATTGTAATTCCTACACCAAATTTTTCTTTTGTTTCCTTTACTGTTTGCTCAATATACAGATTGAATAACATCGGAGACATGCTACAACCTCGTCTTACTCCCTTCTCAACCTCTGCTTCCCGTTCGTGCCTCTTGACTCTTATAACTGCTATCTGGTTTCTGTACGAATTGCAAATAGCTTTTCGCTCCCTGTATTTTACCCCTACCACCTTCATGATTTGAAAGAAAGTATTCCAGTCAACATTGTGAAAAGCTTTCTCTAAGTATACAAATGCCTATCATCTAAGATAAGTCGTAGGGTCAGAATTGCCTCGCGTGTTCCAACATATCTATGGAATCCAAACTGATCTTCCCAGAGGTCGGCTCCTACCAGTTTTTGCACTCGTTTGTAAGGAATTCGTGTTAGTATTTTGCAACCGTGACTTATTGAACTGATAGTTCGGTAACTTTCGCACCTGTAGGCACCTGCTTTCTTTGGGATTGGAATTATTATATTATTCTTGAAGTATGAGGGTATTTCGACTGTCTCTTACATCTTGCTCACCAGATGGAAGAGTTTTGTCATGGCTGGCTCTCCCAAGGCGATCAGTAGTTCTAATGGAGTGTTGTCTACTCCCGAGACCTTGTTTCTTCTTCGGTCTTTCAGTGCTCTGTCAAATTCTTCACGCAGTATCGTATCTTCCATTTAATCTTTATCTACGTCGTCTTCCATTTTCATAGTATTGCCCTTAAAAACATCACCCTTGTATAGACCCTCTATATACTCCTTCGAACTTTCTGCTTTCCCTTCTTTGCTTAGGAGTGGTTTTCAATCTGAAATCTTGATATTCATACAGGTAGTTATTTTTTCTTCAAAAGTCTCTTTGATTTTCCTGTAGATAGAAATGCTTCAACATCCATACATTTGTCCGTTTTACACTTCCTGCCGACATCATTTTTGAGGCGTTTGTATTCCTTTTCGCCTGCTCCATTTACTGCGTTTTTATATTTTCTCCTTTCGTCAATTCAATTTAATGTCCCTTTTGTTACCCATGGATTTCCACTAGCCCTCGTTTTTTTATCTACTTGATCCTATGCTGCCTTCACTATTTCATCTCTCAAACCTACCCATTCTTCTTCTACTTTATCTCTTTCACCTGTTCTTGTCAATAGTTCCCTAATGCTCTACCTGAAACTCTCTACTACCTCTGGTTCTGTTAGTTTATCCACGTCCCATCTCCTTAAATTCCCACCTTTTAGCAGTTTCTTCAGTTTTAACCTACAGTTCATAACCAATAGATTGTGGTCAGTGTCCACATCAGCTCCTGGAAATGTCTTACAATTTAAAACCTGGTTCCTAAATCTCTGTCTTACCATTATATAATTTATCTGAAACCTTCCAGTATCTCCAGGCATCTTCCATGTACACAGTCTTCTTTCATGATTCTTGAACCAAGTGATAGCTATGATGAAGTTATGCTCTTTTCAAAATTCTGCCAGGCGGCTTCCTGTTTCATTCCTTACCCCATTCCACATTCACCTACTACGTTTCCTTCTCTTCCTTTTCCTACTATCGAGTTCCAGTGACCCATAACTATTACATTTTCGTCTCCGTTAACTATCTGAATAATTTGTTTTATCGCATCACTCATTTCATCATTCTCTTTATCATCTGCAGAGCTAATTTGCGTATCAACTTGTACTGGTGTGGTAGGCCTGGACGTTGTGTCTATCTTGGCCACAATAATGCGTTCACTATGCTGTTCATAGTAGCTTACACGCGCTGCTATTTTTTAATCGTTACTAAACCTACTCCTCGATTACCCCTATTTGATTTTGATTTTATAACCCAGTATTCACCTGACCAGAAGTCTTTTTCCTCCTGACACCGAACTTCATTAATTCTCACTATATCTAACTTAACCTATCCATTTCCCTTTTTAAATTTTCTAACCTACCTGCCCGATTAAGGGATCTGACATTCCACGCTCCGGTCCGTAGAATGCCAGTTTTGTTTCTCCTGATAACGAGGCCCTTCTGAGTAGTCCCCGCCCGGATATCCGAATGGGGGACTATTTTACGTCACTAATATTTTACCCAAGAGGACGCCATCATCATTTAACTATACAGAAAAACCGCATGGAATCGGGAAAAATTACGGCTGTAGTTTCCCCTTAGTTTATCCTTAGGATAATTTAGGTTAAGTAGTGTGTAAGCTTATGGACTGATGACCATAGCAGTTAAGTTCCATAAGATTTCACACACATTTGAACATTTTTGAATCTTCTTAGGTCACTGAAATATGAAAATACAGCCTCTTAATTTGGGCAGGAAGGAAAATGGGAAAGGTTCATTCACTGGTGCAACATACAAATTATTTTGCACAGACTGAATGTAACTAAACAACAGTTAATTTGAATACCGAAAAATAATCAGTAATGGTAGAAAATATCAGTTATAGCTCGCACGCGATCATTGTTGGCCAGACTATAAAGTAAAAGCTTAATGCCAAAAACTTCAATCCAAATGTAAACAGCCACAAAAATTACCAAAAGCTGCATGAGCAGAAGAAAAAAAGAAAAAAATTAATAAAAGTTATCCGAGCACATAATAGGTCACTGCCAAAAAATAGGCAACCTGTGATAAAATTAAACATCAACCAATACGGTGGGCCAGAACTAATACCAGCTGATAATTATATGCCTCGTAGAAGGCGTGCACTAATAACAGGCAGATAGAAGGACTTAAACACACGTAAATAATACACTGTCAATTAGCTTCACAACAAGCTTTCTAGTAGAGTTGGACACTGACATTAGCCCAAATTAATGGCGCCACGGATACTTAAATTTCACAGCCAAATCTTCCAATAACATATGATATAATTAAAATATTAAATAGACCTTCAACAAAAAAATAGTTGCTCATACAATTCAGTCTGCAATTTCCATGGAGGCTCGGACTTGAGTATCAATAAACAGAACCGGAGCATCCAGACATTCCGCTAAACCCGACTCTGACAGTTCGTCGGGCTTTTAATGATCCGCTCCTGAGGTTCCTCTACACGACAAGCCAAACTCAGACCAACAGGACCGCTGCATATCCTTTTCAGTTTACGTCAAAACAGAGACAGGTGGGTGACGGCAGCAGGCTTCCTTTACACATGGTTGCTGCACTGATACTCTCATCATCATACCAACTGTCATACTACCCTCGCGGGCCCAGGAAGCCAGCCCTCCAGGCCACGTCAGAGGGAGCTGTCTCGCTGGGCAACATGTTAGAGCCAAAGATAAGAGGATATCGATACAGTACGACGAGCATCCACGGCTCAGTAACCTTCAATGCTTGGGGATGGTAGAGTGCTATATCTTTGAGTTCCCGTGACCACTAGGCATTGTTGAGTGATCTCAATTTTTGGTTGTGCTCTGGTTGACCCTTTCCATGCGGTGATCTTCGGGCGCCGGTACAGCGGGTTGGTGGTGGATGGTACGCTATGAAGTGCGCTGCTCGGCGCGCGTGAGCCAGCATAGAGGGTGCTTTGTGCCACATGCTGTCGACTACCTGACTGCTTGCCTGCTTTTGAAGCTGTCTGCATCCACATCCATACACCGCAAGCCACCTTGTAGTGCGTGACAGAGGGTACCTTGTAACACCGCTGGTGCTGTTCCACTCGCAAACAGAGCGAGGGAAAGGCGACCGTGTATATGTTCTATATGTCTCCGTACAAGCCCTAATTTCTCTTATATCATCTCAGTTGTAGTTCTGCGAAATGTACGTTGGCGGGGGTAAAATCTTTCTGCAGTCAGCTTCAAATGATGATTGTTTAAATTTTGTTAATAGTGTTGTTTCAAGAACGTCGCCTTACCTGCAGGGATTCCCGTTTCAGTTACCGAAGTATCTCCGTAATACTCGCATGTTAACCGCATCTACCAGTAACAAATCCAGCAGCCTACCTCTGAAATGTTTCTATATCTTCTTTTAATCAGAGCTGTTGCGGATTCAAAATACTAGAGCAGTACTCAAGAACGGCTCACATACTTACTTTCCGTGTCCGGAACTAGACTTCAGACTCCCAAAAATCAACAGCCAATATGGCTTTGTCATTTGCCTCCCATAAGTCATTCATTGTGCAGGGCTGCCCTAAATATGGACAGATAAGCAGGTGTTGAGGGTCTTGGACAGAACCACACAGACAGAGAGTGTTCTCATTTTCTTTTAGGAAACCTCATTGCTGCAGCTTTGTCTTGCACTTTGGCACTTCTGCCCTCATACAGTTTAGGGTTCTCCAGACTGTGTATGGTAGGTCTCCACAGGCGCCAGTTCTTCTTTTACATTTTTAAGGGGGTTTCTCAGGTCGATTTCCCACCTTTTCAAACGATTCTCTGCAGCCGACCCTTCCAGGGCTCGGGTACGTGACAGGAAACTCTTCCTCGAACAAAGCCGTCGGTCAGCAGGCTGGTGTCCATGTAAAGGATGACGCATGTCCTTTTCTTGCTCGGTTTTTTGTGCTTCGCCAGCATTGTCACTTCGTATGTTGGGCGGTGCGATCCCCATGATTAGGTACATCTTGCGCACTGGGGTTGGCCTCAAGCATCCGGTAACAATCCGTGCCATTTCATTCACCGAGCCATCAACTTTTCTCGCGTGTGTTGATGCAGACCATACTGGAGAGGCGTATTCCGCGCTTGACACACTGAGCTCAAGGGCTGAAGTTCTCAGGACTTTTTGGTTTGCACCTCAGGATCCGCTGGTTAGTTTCCTGATGATGTTGTTTCTAGTTGAGACTTTTTCTCTTGTGACACTACAATGATATATGTTTATAGGTCAGTGTGCGATCCAACGTGACACCAAGATATTTGGGCGTTTTACAATGCTCGAGACGTTCACCTCTCCATATTACATTTAATTCACGATTTGCCTCCCTGTTCTTTAAATGGAATGCACAGACCTGCGTCTTGGAAGGATTCGGCCTTACGTGGTTTGCCTCATAATACTGGGAGAGAGCTTCCAAGGTACTGGTTAATTTCTCCTCTACATCCATAAAATTGTTGCCTTGGGCTGCAACTGCAGTGCCATCGGCATACATAAATTGGTGCGTGATGTTTGGCACTGGTTGGTCATTTGTATATATATTATACAGAGCTGGGGCGAGGACGCCTCCCTGAGGTAGGCAATTCCCCTGATTTCTCCACCTTCTCTTCTTGCCCTAGCGACAGACGAAAAAATCTCCTGTTATGCAGGAAAGTACCTATCAGTGATGTTAAATGGTAATCTCTTGTCACATTATATACTTTCCTAAGGAACCTCCGATGGTTTACAGTATCATATGCAGCTGAAAGGTCTATGAATGCCACTCCCGTGATCTCTTTCCTCACATTAGTGTCCTATACACGGTCCCCTTTACAGACGAACCAGATTTAAAAAAAAATCTCCCAATAAATCGAAGTAAAAAATTCGACTCCCTACTACAATCTTCATATTCTCGTTCCATTTCATATCGCTTTGCAACGTTATGCGTAGCTATTTAATCGACTGTATCAATCGCCGCGCGGGATTAGCCGAGCGGTCTCAGCGCTGCAGTCATGGACTGTGCGGCTGGTCCCGGCGGATGTTCGAGTCCGCCCTCGGGCATGGGTGTGTGTGTTTGTCATTAGGATAATTTAGGTTCAGTAGTGTGTAAGCTTAGGAACTGATGACCTTAGCAGTTAAGTTCCATAAGATTTCACACACATTTGAACATTTTTTTGAACTGTATCAATCAGCACCCTACTAACGGTTTATTCGAACATTACACAGCAGCCATCAGCTATGTCACTTGCTGCATGATGCCTATGGAAGTATGACGACCAGGCGCCATCAGCATGGCGTCGAGACATTACGGTCGACGGCTACAGCATGGCTGCTGTCGCCACCTTCCTCGGTGACGACGTCCCACCTGGTATTTTTCAGTGCGGTGAGGGCGGAGTTCGCCTACTCTGCCGTCTTCTAGAGTGTGGAGTGTCCACGGCTGCTGCGTCAGAGACCGGCGGCTGTGGCAGCTCTGCACCGCCTTGCTTGCACCCTGAGGTTTATCTGGGCGCGGACGTCTGACGGCGCGCCTACTCGCGCTAATGGCATGTCGCCCCTGAGTAAAGTGCGAGTCATTTATGACGGCAGCCGAGTTTAGGTTCGTTCTGCGCATCTGACGTCACAAAACACAGTCAGCCAATGAACAGAGAACGACGTTGCCAGAGCTCGACTGCAGTGCAGAGCACGGATGAGTGTCTTCAGTTTTAGAAACGTTCAGTCATTAATAAAGTAACTGAACAAAAGCAATGTCTTGATAGCAGACTTTCTTCTATAGAAAGTTTGGAAAAGCATTCTTTATACCAACTGCTTCATATTCTATTAATTAATTAAACCAAACAAGCAATAAGCCTTCTAATTCAGGTGACAGCAAGGAAAGGTATTTGTATCATTCTCACTAACCGCTTTTTCGCAATAAAGAACAGCGGTAATTGTTTATTTCCTATTGTACTTCGATGAAACGTGAGTAATTCATAATCATACCAACAATATTTGTCGGTATTTTGCGTGATATTTTAAAGTCCTCTGGGGGATATTGATTCAAGAGCTGCGATAGCGTAATGGTTAAACTGTATGACTGCTAAGCAGAAGGTTCTGAATTCAAATTAGGTCATTTATGCGGGGAAGGTATCAGTCAAGAAGATGTGTAAAAATAAAATTTTTGGGCCAAATAGTTTTTGTGAAATCGAATGATAAAGTGTGTCAAAGCAGTCGAAACACCATGTGTCTGCACAGGCGAGCTGTGCAATGATGACAAAATCGCGCACATCAAGGAATGCGGGGAGCACGTCTCTGTAGCAGCGAAAGGGTTAATGCGGCCGTGTTGGCTTTATTTTTTAAACTGCGCGCTCCCCCCTAAACGTAAGTTTGCAAACTATATACTATGGCGCTGCTTCTCTTGGCGCGTACAACTGGCAATGCAGCAATCTCCAGCGTCTGGGCGGGCATGTGCGAACCGCCAAGATAAAAGAATTGAACTATAGAGCCCGGACGGCCGTCGGAGCCTGCTGCTATGGACTTGCGTGGCGTCCTGTAGGGTATTCCCTATTGACGAGCTTAAGCAGTTTCAATTTCTCGCAGCCGCGGTAACAAGCCAAGTGTTTCCTACCACAGTGCACGGTTAATGATTCGTCTTCTCTCTTCAGGGTGCACTGCTGGGTTGGATGGCCGCCAGCACACAGGGTGTGTTTATGCTGCCACCTCGCTGCTTGCTGCTCTTACGCATAGCCTGACTATAATGGAACACGCCTATTGAGTCTTCCTCATTTAATCTGCACGATCGCTGTTCGCGCTGCTGCTGCTATGCTCGCCAGTAGATGATAAGAATCCAGTTTGTGTTTCGCACCACGACAATTGTCGCATATCATGAAACTTGAGCCACGATTGTCTGCTTCGAGGTCACTCCAGCAGTGCCATGTTTCACTCTGGAAGCAGTCTGCCAGGCATATAAACAGCTGCAGGGTAATTAATCGGAGCGAACTACGAGATGTGAGGTTGCAGCTTACTGTGTCAAGGCTCCCGGCGAGCAGCAAGTCTACGATGTGCCAGCAGTGAGCAGTGAGTTGCCAATAGCGAGGCTGCAGCATAAACGTACTGTTAATGAAGACACCAGGCATCGGGAGTTGCCTGGAACATGCCCGATACCCTGACATATGAAGCGCCGGCCGGTGTGGCCGTGCGGTTCTAGGCGCTTCAGTCTGGAACCCCGTGACCGCTACGGTCACAGGTTCGAATCCTGCCTCGGGCATGGATGTGTGTGATGTCCTTAGATTAGTTAGGTTTAAGTAGTTCTAAGTTCTAGGGGACTGATGTTAAGTCCCATAGTGCTCAGAGCCATTTGAACCATTTTAGAACATATGAAGCATTGAGGCCACCAATGCTGTGGCTTCTGGTTTTCTAGAATCACTACCATCTTCGAGATCCTGGTCACGGCGAACAATATCCGGTTTACAGTGTTGTCCTTGGCGATGGCCAGTACAGGGGGTCCGTGCTCACCTGTGTCTGGTGTTTTCATACATACCACTGTGTTTACCCCGATTTCGAGGTTTTTGAGCTCTTCTTGTAGGGGATAAGGCTGCTTTGTATGTGGAAAGCCACGAAATACAGTCGTGATCACCCTGTCCGATACTGTGGCGCAAGTGTAGAACATTGCGCGGCCGCTTCCGCCGGAGGTTCGAGCCCTTCCTCGGGCATTGGTGTGTGTGTGTGTTGTTATTAGCGTAAGTTAGTTCTTTTAGTGTGTAACTCTAGGGATCGATGACCTCAGCAATTTAGTCCTTTAGGAATTCACACACATTTGAACATTTGAAGTGTAGAACATCCACTGGATTCTGAGTGCTCCACTGGTCACACTGCGGTAGTCGTTATAGTTGCGGAGGTTAATCTGCATGAGGTTCTTTCCTGGTGATTCTACAGTGAAGTCTGACTTGAGACACTGTGGTATCTGATGTAGGAATCAGCGATATTGTCTTTCGCTCGAGCGGCGGTCGGTCGTGGCCTCGGCTCCAACTTAACGGCAGCTCGCTGGCCACCATGGTCGGGGCTAAGATTGCCCTCTATTGTGGCTGCTGATGTCGAAGCGTCATTTTCTCGCTTCTGCGAGAGCGTGAAGTCGCCTTCGGAGCCTCGGAACTGCGTATCGGCGCGACTCTCCAGATGCGGTGAGCGAGATTGTCTTGTTAGAGTGGCTGCGAGTGTAGACCAGCCTCGCTTGTCGACCACCACTTTCTGCTTGCAACCTTTGTTGGCACGCGAAATGCTAGCGGCGGGCTACTTCTTGCGCTAGCCGTCTTCGAGTGCCACTGTTTCTTGGCATTTGCTCCATTGTCTGTCTAGTCCTCTGCTGCAGAGTCTCGCCTTCCGCCGGCTCTGAGTGCTGTTGACGTGTGCGGCGCTCCATGCCTCGTTGCTTTCCATTGTACGGCCGGGTGGTCAGCCACTCATGGCCGTCTTTTCGTTGCCGAACATCTCGTGACTCCGACATGATAGCGGCAGTCAGTCGAAGTTTCGGTGATCCCTGTGGCGCCTTAGTTCTGGCAGCAAAGGAAGGTGCGGGCTTTGCGCCACACTCTTCTATGTCGGACTGTCATCGCTGGGGTCACTGTTGTTGCGGAAGCCAGCTGATGTCGCCGGTAGAAAAGGCCCAGCTGGACGGCTTTTCGCCCCGTTAATCTGCTGAACGTCTATATTGACTTCTCCAGTACCCACGACATCTCGCTACGGGCGACAGCAGACGACTGAGAGAATAAGCGTGGGCGAGCAATCAAGGAGTGAGTGTAGCCTCACTGGGAAGCGTAGTGTACATTTTGTCTCTAAACGTAGTTGTCCCACATGAACTGGTCTATTTCCCCTAGATGTTAAATGTGAAGACTTTGAAACACTCTGTATATCCCCTTTTAAGTATTATTTGAAACGGTATTTACAGAGCGTTTTTGTGTTATACGTTGTTTTTTCCTTCCTATTGCCAAATGACGTCAAAAACAACTACATTTTATTTTCTCCGCTAACAGACGTGAAAGTTTCCTGCTGATAAAGGTTATTTAATGAAAATTGTTTCACCAAGTTCTGTTCTTATTTATGCACTCCATTCGCTTTTTTTATCCAGTTATTCTAAGACGCATATCCTATTTCGCTCTCGGATCTCTGACTTATTTTGTGGAAGAACACGCATAGAAAAAGTATTCAATTCGCGTCTGACCATTTGCAACGTGTCACAAAATAGAACAAACAACAGAAAAAGATTAAGGGGACAAAAATGGACTAAATCCACTACTGTGAATGAGCGCTGCGAAGATTTATTTCGAAGGTTTATTTCGGATGTTAGCAGATGACTTGCCGTCCCTCCACTTACTTTCAGCCTAAAAATTTTCTTCATGAGAAATCTTGACGGTGAAATCCCTTGCCGTTCCTTTAAGGTGACGGCTTGTGTGAAGGCCGGCATTTGAAATGCGTTGTAGAATGTTTTGATATTGCTTTTCGTCCAAGGTGAATCGAAATTCACTCGCTGGTCTGTGGCGTGCCACAAGTGTGAAAGTCAAGAGGAAGGGACATACTCGAAATCCATCACCTTAAAAGATATCCCTGCGTAAACTCGCTTGGTACGGACTCATTCAAGACATTGTCCGTGCATATATCTTGTAAAGATGTAACAGGTGTAGTTTCCCTATGCTTTCAGCCGTTCTCAGGCCCTGCACGTCAAGGCCATATTGGTTGATTCTACAAGGCCAGTTCCGTCAATCATCCAGACTATCTCCACTGCAAGTATTGAAAAGTGTGCTGCCCCTCTTTAGGAACCACATGTTTGTCTGGCCACCCCACAGATACTGCTCCGTGTGGGTGCTATCTGTATCGTCCAAGCACGCAAGCCACTCTCTTTTAGCAACGTCCATGGTTCATCGGGAGTCTTCCTTCTTACTTGGTTATAATTCACCTGGATGGCTCTTAATATTTTAGATGCACATGTACCATGTTGTTCCATGCTGTTGGAGGACCTATGTGATATCACAGCACCTATACCATCGCTTAAGTAAGCTCTGAGAGAATCCTAGCAATGCATTCCATCTTCGCCACGGAATTGTACCAGATGACATTCAATATTTTCCTAGCCGTGGAACCTAATGCACAGCTTATTACAGCCAGATAATTCTCCCTCGGGATCCACCTAGAGGAACGAACGGTCGAAACTTATTTAAGAAGAGCTGCCCTGAAAGTTTCTTCTAAAAAAAATGCCAGAAAGGTTGTCTGAGAATCTGCATCTATTGAACAGAAGTAAAGCTAGCAGCGTGATTGCCGGCCGGAGTGGCAAGGGCGGTTCTAGGCGCTACAGCTTGGAGCCGAGCGACCGCTACGGTCGCAGGTTCGAATCCTGACTCGGGCATAGATGTGTGTGATGTCCTTAGGTTAGTTAGGTTTAATTCGTTCTAAGTTCTAGGCGACTGATGACCTCAGAAGTTAATTCGCATATTGCTCAGAGACATTTGAAACATCTGACAGCCTGATTTCCAAGAAAGCGTACCGAATCGGCTAATAAAGAAAAACCAGAGTCTACCTCAGTTCGCTTCAAACTCGTTACACTCTGTTTCATACTTCTTTATTACTCTGACATGACATTTGACAAAAACGTAACTGATATCTTTTTCTCTTTTTGGCTTACCTGTGGCAATGAATAACGCTCGGCCAACAGGTCTTTGGCAACTGCTACTAAAACGGCCTGTCTCATTTACTGAACAGCTGACTAACTACAGGAGAATTCTGTGTGCAATGAGTCCACCTAATGTGTCTGCATTTTAAAATGTAATTGTGAAACTGTATCTAGTCAATGACAAATACTGGGAAACGGACGATGGCGTGGCAAATTACGTTAATGCTGATTCCCTTAAAAAGTCTATTGGCAAATTTAAAATTTTCACTTTGCGAAAGTATTCTGCATTATAATGAAGAACTGCAAAGAAATGATATTACAAAATATATATGTTAATCGTAGATTACAGGAGGTTGGACGAAGTGAGTTAATCTTTCCTGAATTGTTGCTAATACTACCTAATTAAGAAGTGTGAAAGTTCTCTGTTGGATACCAAATTGTACAGTTGTGTGAAGGCAACGGCTCGTGCACAATTAAAGCAAAGAAAATTTATTATTATGAAGTCTTCATCGAATAAATAAAAAAATAAAAAAAACTTTCTGTCTCGCAGTGAAGATATCAAAAACCATATTATAAAATCCATTTCCTCAGAGAAAATAACTTCATGTCATTGTTGTCATTCTACCCTTTTGAGATTAACTGGCATCACGATTATCCAATACGGGGTAGTTTTCTCTGCAACTAGCGTCCGTGCGGAGCGGCCGACACAGGGGTTATTGCAGTCACGCTCTGTTGCAGATGACAGAGTGCACTATCTGAGAAATAAAATTATGTGGGAAGCTGATAGCGAACAGATATCAATACCCTTCTCAACCCTTCTTATTGGCGCGAACGTCGGCCTCATGATCTCCAAAGGAAATTCGAACTGCATTCTCCTAGCCGAGGACCAGACACCGAATTTTGAGGAATACTCTCGTCTACAAATATTGATCATCGACATTGCCCTGTTAGCACCAATAAACAAAGCGAAAATCATGTTACACAACTACACGCAATTGACATTCCAGTAAGCGAGTAACACTTGTATTCAAGAATCAGCTTCACTGATGATATATGAACCGTCGTTCCGTACATCGGTCAGCTACTTATTTCCTACAGAGGACTAACGTATGTCATACGCAGAGCTAGGCGCCATACAAATAATATCGCCGCCACTCTTGACTCTATATTGCTGGAGTGTTGGTATTACATTGTGTTTTACTGGGATTAAATGTATTAAATCACCTCACTTTCTCTTATGCGTATAAAAATACTCATTACTGAAAAACGTAGTTCAGACTAACGTTGAAGTCATTGAAGTGATCGTTACATGCAGTTACGGCAGTTGATGACAATGACTGGGTTGACAGAATAAAGGCCTATAGCGATCCAAATAAGCTAAATAGTTTTCACAAACTGTAGCAGAAGACGAATTTATGACTGGAAATGGAGACTGAGCGGGATGTGAAGCTAGGAAAAGGGATAGTCAGTGAGCTAAGCATCTTCCTTCCTAATCACCGAGACATAAGAAAAATTCCGAAGTGCCTACTTAATGGAAGATGGATAAATGACCTTAGAAATAGCAGCAACGGGGTGATTTTTATCACTGAAGACTGAAATACATGGAAGCGATTATAGCCAACCAGCGAACATCAAATGGCAGACGATTATCACACGCTTCGTAATTCACCATCGAATTTTGGTTACTCATAATTTCATTTACTTATGAATCTTAAAATTATATCCCAATATTACTGTATACGAAATTATATACTGTATACGAAATTATATATATATATATATATATATATATTACTGTATACGAGCGAATAATAAGCAAGTCTCTTGTCAAGTAAGTGATCCTTTGTGTGCAGGGTAATACGCAATACTGACAGCGTTATTTTATCCGTAAAGAAGCTTTAAGCCTCCATCAAAACTTCTGATATGTCTACGTGCTATTGTGATAACCATCTTGATTTTCTCTTGTGTTACAGGTGTGGCAGGAAGTTGACTGGAATATTGTACCTTACATCACTGAATTTTTTTGTAGTAAGAGAGTTATTCTAGGAACAAGAACGAACACACACTGTATTGTCACCAGTGATTTATTTATTTCGGAAACAATCCGGCGTTGATATGCACCTCAGACAAGCGCTTCCTCTAACTGTATTATTTATGGTTTCTGCAGCACCGATCTCCATATTCGTAAGTAAAAATTTTCATATATGAACCATTAATCTTTCTCAGTTAACTTTCACGCTGGCTTGGACAATTATTTTCTATGACTGAGGTATGCAATATTCAGTTCTAAGTAATACGTAATGGCAGCTGGAAACAAAGCAAATTGCACTCTTTTTTCTCAGCAGCATTCGGTTAACCATAGTTGACTTCAGTTACAGATGGAAAACACGATATCACTGATTTCTAATCTTACGTGCACTGCTGTATGTTACGGGATGTAAACCAGTCATAGTACAGACTCGCTAATTAAGCAAAGCTAATTGCGAACCGCCATTCGGTACTAATTCCTTCATGAACATGAACATTTTACACACATTTTCATTTTCGTGTAACTAAGTATTACTAGGCAAAGTCGTTTCTTTAACACATTCTTTCATTCTTTCACTTTTGTTTGATGATCGGGCAGTGGGGGCAGGGGTGAGGAGAATTCCTGGTGACCTCCATAATGAGGAGATTTAGGTCTTGTTTATGATAATGAAACAACCATCCATCCTGGAGGCTTGATGTAATTTACGAAAATAGTGATACAGTTGTACACTGTTCCCGATATAATATAATTTTGATTCGTAGTACTAAGTTACTAAAGACTGAAGTGAGTTTGAATATCTGCACCCTCTACATAGGGTACTAGGTACCAACCAGTGAGCATTTGTTTTTGCAGATATTTCTCCAGATACTCACATGAAATTGTAGCTGACAAGATTAGAGTTGATGTATCAGTAATTTCTTCCGGTGACAACGTTCTGTTAAAGCATTTGTTACAATATATTCTGCTGTATGTTAGAGTACCTCACTAAAGTTAACATGTTATATTTTTCCACACATATCATTTTCTAGTTTTAGTCCAGTGGCACTCTTTTAACCATCTGTGATAGAGATATCCGCAACACTATCACCACATTTAACTTGGCCATGAAGTAGCGCAGGACGCCGGCGAACACGGCAGAGGATTATGCCACTGCAGAATATCTCGCTAAAGTAACTGTTTACCGCTCTTCAACAGTTCTTAGTTATTGACGCCCATTGTCAGAACATCAAAACCGTAGGTCTTCGTATAAAATATGTGTTAGCCGTCAGCGTCAGCACTCAACTAGCTGAGTACTGGTTCTGACTGTTGACGATTGACTCCATACTTTGTATGAAGACTTATCTTTCTGATGTTCGGTTGGTGGGCTGTGTCCGAAACACGACAATGAATAAGAACCGTCGAACAGTAGTGACCAGTTATTCTAGCGTCCTATTCGCCTGTGGCATAAGTCTCCTTAACCAGCACCACATGTCTCACTTAGCTGGCGATTAATTTCAATCGGTGTGATAATCGAGAACACGAATGACTACACGCCATTCTTGTAATCAAAACGTCGCCATTTTATGTATCAAAATCAGCCCTTAATAACGTTCGTGATTGCGACAGGTCAAATAAGGCAGAAAATATTTAGACAACTAACCAGGACAGTCTTGGCCTCGCACCAGCCGGTCTGCCGACGCAATGGACCAAGAGAAGGAAGTCATTTTGGAGGATAGAATGCGTGTGGAAAACATCACCTCTATGACCACGAGGCTGCACGCGTGGTATGTTGTCAGCAGTGTTGACGCAAGATGATGACGTGCATGGGACTTCCTTTTCATCGATTGTGACAATGGATCAGACATGGATGTCGTTTTTCAGTACTGAAAGGAAGGACCAAGCACGTCAATGGAAGTACATACATACTCACCGCCACCAAAAAATTTCGGGTATGCGTCAGTGCTAAAAAGATGAAGCTGGCCTTGTTCTAGGACAGCGATGGTTTAACGTCAGTGCTAAAAAGATGATGGTGTCCTTGTTCTAGGACAACGATGGTTTAATCCGTACTCATTGCGTTCCAAAGCCCTTTAAGTTATCAGGTACATACTATCAAGATGTTCTGAAGAACAGGCTCCTTCCAACATTGCGTGAGAAACCGCCGGGCATGTGCTCTTTCGTCAAAACGACGCAACAGCATATCGGGCAGTTTCTTCGTGACAACAGCTTTGAACTGACTTCTCACCCTCACTACTCACCTGACCTGGCTCCTATTGACGTTTGGCTGTTTACAACAATGAGAAACACACACTGGGACCGCCGGTTCACTAGCCACGAGGCTATTGCATCAACGATTTCCCAGTGAACAAAGCAGACACTCAAAGAAGTGATCGCAGCGGTCTTGGAATCATGGCGTCGAAGTTGTGAAAAATGTGCACGGCTGCAAGGAGATTACGTCGAGAAGTGGCACGAATTCGATAGTTTTTGTGTGATTTATTTATAAGAAAAAAATTGGAAGTGTTTTAAATTTAATGCACCTCGTAAATCCAAGTAGCTGTAATCCGTGAATTCATACTTGTTCTCATTTATTACACATAGGGTGGGAATATCTATGGAGTGAACACTCAGATTCAAAGAACGGAATTTTTGACGCTGACTGTCATTAACTTTGAAAGTCATCTGACTATAGCGCTGCTTAATTTTTGCCCGTTAACGTACGATTTTCAGTATCATCACATCGCTAGTGCAGTAAATCCTGATCAAAAGCTCTGTTGACTTTGTTCACGCCTTTTCTAGGTATGTCATGTGTCTTCGGTAATGAGAACTGAAGAATTTACGAGGACGTCAGTCATTAAATTGTACGAGAAGTGATTCTCTGGTTCTATTTCCGTCTTACGTTCCAACACTTCAGTTGCATTCAGGAAGAGCGTGGTCAAAATTCCCTTCCACCCATGTACATTTTCCTTGCTGCCCCTAACTCGTTGGTGGCCAATGCTGACATGTACAATTTCCTTGCCTCTAACTTCACAAGACGAAGTTGTGCTGCTCTCTAATCATCTCCTCCTCGATTCTACTCTTCTTGCGACCTTTCATACACTCGACACCAAACCATATCAGTGTGTGAAGTAGTGTATGTAGAAGGCAAAAGAAGACCAAATTCTTCGAAAAGGACATAACTGCCTATTTGCGCCGCTAATGTGAGATCCAAAAATATGCTCCCTCTTAAAATCTGCATCTATAACATTATTCTGCAGTTCACATCTGAATGTTCGGCAGAGGATCCACAGGACAACTTTCAGACTTTGTATCTACACCGGTCATAGAACCACTTTTAGACTTTTTTCTACCGTTCCACTATCGAATAGCACCTGGCAGAAATGACATTTTAATCTTTCCGTGCCAGCTCTGATTACTTGCGTGTTATGATGGTGGTCATAGACGGGAATCAACAAAATATTTTGTCGACTCTCTTTGTAGGTAAGGGTCACAAAATATTTTGTTATTTGAAGAAGAAAGTAGATGACAATGATTTGGTGAAGAGACCTTGATGCACCGAGAACCACCTGTGGTTTAAAGATTACCATTCCAATTCGCTTATCACATCCGTGACGCTCTAACTACCATTTCATCATAATACAAAACGAGCGACCCGTCTCGGAACTTTTTGATTTCCTCCCCCAGAGCTACCTGGTTTGGAGTTCATACTGCTTAGCAGCATTTTAGAAGAAGACAAAACAAGTGTAGTGTTGCAAATCAAGTCTAATCTTCCCTTCACTATTTGCAGGTACATGGCAGGCGTTACGTCCCATTGCATCCTTTATTAGTGCTTTTTCCCGTTCCTTTCACATGTAGAGGGGGAGGGGGGAGGGGAGAACGATTGCTTAAATGGCTGTGAGCGCACTGTAGCTAGTCTAATCTTGTCGTAGCGATTTCATTCGGAGCGATATGCAGAAGACTGTAATATATACCTACATTCATCACTCAAAATTGGTAGTATAACTTTCTAAGTAACTTCTATCTTCATGCGTACGTCAGTTCAGTTCTTTCAGCATCTTCGTCACACTTTTCCATGGGTCGAAACAATGTGACCATTCGTGCTGCCCTTCTTTGTATCCGTTCAATATTGCCTTTTAGATTTATTTGGTATGCGTTCCTCATACTTGTGCAGTATTCCAGGATGGGTCGCTGAGTGTTTTGTATCCAGTCTTCTTTGTGGACTGATTGCAGTTCCCTTGTATCCTGCCAATGAACCGCAGTCCATCACCTGCTTTATCCAGACTCAGCTTACGAGTATTTGATCCTTCCATTTCATATCCCTACAAATTGTCACATCCACATGTTTGTATGAGCTGATCGATTCCAGCCGTAGCTCACTGATACTATATTCATAAGATACTACATCCTTTTCGTTTTGTAAACTGGAGAATTTTACTTTTCTGAACATTTAAATCAGGTTGCCAGTCTTTTTACCATTTTGAAATCTTATTAATACCTCACTGAATATTTGTGCAGCTTCTTTCAGACAGTGCGCCATTATAGGTAACTGCAACACCTACTAAAAGTCTGAGATTTCTATTAATATTGTCCGCAACGTCGTTAATATAATACGACATGAATAGGAAGGATTCGAACACACGTCCCTGAGCGCACTTCTGTAATGACTCTCCATCTAATACAACTTTCTGCGTCCTCCCTGACAAAAATCCTCAATCCAATCGCACATTACACTTGATACCCCATGAAATCGTACATTTGTTAACAAACGTAGATTTGGTACTGAGTAGATGCGTGTAATTAGCGAAAAATTCAAACAACGAAGTCATATCTACATTACGTGATTATTTCGGGTTGATGTTGCCGACAGGAACAATACGCTATGCTCAATCCTTATACATTTCTATTATGAGGCTCTACGAGGCGTGTTGTTTTACATAAGTATCGGTTTTAAATATGGCCTCCGGAACACACTGGACTTGCGCGTAGAGCGTCCGCATAAGTTGGCAGTGTATTGCTCTCTGCTCGCGGAAGGCAGAAATTCGCTTTTGGCTCCCAATCCGGGCCCATGGTACTAACTGGTTGCATACATACATTAATGATTCGTTCTTCTGTGCTTGAATACTGAGACATATGGAAATATTAGAAACGAACGCGCTTCACTACTGAGCATATCGTGTACATCTGTACATGTGTTTCATCACAACACCGTACTTCGATACTCCAGCAGTCGCTTCCGAAAGACAAATGCTTCCCTGACCAACTGACTCTCGTGCATCCATCGGGAACATCATGTATCAGAGATGAAGGTCGAGGTACGTGCAAGGGGAAATGCCCAATAGTTCAGTTGTATTGCACGCACAGTTTCCATCACAACATGTACTACGTTTGAACTACTAATTTCAGGTGGAAACCTGACATCCCGAGATGTTGGTGTGACCTGTGTGACAGCACGAGGGCACGTGTGAAGGGTTATTACCGCATAACGCTGAAAAAACAAATCATTTTGGGTATCGCTGTAGTGTATACTACATATTCCATTCATTTATCGCTGTCAGAGACGAAGCTTAGTATCTGGCATACCAGATTCTATTTTTTTGCTAATTATTGTTTGAAAATTATTTTAATTTCTATTACGCTCTTAACCTTACATATTCTCAGTTATGAATTTCAAAATAACAAATTATGCAGGCACAGGAGTACGTCACGGTGGATATCGATGCTGGTACGCTGAGAGGACAGATCACAACAACGTACACCAATAAAACCATGTATAGCTTTGAAGGCATACCTTATGCAGAATCGCCCGTGGATAATCTTCGGTTCCAGGCAAGTACAAAAAGTGAATTAAACAACATCAACTTTTTAGAAAAATATTTTGTTATATTTAAACTAAATATTAGAATAAATTGAAACGTCCCCTTAGAAAAATTGTGCAAGATTGTGCTTAAACTGACACACAATATTTTTAGCGCAACGCAATCTGACTTTCAAAAATCCCTACAAAAGAATGGCCCTGACTAACATTAACCTATACCTTCCACAAATCACTTACCTCACCAAAAATCTTCGTTACTCGAACTACTGCAATACAGTGAGCGCCACTACTGACAGCTAAATAAAAGATTCAAACTACGGAAGGCACTAACTACTGATAGGCATAGTTAGCGAATGAAAGAATAGAGAACAAACAATGTATTTACCTTAATAGTCATAATATATATAGCAGTTCATGACATCCACTCTTGCAAATTACATAACTCCGCCATCTCTCTCCCCACGTCCACCACTGCTGGCGGCTCACCTTCAATTGCGCAACGCTACGCGCTGTTCACAACTAGCTGCCGCTGCCCAACACTACAATGGCAGACAACAATGTAAACCAGCCACAGACTGCACACAGCACAGTCAGTGATTTTCATACAGAGCGCTACGTGGCGGAGGCGTTACCAATATAAGAACCTAAACAGCCTACTTACAAAATGTGCAGCTTATTTCTGTTCCACGATGCTTACGATGCTGGTGACGATGATGATGTTGGCAATGTGGTAGGAATGGGCGGAAAATCTTTGTTATTCCATGACATGCAAAAAAACCTTTTTTGATAGCTGGTGCAGTCTCCACCTGCCACGAAGAATACGGTGCACAATGTGTGCACTAAATCTAGGGTCTCGCATTGTAACCAACAAAAACCCCAACTAAAGTGACTCACAATGAATAAAAATTATTCTAAAATGCACAGATACGTCTGTTTTACCACCCATCAAGGTCATTTATTTGTAAAGGTCTGTACTGCGTACAAACCGCGTTTGGAGGTTACCGTATTTAAAGACTGCAGACGCACCCGTCTCTAGACAAACAATGTACAATTATGACCACTAGATTCACAAGTTATAAACGAACTATTACTTGACAAAAGCTTAACATTAGCATGAATCAATATATGAGAGCACCTGCTTTAGTTACAGATTCACATTTAAGAAAACAGAAGTTACTGTATTGTCAAATATTCTTCACTTATTTGAGTTTAAATGCAGAGTTCAGGGAAGTAATTAAAAATCAGCTCAAAGGAAGAGTATACAAATTTGGCAAGAGTGACGTGTGGACGTGTTAAATCATTTTCTGTGTACACGCACTTCAGTACTTCAGTGTCAAAAGTCACAGTGATCACGTTATCAGATAATGGAACAAGAGTATCAGTTTCGTAACTAGATATTTGCCACGCATGTGCTAACACAGCTGTGTATCTCGATATCTCGGTGCAGGAATCTCAGTGTAGATAACTGGGTGTAGACATAGCTGAAATAACGATTATGTGGAGTGAACTGCTGCTCGTCAATCTGCAATGAATAAAGTCTATAAAACATTTGACAGAGAGGTCGTACTGTCTAAAAATAACATGCATCCACAAGTTAGCAGCTCTTGGATTTCTTCGGTAACAGCATCTTTAACGTAATATCTTTATTCAGGAAATATTCTTAAATGTTTTTTGGTAATTTGACAAGACCACCAGAACACTTCGTTATAAAATTAATTTCTATTAAGTTAAATCTGTAACACTTTAACGTTTGTTCTCGAACGTCATTTGAACAAACACAAACTCATTCCATTACATTACTCATGGTCCAGAATGTCATCAACAAAAACTTATACAACCTTTCTAAAGGGAACTGTTTCAAAAAGTCAAATATTTCGTGGTCAAATATTACCTGATTGACGTTTTCAGACTGTTCAGACAGTCCAGGACACCAGTTCACGTCCGGTTTGTGTCATTGGCCAAAAGTCATGTATTCTTCCGCCAATGTCCGTCTACTTAACTGAGAGTCAGCGCATCTGACGCCAATACATCTTCGCTCATAGACTGGGTACTGTGTTGTCGTCATTCATTTCATCGTCATCGACATGTAAGTCGTCCAGTGTGCGGTGAATTGATAAGACTTGCAACTCGGCGACAGAACTTCCCCAGGTAGGGGCTTCTGGTCATCAGTACCATACGATCATTGCGTTATTTTCGTTCCGCCAGTGACTGATGTAGAAACTGTTCATTCAAACTTTTTCCTTTTTGTCACTTCATCGACGAGTCTTCTTCGTCCTCCGAAAGATTTCACGTGAGTAGCTAAAGGAAAAGCCCTAAGCGGCTTCCATTGGCTCGCAGGCGTCATATTGTACAGGGTGTTTCACAATTCATGCCACACATTTCTAAAGGTTGTAGATGAGACTTAATAGATCATGTTTTACATAGAAACATACTTCCGGTAACGTCATACAACGACGCTATAGAGCATCTAAGTGCCTGTTTATTGGGCGTTTCCGTAAGAGCGTGCAAAGCTTTTACAAGGCGTAAAGAATTCTCCACTGAACAATTTGACATAGGGTATCTCGGGTCGGAGAAGCAAGCTTAAGGAGATAATAGGAATAAATCACATTGCAGTGCACTTTTTTACTTACATTACTTACGGCTAATGCCACCGTTGACACAATGAACGTGCAATTTGTACTGTAACTTACAAAATGTGGCGAAACGCATGGCAATCAACCTCAATGCAAGCATTACATCGGCGAACAAGATCCTGACGCTCCCTGGCATGTTGTGAATCATAACACAGGCAGCTACAATTATGACAACTAACTCCATCTCGGTATCCACTAGGGTCTCATTCATAAGTGACTTCAGATAACCCCATATGAAACAATAGGGGTCATTTAGATCAGGTGACCTCCCAAGCCAGGGAATAAGACCTCCCTTCCATTCCAGCGACCAGGAAATACAGCACTGAGATAGTTATTAACATACACAATATATATATATATATATATATATATATATATATATATATATATATATATATATTTATTTATTTATTTATTAAGGCGCCGGCGCCTGTCACTTTGCCGCTGTGTAGCGTCGCTGGATGACGTTTCCGAACATGAGGTCCAACATAAAAATTGAACAATTATGTTCCTCTACAGTCTCTAGAAGTCTGTAACATTAGTAGTGAGCGGTGGCAGCTTCCAGTGTGATTTCAGGGAATAGCGCTGCAGAGCGTACGTAAGCGAGTAAGCGATTTTCTTTAATTGCACCGCACAGTGTCTGCATGTCTCATTTAACCCAGGCGTGTCCTTTGCCAGATCTTGATAGAACACTCTCAAGGCCACGGTAAGAGCAAACAGAAGCGAAGAGACTTGTAGCTCTTTTACTATAATAATAATAATAATAATAATAATAATAATAATAATAATAATATAATTGTGCGATACTCAGTAACCAGACAACAGTCATTCGTTTGCTATACATCTAAGAAACTATACATGTTGTCTGTGAAATAATTTAAACTACAGCTCTCCTGTTTCATTTTACTTCTTTGTATTATTCAGTCTCTACAAACTGAAATATCAATGTTATTGCCCATATTGCAGGTGTCTGGATGCTTATATATTTGTAAATAGTTGTACTTCTCCAGCCTCCTGTGACCAAGGGAGAATGGAGCGGTGTTCGAGACGCACTCCAGCCTGGATCGGCGTGTCCACAGCTAGTCAACGGTGCACCATCCGGCAGCGAAGACTGTCTCTACCTTAATGTCCACAGCCCGTCGGTATGCATCCTTCAATAAAGATTAGATCTCTGTCTGCCGGTAAAGCTCGAAAATTGTTAATCGTAAAACTAAACTAGACTGAGTGTCAGTATACAGTCGAATGCTCGATTTCTGATCTTACAGTTAACTTCGTCGAATGGGACTCTAAACGCTGTAATAGTTTGGATACATGGCGGATGTTTTCTGAGGGGAAGAAGTGACACCTGGACACCCCACTTCTTTGTGGATAACGACGTCGTATTCGTCAGCGTAAACTACCGCCTCGGATTACTGGGTAAGGAATAATATTTTCTTATTACAGAAAGTCAGATTCATTCAGCTTCATATTTCTTATTGTTCCTGGTACTTTTATAACAAAGAGTCCACGATGTTAATTATACGATCTTTAATAAGACTGTAATTAGTAAATGTTTTAGAAAAGATGGTTTCATTCCTCTCCCGAAAGACGCGCTACTCTCTTGTACACCATCATATAAGTGTTTACAAATGATTCATTAGGTCTGTTCGGTAACCACTAGAGAAAATGTATAAATGCAACGCTACACCTCAGAATAATGGCTACCAGTGTTGTTATTGTTCTTTCTTAGTACCATTGGATAAAAGAAATTCTGGACACAATTTTGATTGTTGCTATGATTCACGACGTCATTTCTAATTCCCAACGACACGGTGGATGATGATCCTTGATATCTACCCACAAAATATTTTCTTTCTTAGCAGTTGAAGCAATGTTCACCGAAGTCATCTACATTGCACAAGACAGTTAAAGGTTCACTTTTTAGGAACCGCGTAATCGTCTCCCATCATGAGGAATAAATATGAAATGAGCTCAAAGGTGCTTAAAACCTTCCTCTGTAATGGTGCACAAGCGTGGCAGCCTGGACGTTATTTTCGGATTCAGCGACGCTTCAAACATCAAAGTGTCGACTCATCCGAAAAACGTCACAGTTCGGATGTTCATATGGATTGTAAGGTGGGTTAATGATGTCACACTGACACCAAATTTCATCACAGTTCTGTCCAACCCCATCATGGACGTAACATACGATGGAACAGTCAGCCGGCCAGAGTGGCCGTGCGGTTCTGGGCGCTACAGGCTGGAGCCGAACTACCGCTACGGTCACAGGTTCGAATCCTGCCTCGGACATGGATGTGTGTGATGTTCTTAGGTTAGTTAGTTTTAATTTGTTCTAAGTTCTAGGTGACTGATGACCTCACAAGTTAAGTCGCATAGTGTTCAGAGCCATATGAACCTTTTTGTTGTTGTTGTTATGGTCGTTACAGCCCCTCTAACCCACATTTCACACGTTCTCTTGACGCCTCTGCATTGGAGGTTAGAACCGCATCGCCCAGTGATGAAACTCGGCAGTTTTCTTAAGGGTGGCCGAGCAAAACGTTTCAGGCATGCCACTGCTCAGAATCGACAACAAAACGCTACTGGGATTGGCAAAAAAGGCGTCAATGGAATCAGCACTTCCAGTGGATTGTTGATCCCTAGACATTTCGCTGTCGAAGACGACAGTTCGCAGTGCAATGAGCAACAGAACAACCCTTCTGCAAGGACTTCGTGGGCCTTTAACCCAACTGAACGAGATCAGACGTCTTTGGAGAGTAGCGCGACCGCAGTTTAGCGACCGTTTAAATACATCCAACGAGATCTGAACTTGATCCGAAGCAGCAAAAGGTGTTTATGATTTTTCAGCCCCGTTTCGTGCTCAGCTTTAGAGTGATCTCGTAGTGGGGGAGCGTGTGCGAGATAGACACACGCATGAATAAAACGCCAGAAGATCCTTTAGTGCAGCGTGGTAGCACCACTCAGGTGAGGTATGTCGAAATGGTAACTTGTCACACACGTGCCTAGGAATCAATGAATGGCTGCGTAAGTGGAAGGCACCAAGAGTGTCTCCGAAGGATCTTTGCGAGACTCTTTGACGTTTTATTTAGGCAAGTGTCTATGTCACCCATGACCCCCCACCCCCACCCCCGCCGCAAGAGCAAAAATTGTGGTTGCACTACATTCCACATTATTGTAGTAAGAAATCTACCTGTCGACTTACTTGTGGCTGCTGTTGCGCTCTTGAGAGCGTTGTATAAAGGTATAAAGCTTCGGAAAAGGACGGCCGTGCCTACATGCGGCTGGGTGAATTTGGAAGAGGTTTCGTTAACATTCCAACGACTAAAGTAGATGAGCTGACACTTTGAGCTGCAATGAGAACACATCCCTTTGTGACTTATGCACCCTCTGCAGCACTGTTGCCTGAAAGGGTACTGGGAGCTGTCCATGTTCACTATACGAGAAAATAAAAGACGCATGAGAGCCAATGGAAGCATCTATTACTTTCAGATGCCAAAATGTAACATGTTCCGAGGACGAAAAAGATCATGCCCAGCCCCACAAAAACCCTTATGGAAATGATGAATCCTCTGTCTGAGATTGTCAAGAACGTCGTCATGTCGCTCTTCGCACGGCGGACCGTCGTTTTCGGCCGCCAAATGTGTGGAAATCAAGGATCCAATGGAAGGGGTGGCCCTGTTGACTGCATTTGTGTCACCCCCCTGAAACACTCTCTCGTTGATTCTGAGCGGCGGCATTCCTTAAATGTTCTTCTCGGCCACCCATAAGGGAACAGCGCGGTTTAAATGCTGGCAGTCGCGGTTCTGGCCTCCATTGCAGACGCGTCGAGAGAAGGGGTGAGATGTGGATGAGAGGAGCCGTGACGACCTCCCCATCGCGTTATGGCATTGAGCAGAACTGTGGCGAAGTTTGGTGCCAGTGTTACATCATCAACGCACCCTGCACTTCACATGAACCTCTGAGCTCTGACCTTTATTTCGCATGTGCTGAATCGTTGCCGAGGCCGAGGGTGACGTTGAAGGTGCCACGCTACAGCACCGTTCCAGAGGGATGTTGGAGGGATCTTTGAGCCACATGTGAAACTTCTGCATGGCTATGGGAGACAGTTACGGGGATTCGCAAAAGTTACCCTTTAATTGTGTTGGGCAGTGCATTGATCCTGCCTCCTCTCTGTTGTTCCTCGTCTTTCGTGAATCCGAAAATTGTTTCCACTGTTCAGCACCAATACTCATTTAATATGACACTCCTGTTTTCTCTACAAAACTCCTTAAAGTCGTATGACATCATCCAGGCTCAAACAACGACTCCATACATCACCTACTTGTCGCTCCTGTGTAGGAATCTGCGCTGTCCCTGCTGAGCATGCTCCCAGATAATGCGTTCCATTTCATCCTCCTTTTTTTCAGGCATCCACATCCTCCCACTACTTCGTAATGCTCGTCTAACAATCAATTACAGCTGGAAATTCTTTTGCGTCCAGCAAGAAAATATATATGATGATATCTTCCCAACGTTACATCATTTCTATTCCCTCTAAACACGTAAATCCAGTCAGGAATACTTCATTTGACAATCTCGTCAAACTACTTCAATAACTTTACGGTTAATTATGAGAAATATCGTTACCATAATGTCTATTAATTGAGAAAAGTTTTATGAACTTTTACAGAGTACTTTTATGATCGTCTGCTTAGTTCCTTCGTAGAAACTCTGTGGTAAATAGTTTTGTAGGTGGATGAGATTTTCACTCTGCAGCGGAGTGTGCGCTGATATGAAACTTCCTGGCAGGGCCTGCCGGGCCGAGACTCGAACTCAGGACCTTTCGCGGGCAAGTGCTCTACCAACTCTTTTTTTCCGTTGTTGATCGTTGGGTTTGGTTGTTGCGGACGTCACATGACATCCGTTAAAGTTCGTTTGTTGAACTTTCCACTCAGTTTTTTATTACAGAGGTCAACCGGCTCTCTGGCCGAACACGCTGAGCTACCGTGCCGGCAACCCATGCACGACTCACGCCCCGTCCTCACAGCTTTACTTCTGCCAGTACCTCGCCTCCTACCTTCCAAACTTTGCAGAAGCTCTTCTGCGAACCTAGCAGAACTAGCACTCCTGAAAGAAAGGATCTTGCGGAGACATGGCTTAGCCACAGCCTGGGCATGTTGCCAGAATGAGATTTTCGCTCTGCGCATGACACAGATATAGGTGAAGCCGTTCTAATTATCTTATCGTGCCCAGTGTTAAGCGAACATCAAATCCGAAGATTGTAATTACGAGACGATGATTATTAATTCACAGGAAAATGGTGGAAATCATTACTGGCGTGTTTAACCAGAAAGTTTCCTACTTAATTCGCAGAAGATCTTCTGCAAAGTTTGGAAGCTAGAAGGCGAGGTACTGACAGAAGTAAAGCTGTGAGGGCGGGGCGTGAGTCGTGCTTGGGTAGCTCAGTTGGTAGAGCACTTTCCCGTAAACGGCAAAGGTCCTGATTTCGAGTCTCGGCCCGGCACACAGTTTTAATCTGCCAGGAAGTTTCAGTTTTGTAGCTATTGCTTTGTGTATTAATAATTCGTAAAAATTGTCATATATCATAATTTTATAATTTTTATGCTTCAGTATATTTTAGTAATGATAAAAGCAATTCAGTGTTGCGAAATAAATGTTAATCATTGATTTATATCCGAAATATGTTACTTCAGGTATCTCTCTCACTGCGACTGTTTTTATACAGCTGAGTTATTGCAGGTTTCTTGAGCACTGGCGACGACGTCGTTCCCGGAAACATGGGTCTTAAGGACCAAACAGAGGCGCTCCGCTGGGTGCAGAGGAACATCGAGGTCTTCGGTGGCGACCCGGAGCGAGTCACCCTGCTCGGCCACAGTGCTGGAGCCGCATCCGCTCACTATCACCTTCTGTCTCCACTAAGCAACGGTAATCAGCATAGGATACTGAGTAATATTATTTCTTCAACTGCTACAAGTTGCTTATTCTGAAAACGCTTTGAATGTCTCTTTAATCAGACGACTACCACATTCGGTCGCAAATCAGCTGCCCCGTAACTAACCAGCTCATAGAATTCTGTCAAGAAATGGAAAATATATGCAAGTTAATCGTTTGCTAAAGCCACTGTAATAAAAGGATATATTTTTATGATATTTCACTACATCATTTAACAATTCAGCGCATGACACAGATATAGGTGGAGCCGTTCTCATTATCTTATCGTACCCAATGTTAAGTGAACATCAAATCCGAAAATTGTCATTACGAGACGATGATTATTAATTCTCAGGAAAAAGGTGGAAATCATTACTGGCGTGTTTAACCAGAAAGCTTCCTACTTAATTCGATGCAATCGTCTTTCCTTTAGCATTTAGTACACGTTAGAGAGATCATGACCTTTCAGTACTTCCTTGTAACCAGAGAGAAAAGACGTTTTAATTTCACAGAATGGGCATATGATTAGTGAAACTCAACAGTTCAAATTTCTAGGTGTTCAGATAGATAGTAAACTGTCATGGAAACCTCAGTTTAGAATCTTGTTCAAAGACTTGATGCTGTCATATTTACTATTCTAACGGTATCTGAAGTGAGTGATACAGGGATTAGTGATCACAAGGTCATTGTAGCTAGGCTCAATACCATTTCTTCCAAATCCATCAGAAACAAACGCAAAATAATTTTATTTAAAAAAGCGGAGAAAGTGCCACTAGAAGCCTTCCTAAAAGACAATTTCCATTCCTTCTGAACTGACTATGCGAATGTAGACGAGATGTGGCTCAAATTCAAAGATATAGTAGCAACAGCAATTGAGATATTCGTACCTCATAAATTGGTAAGAGATGGAACGGATCCCCCGTGGTACACAAAAAAGGTCCGAACGCTGTTGCAGAGGCAACGGAAAAAGCATGCGAAGTTCAGAAGAACGCGAAATCCCGAACATGGGCTAAAATTTACAGACTCGCGAAATTTGGCACGTACCTCGATGCGAGATGCCTTTAATAGGTTCCACAACGAAACATTGTCTCGAAATTTGGTAGAAAATCCGAAGAAATTCTGGTCGTATGTAAAGTACACAAGCGGCAAGACGCAGTAAATACCTTCGCTGTGCAGTGCCGATGGTACTGTTATCGACGACTGTGCCGCTAAAGCGGAGTTATTAAACGCAGTTTTCCGAAATTCCTTCACCAGGGAAGACGAATGGAATATTCCAGAATTTGAAACACGAACATCTGCTAGCATGAGTTTCTTAGAAGTAGATACCTTAGGGGTTGCGAAGCAACTCAAATCGCTTGATACGGGCAAGTCTTCAGGTCCAGATTGTATACCGATTAGGTTCCTTTCAGATTACGCTGATACTATAGCTCCCTACTTAGCACTCATATACAACCGCTCGCTCACCGATAGATCTGTACCTACAGATTGGAAAATTGCGCAGGTCGCACCAGTGTTCAAGAAGGGTAGTAGGAGTAATCCATTTAACTACAGACCTATATCATTGACGTCGGTTTGTAGTAGGGTTTTGGAGCATATACTGTATTCAAACATTAGGAATCACCTCGAAGGGAACGATCTATTGACACGTAATCAGCATGGCTTCAGAAAACATCGCTCTTGTGCAACGCAGCTAGCTCTTTATTCGCACGAAGTAATGGCCGCTATCGACAGGGGATCTCAAGTTGATTCCGTATTTCTAGATTTCCGGAAAGCTTTTGACACCGTTCCTCACAAGCGACTTCTAATCAAGCTGCGGAGCTATGGGGTATCGTCTCAGTTGTGCCACTGGATTCGTGATTTCCTGTCAAGAAGGTCGCAGTTCGTAGTAATAGACGGCAAATCATCGAGTAAAACTGAAGTGATATCAGGTGTTCCCCAGGGAAGCGTCCTGGGACCTCTACTGTTCCTGATCTATATAAATGACCTGGGTGACAATCTGAGCAGTTCTCTTAGACTGTTCGCAGATGATGCTGTAATTTACCGTCTAGTAAGGTCATCCGAAGACCAGTATCAGCTGCAAAGCGATTTAGAAAAGATTGCTGTATGATGTGTCAGGTGGCAGTTGACGCTAAATAACGAAAAGTGTGAGATGATCCACATGAGTTCCAAAAGAAATCCGTTGGAATTCGATTACTCGATAAATAGTACAATTCTCAAGGCTGTCAATTCAACTAAGTACCTGGGTGTTAAAATTACGAACAACTTCAGTTGGAAGGACCACATAGATAATATTGTCGGGAAGGCGAGCCAAAGGTTGCGTTTCATTGGCAGGACACTTAGAAGATGCAACAAGTCCACTAAAGAGACAGCTTACACTACACTCGTTCGTCATCTGTTAGAATATTGCTGCGCGGTGTAGGATCCTTACCAGGTGGGATTGACGGAGGACATCGAAAGGGTGCAAAAAAGGGCAGCTCGTTTTGTATTATCGCGTAATAGGGGAGAGAGTGTGGCAGATATAATACACGAGTTGGGATGGAAGTCATTACAGCATAGACGTTTTTCGTCGCGGCGAGACCTTTTTACGAAATTTCAGTCACCAACTTTCTCTTCCGAATGCGAAAATATTTTGTTGAGCCCAACCTACATAGGTAGGAATGATCATCAAAATAAAATAAGAGAAATCAGAACTCGAACAGAAAGGTTTAGGTGTTCGTTTTTCCCGCTCGCTGTTCGGGAGTGGAATAGTAGAGAGATAGTATGATTGTGGTTCGATGAACCCTCTGCCAAGCACTTAAATGTGAATTGCAGAGTAGTCATGTAGATGTAGATGTAGATCGTCTACCTTGCTTATTTTTATTCGCGTATGTCGTATGGCTGGTTCAAATGGCTCTGAGCACTATGGGACTCAACTGCTGTGGTCATTAGTCCCCTAGAACTTAGAACTACTTAAACCTAACTAACCTAAGGACATCACACACATCCATGCCCGAGGCAGGATTCGAACCTGCGACCGTAGCAGTCGCACGGTTGCGGACTGCGCGCGTAGAACCGCGAGACCACCGCGGCCGGCGTATGTCGTATGTTATTATATTTTTGGGTAACTCTTTCCATTATAAAAGGGTATTTTTGGCTCAGAAACGGGTGATTCGGGCAATTAGTTGTGTAAGTTCACGAACCTCTTTTCGACTCCTGTTCACGAGTCTGGTTTTTTTGACTTTGGCCTCTCAATATATATAGTTCTTACTGTCATCTCTTGTTAACAATACTAGCTTATTTCCAAGAATTTGCAGCTTTCATTCAGTTAATACTCGGCAGAAATCAAACCTGCATTTGAATCGGACTTCCTTAACTGTTGTGCAGAAAGGTGTGCATATACCGCGTTTACTTAAACTTATGGCTTGACTTCTTTCGGGTTTATAAATATTCTATTTTTATTGGTTATTACTTTTATGTTGTAATTTCTCATACTGACACGTTCCATGACCTTAGAGATTTGCTCCTCAATTTGGTCCTACGGAATTTTTACGCGTAAATAAATACATAGACGTACCTAACTAATTAGAAGTACATCTGCATCAATGTCAAAGTTGTATGTGCTGAGGTTGTCAGTGTTCATAGCCCCTCCCCCCTCCCCTCCCCCCCGCAATCTCCCCTTATCCGCTGCTTCTTTGTGGTAGACTGACCAGGTAGGTCTATGAGGAGCAAGGTAAAGCTCACGCCGGTAGCACCCTTGTCAGGATGAATAGTCTTACACAGTCGCCACGTTTATTAATCCATTAAGTGAATTTTTGGGGGTGTGGACTGCCAACGATATCTGGCCTTACACACAGTATTCTTACCGGTGAACAGTTAGGGAGGTGACGAGGTGAACGGAGAAGGGCTAGTAAGAGGGAAGAAACGAGACCAACAGACGCTGGTATAATCCTTCCATACTGAGAGGCCGCTGTGGGACTTCGATACTACTCTTTGCTACAAAAATACCATTGACTTCACGAGTTAAGACTGTATATACGGAGGGCCAAAGTCACAGGATAGCGATATGCACATAATCTCGCTTACTCAAGATATAAAAGGACAGTACATTGGTCAAAAAAAAAATGGCTCTGAGCACTATGGGACTTAACATCTGAGGTCATCAGTCCCCTAGAACTTAGAACTACCTAAACCTAACTAACCTAAGGACATCACACACATCCATGCCCGTGGCAGGATTCGAACCTGCGACCGTAGCAGTGGCGCGGTTCCAGACTGAAGTGCCTAGAACCGCTCGGGCGCAACGGCCGGCAGTACATTGGTGAAGCTGTCATTTGTACTCAGGTAATTCATGTGAAAAGATGTCCGGCGGGATCGTGACCGCTCGACGGCAATTAGCAAAGTTTGAACAGGTAATAATAGTTGGAGCTAGGTGCACGGGACATTCCATTTCGGAAATCGTTAGGGAATCCAATATTCCGAGAACCACAGTGTCAAGAGTGTGCGGAGAACACCAAATTTCACTTATTATTTCTCCCCACGGACAACGCTGTGGCCGACGTCCTTCGTTTAACGGACGAGAACAGCCGCGTTTGAGCAGAGTTTTCAGTGGTAACAGATTGAAAGGAGTAACGCAGAAATCGATATAGCTCTTACGACAAAGGTATTCGTACCGATGGGGGTGCCTTTGCTAGCAGCACGACATCGCCTGCAGCGCCTCTCCTGGGCTTGTGACCGTATCGGTTGGAGCCTAGATTGCTAGAAAACCGTGGCCTGGTCAAATGAGTCACGATTTCTGCTGGGAAGAGCTGATATAGTGTTTCAATGTCGACCATTTCTCATGTGATCTTGACAACAATACACTGTGCAAGATGATGATGGCACCATAATGGTGTGGGCTGTGTTTAAATGGAATGGACTTGATCGTCTGGTCCAAGTGAACCAATCGCTGATCGGGGATGGTTACGTTCGGCTACTTGGAGAACACCTTTAGCCATTCATGGACTTCATGTTCCCAGACAACTATGGAATTTCTGTGGATGACAATGCGCTGTGTTACTGAGTCACAGTTTCTCCGATTGGTTTGAAGAACATTCTGGATAATTTGAGCTAATGATTTGGTGACTCAGATATTCCGACATTGGAAATTTGTGGTAAGGTCCTACGGGCCTACACACTACTTAATCTAACTTAAAGTAACGTACGCTACGGACAACACACACACCCATGCCCGAGGGAGGACTCGAACCTCCGGCGTGGGGAGCCACACGGACCGTGACAAGGCGCCATAGGCCAGACGGCTACCCCGCGAGGCCTATTCCGACATGAATCCTATCGAACATATATGGGACATAATTGAAAAGTCTGTTTGTGCAAAAAATCCTGCACCAGCAACACTTTTGCAATTATGGACGGGTCAGTACTACTGCAGGGGACTTGCAATGTCTTGTTGAGTCCATGCCACGTCGAGCTGCTGCACTACAACGGGCCAAAAGGGATCCGATACGATACAACGAGTTTTCCCATGACTTTTGCCCCCTAAGTGTATATTTTGTATTTAGAAGTTAGAATGGAAAAGGCAACTGTGGTATTACTGACTTACTGGCGGATTCTATTACAGCTAGTGACAATTATGGCTCAAGCCAAGAGTACATCGTTTCCAAGTAAAATGTTTCTATACTAGTATAACTTTTTTATTATTTGCTGCATGATGTGACAGTAGTAAAGTATTGCAGCTGATCATAGACTAACAGGATGCACAACACAAATGTGTGATGCTATAAGTAGACAAGCTCATCAAACGGGCAATCAAAAATGTACGTTATGTGAATTTATCGAAGAGTGGGGAGGTACATCTGATCATGAGCGACAAACCCACTATACTATAAAAGAATAGTTACTTATATGTATATGGGCCCTAGAAAAACAGCAGGAGGTATTGACGGCGGTACTATTAAATAGCAGGCAATAATTTACTGAAAAAAGTAATACAAAAATATAGAATGTAATGGGTTTAATGAAAGTATTGGGAAGTGCTTTCTGGATATTGGTAACAAAAACACTTAACAGTATGAAGATACCAAATTGCAAGCGTATGAGTTGTAGTCAGAATATTTTGCCAATAAGATGTAGCAGGAACTAACAATATCGAGAAAACTCTACAAGCATTTCAATTTTTGTTTAAGCACTTGTTTGGTTCAAAAGATCAATCAGAAACACAGCTGACTAACAATGAACACGACCATTTTTTCGAAGTGATGAAACATAAGGTGTGTTACGACTTCTGAAACATTTGTTACGCTTCTGGCACCACTTGGTAGCAGCAGACACAGAGACTGCGCCAAAAACTGAGATGGCGTGGGATTTTACAATGATTTATTGAACTTTCTTTACAATTTCTCCCTCGTCGTCACTGCCCAGCCCTGCGGATCCCTCCGCCTGGCAGCTGCTGTGTAGATTCTCCGACAATGCGCGCAACGCGCGCCGCTGTTCGCACTCGGGAGCCTCAGGCCACCAGTGCCCCACTGAAGCCAGCATGCCCTGTGGTTGAGATGAACTCGTCGCTGCTCGGCGCCCCAGTGCGGCACACCCACGGAGCCGCGTCGCCATGAGGTCAGCTGGCCACACCTGCTGCACCGGCGGCTGGGAAGCCGTCAGTCGCGATGTCTGTGAGTTCCCATCATGGACGGACCACGCACCGTAGGGCCGGGTTGCCGTGAAGTCCGGGCGTCAGCCCTCGGCGGCGCCTGTGACCGAGACCGCGCTGCGGCCGGTCCTGCTGGAAGTTCTCTCTGTAGTTACTCAGCCATGGTACCGACCGAACTCGGGCCGACCTCCAGAGCTGAAGTTGATATCTGGCGGCAAACGGATGACTCCTGCGAGCTGGAACAGACTTCCGGAATCGTCACCTACGAAGATTGAACATTCGGACACAGACCACGTCAGTCCTCAGATCCGACCTGCTTCCTAATGGCTTCTGTCTGTTGCTGCTTGCGCTCCACTATTTATATCCGGCAGGAGGACGTTTTTTACTCTCGGTGGTAGCTTTTTGTTATTACTCCTGCAGTATATTGCAGCATAACTTAGCGTGCCGGCCTCACTTCCCCTTACTCAGCACTCTCCAGGCTTTGCTCGGCGCTAGGTCTGTGTGCGTCCTTGCATCAGCTTGTTAGTAGACTGCTGCTGTTAGCAAGGCTATCTGTGGCTGCCTACTTCGCAACGCTTCAGTCGCCGGCGTGCCTCTGTTTTGTCATTCTCCACTGCGTGAAGCAACGCTTACTATATGTGGCCGCAACAGGTGCATAAAGCAAGGGATACCAGGAAATGGTGGTGTTTCAATAGAAGTGGTTGGAGTTCGAGGAAAAGCAATACAGAACAAACTTTTTAGTGTTACTTGCAGGCCCAAACTTCCATAATTATATCGTAGTTCCTGCGTCACAACCTGTACTCGTACACACATTATGTTCTTCCTGTACAGGGAGGACATTTTAATTTAAAGTCGCTATCTGGTATGGATGGAAAAGTGCGATATTGAGGTAACTGTGTTGTTCAGAAGAACGATGCAGTGTTCCTTTGAATATGCACCAAGTTGAAAGATGCATTGCATCGTTCTTGTTAATGTCACAAACACTGAAACATAGTTTAGTGTCTTGACGCTTCCACTCTTTGGCTTAACCGGTGGGCCCTACCTTCTAGTACTTTGTTGTTGTTATGCGTCATTCCCGGCGGATGGAACACTGTCGCGTCTCACAGGCAGTGCTTGCAGTGGGGAGTGTGCAGGGCCAGCAGTGGTTATGGGTCGCCTGACAAGAGGACCGCGCTTTCTCGTCATCGCCCATTTCCTCCATACGTGCAAGGCCTTCTCGGAAATGATAGTGACAAAGGTGGAAACTCCAGATGGCCAAGCGTTCAGGAAATTTTTGGCCAGGGTAAGGCGAGTCATCAGTCGTTCTAGGACGGTTAGCGCAACGGGTAGAAGACAGAACGGTAATCCGTGGGTCATGGGGTCGAATCCGTATGTGGAAGCATTTTTAGAGCTCGGTATCTCAATCGGTAAAAACGGAACCCTTGTAGGGTCACTTTGCTGTCCGGCTGTCCGACTGTACCACTGTTCAGATCCCATTTACTGACGAAAGGGTAAAAGTATCAAACTGAAATTTATGTCACACATTAAGGTCTACCGTCCCTTGGTGATATAAAAAACTGATGAATGCAAGTCAGTGCAATCTAGAGATACGGCTGTTTACGCCACATATTTCAATACTTCCAAACTCACTCCTTAAAACCTTTATTGTACGTACTTCCCTTGATGTAAAGTCATGAAATTTGGCGAAAGAAGTGTTTCGCAGCACAAGTAAAAGGAAAAAAATCAGAAAATTATTAATTTTTAATTATATCACATGAAAAAATATTTATTTTATCATTTTTTACCCAACATTAAAATTGAAATTAAAACAATGTGGGAACTTATTAAATCCTTGGGACCGATATCTTACCAGTATCAGTGTCTAAACAGCAAAAGTCGTCGAGATCCTCGATTTCCGGAATTGTCTTTGTACATACCGTAAGTAAGTTTGTACCGAACAACCAGTGCGCGAGTCCTTATCGCAGTCGGCCAATTACTTTTGTCTTACTTACACTAAAAATAAACCGAAAGAGTGCTCATTATCTTCTATTTATTAATTTTTCATAAAAGGCTTGAAATGGAAACGTAAAGAAAAATTTGGGATTGGAAATAAAGCCCTTCGTGCATGAGCATAAATTTTCGCTGTTAATTGACTCGTGGAGGGACAAACAAATCCACAATTAAACGACGAGATCATTTAAGATGAAGGATTGACATCGTGCAGCATTAAAGTGATTTCCCCTAAAGCACTCCGCTAGTGCAACCCTGAAATGCCTGTTTTCGTCATCTGGTAAAGAATTTGAGCAAAAAGCTTCAAAACTGCTCTTTTCTCATCAACAGAGAAAAATAAATCGCATCCCGAGAAGACTGGATCAAAATACATTCCATTTACACCACCACACATCATCGCTGGGTTCCAGCCAAACTGTGCGATTAGTGAGAACCTTGTATGACTATAAGCCAACTTCATTTTTCTATAGAAATTTTAAAACAACCGTGTAAGTGTAAAAATGCAGCGCTGATAACATGTCCAAGATGCCAAGGTAATTAGAATTTCTCCTGTTTTTGCAACGAAACAAATTTTATATAAGAAGCTCTCGCGTCCGCTTTAAAATCCCTTCCCGGAAATTCGTTTGCAGTTCCACATTTTCAACTGTCTTTCCTTTTCACGTATTTTTTGAACTATTATTAAATATAACATTTTGAGCACTAATTCGGTTTGCTTGGAGGATAAGTAACGTGGAAACTGAACATAAAGGAAAGATTAGGTATCTTCCGCACATAGACTCGGCCATACGACTCTCCAATTACCACTCTGTCCCCTTTCTACTGCGCCAACCGCTGCATGGAAAGTATGCTAACATAAATGACTTGACCAACACGCGACATGCTGTCTTTTCTAAACGCTTGGCCGACTGCAGATTCTACTTTCTGCCAGTTTCATTCCTGGTCAAGCTCTGAAAATATCATAAATTTTGACGAAATCGTTGATGACGAGTAGGCGTGGTCCCCTTGTGAGTTACCAGCTGGGGAAAGAGTCGCTGGAAATGGACACGTGAAAGTTAAGGTGGAAAGTATTTAAGTAGGTGTATCGAGAGGTGTATTATTTTATAGACAAAGAGTAATAAAAAGATGTGATCACTCAAATGTATTTCCTTCCGTGTAAATAACATCGTAATACAAGTGTCATCAAATGATAGCTCTTTCTTGGTTGGACTTGATTTCTTGTATACATATGATATTATTGATGTTTAAACAGGTCATAATTTATTGGTAATAATCAAGGTGCGTAGATCTCCTTCTGCGTTGCGTTATTGTGTTGTGTCGTTAATTTAGTCTTGTGTTCACTGCCAGGTCTTTATAGGAGCGCGATATCCATGAGCGGGTCGGTGCTTTGCCCCTGGGCCTTCTCCAAGAATGCCACTGACAGGGCCCTACGGTTTGCACAGTATTTGGGATACCCTGCCAAGAATTCATCTGATCTTGTAGATTTCCTCAAGACCGTTGATGCCAATATCCTCGTGAAGGACGTTCACAAAGCTCTTTCCGACGAGGTACGTTGTTATTTTTCATAATTTACATCCACAATAATTTTGAAAAGAGATTTGGATAAAATCACATTGCATTCTACACAGAAACCTTATTCGAAAATACAAGCAGTTAAAATATACTTTGCAAATTATTCAGACAACGCCAGTGTCAATGCTTATAAATGTATTCACATAAGAAAACTAGATGACGCGTTACGGGAGATCATACATCCAGTTTCATGCAACACTCATACAAGAAACCTATCAAATTATGCCAAATGAAAAACAAGTTCATCTAGTCTATAAAAATCAGACTTATAGTTAGTAGTCGGCAGTTACTAGTTACTAGTTTCAGTTGGTAGTTAGTAGATCTCTATAATACAAAATGTTACAGCGGTCTGTAGGTGACAAGGAATTATTTACTTATTTCCCGTATTTAATCTTTTGTCAAAATGCGATGTAATAGGCTGAAGTGGGAGCAGAATGGAAAAGTATTTCATTTTTGTGTCCTTGTGACATTTCTTGGCAGCCATGTTGTAGTTAGCCGAGAGACAAAATACTGTATGGTTGTAATTAATGTGCAGCTGCTGAAAGATGTCTAGTGTGGGCTTCAATTATCGTATGACAGCGAAATGTGATGGATTTTCTAATGCGTTAATGCAGAACCACTTCTCTGGGAAAAAAAGTTCAAATTTGGCCACCAGGTGTAGATCTGGAGCAGTGAATGAAAGGAAGGCGAATGTAAATATTTCCATATGTAATGAATTAGGGACATAGGCATAAAATGCCAAACAAGTTAGAGAGGCATAATGTTGATTTTATTACTGACCACCCCTTACAGAATTTGTTCAGCGTGAGCGCTGGGTCGTCGACCAGATTCTGTACAGCCCCAGATTTGCACCTGATGGCCAAAACTTGAACTATGTTATTTCCGCTGTAGATCAGTTCCGCATTAGCACTTTAGCCCATCTACGAAATTTCGCTGCTATACGATAATTGAAGCCCACACTGGATCTCCGTGAATAACTACACTTTCGTTATAACCACTCGGTACAAGCATCTTTGGCTGTTACGCTCAGACAACTAGAGTTCGGTAGCTAAGTAGTAAACAATCCACTAAATTACCTTTCTCCAAATATTTTAGAATAAAATAATTACTTAGAGTTGCTCCTCTTCACCACATTAAGCGACACAAATATCATTTATTTGTTGCAGTGGTGTCACTTTGTGTAGAGACCAAAGTGGTGTTATGTAGCACAATAAGACAAAGGGTTTTTAAGAAACAGTTACTGAAACTTCTGTTGTACCAAAATATGCGAATATCTAATGATCGATTGACAACAGCTTTCAGGGCAATAGACTGTTTTTCTGTCACGGGAAACATTTCCAGTAATAGCCTACCTCTGCTTTACGTCAGCGGTCACACCCCCAGGGCCCCGAGATGATCAGCGCTGCCCTGCCACGGGCCGAAATCTCAGCTCGTTCCATGGGTGTCAGAACAACTACGCTTTCGGATGGATTACCAGTTAACAGTACTCTCTAACAAGGGGAGGCCGCCAATTGTGAAATTCAGATTCGATTCATACTGCGCATAATAAAAGCTCATGGCCAGAGGTGTAATGTGGCAAAGCACCAAGATGCACTTCTCAGCCGTTGTCGAGAAAATCGACAGTTAAAAGAAACCGTTGCGGTGAAATACTCTCTACGATTAATAATTTACTACAGCGCCGTGGCGCAGCGGTAAGCGCTCGGGTTCGTAATCTACGGATAAGCCGAGACGCGTGTTCACTATCTTTGACCCCACGTCACTTGCCATGTTCTCCTCGTGAGTTACAAAATACAGGAAGTGGTCTTCAGTCGAGAAACTGTTTTAAAAATGAAATCCTTGAGTCGCTCATTCACTCTGGTCAGCGCTCATTTCATTCCAGAATCTGTTCCTATGTTGTTGCTTTCCGACCGTTCCGCGTACTGTACTATCGATGGTAGCGCTTGTGAAAATGTGGCTCTTCATTTTATCTGGGAAGTGGATAGTAGACGGTCGTTCATATATTCTCAGGTGTCAATTAAAAACTGTTCAATAAAACTTGATGATCATATGAAACCTTTTAACTGCCCGAAAACAATCAGCCGACCTGGTGCGGTCGACTCACAAAGGGCAGCACTTGCTATTTCCACTGAGCGATAAGCGTCCGCCCAGTGACGTCTGAAAACCTCAGTACGCAGTCGTTGCCTCACAGTTATCTGCTCTGCCACAAATAAATCTTTGCTGTTACTGCATACTTGGTTCCATTATAACACCAGATTTTCCTTAAAAAGATTTTATTCATAATAATAAATCATCTGCACGATTTTAACACTTCAAAACCACAGGAATTATTAGAGAAATAAAAATTTAAGTTCAAGGGAGAAATTACGGTACACTCACAAATGAACAGGAGTCAGTCAAGACGATGGAATATCTTCAGTACTCTGCTACTGTATCTAAGGAAAAGTAATCAAAGAGTGGAGCAAACTTAACTCGGTACTAAAAACTGGCTAACTAAAGAAAGTTGAAAAAGTTAATGTCAAGCTAGGCTGCGCAACTTTCACAGACAACCTTACAGTTCTGCGTTATGGTATCCGAATAACACAAAAGGAATGGAAATTCGTAAAGGAACTACATGAAAAATATGTCTCCCAACATCATTTGAAAATAAAAATAGGACGTGTGTAACGTTATCTGATCCCAAAAATTATAAAAACTAAATACGGGAAAATCGGGTCTTTCAGTTTAACAATTATGTAAAAACATTCAACATGAATATGAAATTCGTTGCCACAAAACTGACACAGTCTTCAGACTTCCAGAAGACATATTCAGTCAAATAAGTCATCTGCGCCACTACAACACTGTCATCAAACCAAACTGTCCTTAGTGGGCTGAGAGATTGTCTTTGAACGGAAAGAGAGTCATTAAAGAAATCCGAAAGAGAGAAAGAAAAGTAAATGGATTAATTTTGAGTAAAAAGTACCCTGAAGAAGGGAAATACAGATTAATACCAAATAAAGGAATTCAAAAGAAGGAAAACATTCTTTCGAATTTTAAAATTACGCAGGTAAAAATTCTGTTTGCGTTTTATGAGAATCGAAAAAATCAGATTAAGCAGCAAAGTTGTCAGTGTCTACGAAACTTCCAGTAATGCTGAAACTGAAACTATAAAATGGTTCGCATCAGTAAAGGAAGGCATGAGAGGTGCAGGGATAACACAACAGGAAATACAAAAAGGAAAAAGAGTAAGTGAAACTTGGCGACTGAACAGTTAGCCTCGCAGATAAACCAAGACGAGTGGAGACCACTTGACCCGAGTATGGGAAAAGAGTTCATTCTGAGACAATGAAAGTAACAGCGTCTGAAAGACAGGCTAAAAGAATATTCTTTCTTTCAGGTTCCGCTATACCGGCACCTAAATTAGAAACCGCCCTAACATTTGACGGTACTTCCGCAATACTGATATTTGTCGAGATAAAATCTGATATTGACAGGAAGCTGCAGTTAAAAAAAAGAGGCCTCCACTACGGTTTAAGCTATACACATATTTTCAGAAGCGCAGCTGATAGTCCAGTTTCTTAAACACGAATTTTTGAAATTCTGAAATTTTATCTGCTACTGGCGGAAAATAAAATTGTGATATAAGAATAAGACAACGAAAGTCAATTAACGTACAGGGTGATTCCGTGATTATGTTACAAACTGTCATAGATGGTGGAGAAGGGCTAATGTGTCAATCTGAGGTAATGGGCTCTTGTACGGAAAGTTATAAGTGAACATTGTTCTAATACCACTGAGAGTGGAATGCGTATATCGGTACTGCTGTTGCTAACATTTTGAGGTAGCTAACTCTCATAACTGTAGCATGGACCAAAACAAGAAAAAATGCGTGGTAAAGCTATGAGCAATTATTCATCTTCGATCCTGTGAAACACATCTGTTCTACCGCAAGCTCTTTGGTTTCAATATTTTTGAAGGAGTAATTATGGACAAAAATTAAAAAAAATGTAATAAGCATGGGCACTAAAATGAACAGCTTGAGAGAAAAGAACACTTTTTTCAGTACAGGAGATGTATCACAGCTTAATGAAGATGAAGGGTGTGCTAATGGTTTTGAAGGTATATATTTTAGAGCCCATATTTGAAGCACTTTTCTTATTTTAGTCCATAATACCGTCTTGAAAGATAATGAAACCAAAGAGCTTACATTAGAAGAGAAGTGATTCATAGTGTCAAAGATGAACAAGTGCTCATAGCTCTTGAAATTTGCATTTTAGATCTTATTTTTACAACAGACTATTTTTTTATTTGGTCCATACTAATACCTCTAAAAGCTGCACACCCGAATTTTAGTAACAACAGTACCGGGGCATGTATTCCACTGTCAGAAGGTATCAGAACTCTTCCACTTATTGCTGTCGACTCACTCTTATCTGAACCAGGGTATCTAAGCTCAGACTGATACATTTACCCTTCTCTATCAGCCCTGAAAGTCTGTTACATCATCTCATAATGACCCTTTATAAATTTTGTATCATTCTACACCGTCTCGGAATTAAATACAGAGTGTAACGGGTAACGTGCATAAATTTTTCTTAATGACTGTGGACATTGTATAACATCAGTATTTACTTCATACAGACTCATACTCAGAGTTATTAGGGGTAGTATGTTTTTAGGTTGGTACCTCCAAGTACATATGGCAAGAGCAAATTGTAATGTCTAATTCCTACTGGCAGCACGTCAGGTGTTGAAGCGTGGACACGTCGACGCAGTTAGTGTATACTTTGGCGTAGTCCATTTAGTGGTGCAGTTACGACTGTGCAGAAAACATCAGGTAGTAAATTATGTGACGTGTTCGTGGGAACACTGTTTGACTTAGAGAAAGAAACAACCAAGACACTCGTGTGTGTACATATTGAGGTACCACACGTAAAATATGTGAGCTTATAGCCGTTACACCCTGCATATATTTTCTGATACTGCTGCTCGCTTTATTCGTTATGAGTGATACTTTGTTTCCTGGTGTGTGACAGGACGCACTGAGTCTGACCACCTGTGTGTGGGTGCCCAGTGTTGAACCAGAGCACGAGTCAGCATTCCTGGTGGAGGATCCGCGCTTAATGGTGCAGGAGGGTCGATACAATTTCGTCCCGTACGTAACTGGATCGACTGATCTCGAACAACTTTCTCAGACACAGCGTAAGTACTTACAGACATCCTCGATGTTCATACAAGAAATATATAGTTGTAAGTGTATAGGGTTTCCGAGGCAGAGTCATTTTCAGTATAATTCTTCTGGCTTCTAGCCCGTGTCATACACTCCTGGAAATGGAAAAAAGAACACATTGACACCGGTGTGTCAGACCCACCATACTTGCTCCGGACACTGCGAGAGGGCTGTACAAGCAATGATCACACGCACGGCACAGCGGACACACCAGGAACCGCGGTGTTGGCCGTCGAATGGCGCTAGCTGCGCAGCATTTGTGCACCGCCGCCGACAGTGTCAGCCAGTTTGCCGTGGCATACGGAGCTCCATCGCAGTCTTTAACACTGGTAGCATGCCGCGACAGCGTGGACGTGAACCGTATGTGCAGTTGACGGACTTTGAGCGAGGGCGTATAGTGGGCATGCGGGAGGCCGGGTGGACGTACCGCCGAATTGCTCAACACGTGGGGCGTGAGGTCTCCACAGTACATCGATGTTGTCGCCAGTGGTCGGCGGAAGGTGCACGTGCCCGTCGACCTGGGACCGGACCGCAGCGACGCACGGCTGCACGCCAACACCGTAGGATCCTACGCAGTGCCGTAGGGGACCGCACCGCCACTTCCCAGCAAATTAGGGACACTGTTGCTCCTGGGGTATCGGCGAGGACCATTCGCAACCGTCTCCATGAAGCTGGGCTACGGTCCCGCACACCGTTAGGCCGTCTTCCGCTCATGCCCCAACATCGTGCAGCCCGCCTCCAGTGGTGTCGCGATAGGCGTGAATGGAGGGACGAATGGAGACGTGTCGTCTTCAGCGATGAGAGTCGCTTCTGCCTTGGTGCCAATGATGGCCGTATGCGTGTTTGGCGCCGTGCAGGTGAGCGCCACAATCAGGACTGCATACGACCGAGGCACATAGGGCCAACACCCGGCATCATGGTGTGGGGAGCGATCTCCTACACTGGCCGTACACCTCTGGTGATCGTCGATGGGACACTGAATAGTGCACGGTACATCCAAACCGTCATCGAACCCATCGTTCTACCATTTCTAGACCGGCAAGGGAACTTGCTGTTCCAACAGGACAATGCACGTCCGCATGTATCCCGTGCCACCCAACGTGCTCTAGAAGGTGTAAGTCAACTACCCTGGCCAGCAAGATCTCCGGATCTGTCCCCCATTGAGCATGTTTGGGACTGGATGAAGCGTCGTCTTACGCGGTCTGCACGTCCAGCACGAACGCTGGTCCAACTGAGGCGCCAGGTGGAAATGGCATGGCAAGCCGTACCACAGGACTACATCCAGCATCTCTACGATCGTCTCCATGGGAGAATAGCAGCCTGCATTGCTGCGAAAGGTGGATATACACTGTACAAGTGCCGACATTGTGCATGCTCTGTTGCCTGTGTCGATGTGCCTGTGGTTCTGTCAGTGTGATCATAAAGTTTCCCCTTCCTGGGACAATGAATTCACGGTGTTCTTATTTCAATTTCCAGGAGTGTATTTTCAAAGAAATTAACGTTTGGTCTCTTTGGCAAGTGCCCTTTATCAGGCCACATAACGCTGCTGGAACATGCCCCTTGAGCTTTCTCTTTGTACAATCAATATCATAGATCTGTATTAAAATCTGATAAGACGTATCAATTATTTCTTAAAAAAAGCGATGCTAATTTCTTTTACAATGTCTTCTGCGTCTTCAGAGAAAAATAAACTGTTTCAGAATTCATACCTTGTTGTGCCACTGTAAAATATATATGAGTATTCGAATTGCAGAAAATGAAAATATACCTTCTCCATCAAGTAACATTCTACACTATACTATATTAATTTCTACATAAGACAATCCACACAGTTGAGGATGTCAACAGATTCAAGAACTGACAGAATCATATCGAATGAAAATGATATGAGAAACCCCTGTGTCACTATATTTATTAATGATAACCGCTTTCGGTCTCACTAGCAGATAATCTTCAGATCTAAGCGAAAAATGGAAGAATGAATTGCGACAATATAAAAATCACATTAGTGTAAGACAACAAATAATACTGTTATATCTAAAACACCATCGCTCCATGTTCGTATACAGGATCGTCAATGAAATTCAACATATAGAAATAGTAAGCGCATTTATTACTCACACAATTGTAAATTCAGAACAGATCTGACCTCCACTAGATAGAGTGCAGCTATTTACACAAATATCGAATAGTCCGGACTGCTGTTCCAGAGCTGTAAAAATGGGATAAACATAAAATAGTTTAAATGACTCTGAGCACTATGGGACTTAACATCACAGGTCATCAGTCCTCTAGAACCTAGAACTACTTAAACCTTACTAACCTAAGGACATCACACACATCCATGCCCGATGCAGGATTCAAACCTGCGACTGTATCGTTCGCGCGGTTCCAGACTGTAGCGCCTAGAACCGCTCGGCTACACCGGCCGGCGGGATGAACATAACTCTTGGATTCTGACATACTCTACTGAGCAATAGCTGGGGGCTGGCTATGTCGCCAAATTATACTTTTATCATTCAAAAATCAAGTACACAACAAAGTATCATTACATCTTCAATCGTTTACACAAAAAGAATTGAAAAGTCCGACAGGTATCGAAAACAAAGTTGAAAGATTAATTCATTCCGTCAACCGAGGTGCTTTTCGCTAGACTGTGAAAGCTTAAATTACGTGTATGCCGATGTGATGTTTACGTGTATGCCCTCTGTGAGCGTTCATCGCTGCCTGACATCTTCATGCCATATTCCATGTAAGTCCACGAAGGTCACCGTGTGGCATCCGTTGCCGTTCTTCAATGAGAGCCCATGAGAGCTCTGGGAGCGTCTGTGGTTGAACACGTCTGTTAAGCATGTCCCATATGTACACGATTTGGCTTAGTTCGGGACTCACCACCGGCCATTCCATTATTCCATCGACAGGCTTCCCAAGACCTCCCTGCTTCCGCTCGCATTAGAAAGAATTCAGCGCCACCGCCGTGTGCAGCAGTCACCTCATGGTCCAACAGCATCTGTTCGATGTACAGCCTAATTGTAAGGAGACCACGGAGAACGGCAAGATCCGTATGGCTATCGAAACCGAAGCCTCCCAACAACTTCACGAAAGCTTGGAAATCTGTCGACTCTCTGGACAACACTTGGCAGGTACCTCTCACCACCGGCCTCCTCATCAAAAACATGACCATCACCTTGCATCGGAAGATATCTGGACTCGTCTGTGAATACTACGTTTCGCCAGTGACGAAGTTACCAGTTGACAAGGGAACGGCAAAACTGAAGGCTAACTGCAAGATGTAACAACAGTGTCAAGCGGGGTACTCGAACATGACGTCTGGTTCCTCAGATCCTTTCTTGTAACCTGTTCGTTACAATCTGATCGGACACAGCGGCGGCAGTAGCCTTTCTTACATCGTCTTGCAGTGCTCTGGCGGAACCCATAGGTCACCACAGCGCGGAGATGACTGGATATCTGTCTTCACGTGGGGCTGTAATGCGTCGGCGACCGTGTCCAACTCGCCTGTGTCCTTGTAGCGTTACCTATGGATGACGTACGGAGAGGCAACGGTATCTGAGCCGACGTGACCGAAAGTCAATCCTTTTTGGATCGAACAGACCGCCCTTGCATTTAGATGTCAGACTGTATGTGCTTGGTTGAATAAAATAACTCAAATGACAGCTGCTACATGTGTACCTCACTAGAAAGTACTGGGACACTGGAACCTAACTTCCTTCTGAAGAGTAACCTCATAGTGCAATGCATAACACAGCCAATAACCGGCGAATTATTTTAATTGTTACCCACGTGGAAAGTGAAGATATCAAGCTATGCTATCTAATCTATCAAGATAGATTTAACGTCCCAGATATTGATTTACGTATTCCGATTACTCCTCTGAACAGTATATTTATACAGACATCGAATAGTTCAGAATGTACAAATATTACAAGTACATTGCCGGAAAAAACCAGCACATCAATTAAGAGGTTCCAGTTCACTCAGGATTTATTGTTACAACAGTACATATGGAGGAAATGTGCCGGCCAGAGTGGCCGAGCGGTTCTAGGCGCTACAGTCTGGAACCGCGCGACCGCTACGGTCGCAGTTTGGAATCCTGTCTCGCGCATGGATGTGTGTGATGTCCTTAGGTTAGTTAGGTTTAAGTAGGTCTCAGTTCTAGGGGACTCATGACCCCAGAAGTTAAGTTCCATAGTGCTCGGAGCCATTTGAACCATTTTGAGTAAATGAAATGATTACATTTGGAGACCAATAGCACAAGTGGCTCTGAGGTACCAGGTATCGACCCAAACTGAAACACCCATATTAGTACGTGGTGTGGCCTCCACGGGCGGCTCTGCAAGCTCTGATTCTGGCACCAAGCCGACCGTTCAGATGGCGAATACTGTCCTGGGATACGTTATGCTACATCTGCTAGATCTGTTCACATTGTTCTGTAAGACTTATTGGTTGACGAGTCGCACGATTCACTTCTCGTCCCATCATATCACACACGTGCTCGGCTGGCGACAAGTCCGGAGATCCTGCTTGTCAGGGAAGTTGCTGCACGTCTTGCAGAGCACGTTAAGTTTCACGGGTAGTGTGTGAGCGAGTAATATCCGTTGGAACAACACATTACTTACCTGTAGCAAGGACGGCGAAAGAACGAGTCTAACAACATTCTGCGCTGGTTACTCTTTCCTCCAGAAACACCACAGGTGGAGGAGGTTTGTGGCTTTTCACACCCCTGACCATAAGGACAAGAGAGGCGCCAGTGTGTCTTGGATGAACGCACTCTACGCGACAGCGCTCACCAGGTCACATTGTAGACGCAAACGACCATAACCTGTGTGCATGCAGAAACTGTTTCTTTGGCTGAAGACGACGGCACTCCATTCGATCTTCCAACTGATCCTCTCAAGGCAGCAGTCGATCCGTGCACTTCAATTTTGTGACGTGAGTGGAAGACAGGCTAGAGGAGTGCTTGTCCGAAGTTCCACAGCTAATAACCAGTTCGCAACATTTCGTGTTGACACATCTGCGCTCACAAGTCCTCTTATCTGTACTGTAACAGCGATACGATTGCCACTACTGTGCATACGATCCTGGCAGGCGTCTGTGCCGAGTGGACATCCAGAACCTCGTCTACAGCTCTCAAAATGTTCACATGACCATTGACACCATTATCGTTGCACACCTGATCTAGCGCGTCCAACGTGTGTGGTAATTGTGTGACAGGATCTTCCCGCCTCCCGGAAGGCCACTATTTGACCCCTTTCAATCAGTTGCATGGTTGCCTGCTTGTTTCACACGTTTGCACCACTCTGCGTTTTCTAGCTGTGAGCATGCCCTGTTAAAGAGTACACACACAAGGTGCTCTGTTAGCTATGTCACTGCGCTGTCAGTTGGAAGATGCAGTTGAAACCATTATCAGTGTATCTACTGTCCTTCAGATGGAATACGCCGTCATCGGATCAAAATCGACGTAGTGTTTCTAGGCACACTAATTTTCTTCCGGCAGTGTGTTTTATTTGTCAAGAAGACACAACGTGTGTGCTGCAGTTCGCGGCATTGATCTCTGTCATGGAGAAAAAACCACCTGCTGTTTCAAAAGTTCTTATTGGAGCCCACTACAGCATCCTAGATATAGATCTTGTTAGTAGTTTGTCTTTTGGTAGCGCTGGCTGATGCTCGGGTTCTGGTTTTGTTATTAAATCCTCTTCACTAGAGGACCGAAGGTACTCCCTTCCGTCGAAGCTTCACGGTTGTCGAGTAGGTCTTCAGTTTCCTCGCATCTCTTATCGCCTGTCTGTACCTCTGGATTCTAGATGGCCTTTCTTCTTGACAAATCCCCAACTTTATACACAGGCTATCTCTGACAGGCGACGAAGATACAAAACGGGCCAAACTAGCGCTTTGGTAAATTTAACGATAATCCTGCTTCCAGCACAAGCATAAAAATCAGTACCAAGTATCTTGGGCTGCATGTCACTGTCCGGTGCTTGGCGCTACAGCGCTCGCAGTGTTCCTCATGGGAGTCCAGCGTCAGTATGCGGGTCTACTGTCTTAATTCTTCGGGACTGGTGATGAGGTGTTTCACATAGTCATCTGGAGTACCGTCCGGCTGTAAGGAGAGCGATGTATACTTGTCGTTCCAGCCTCTCGACCGTCAGGCAAACGGAGGTTACGAAGCCGGTTGTGTCTTGCTTCGATATGTTGTGTACGAACGTCGTGACGGTCAGTATTACATTCCGAGCGCTCTGTTCATCAGTGTATATTGAGAGCACATCTCCCAGTGATTTATTAAAGCTGCTTTCCTTCTTGCTCCATCTGTCTGTCCATCTTTCCCTACCCATCCCATCCTGCCAACTGTTCCAGTCTATCGCCTGTTCTGTCTACCTCAACCTTCGCTATGCTAAACATCGCTAAAACAGGCTGATAGTACTCTTAACACAAAATACCTGTCGTGCAGGGCAGCCTACACGTTGGGGTATGGTGTGGGGTGTTGGTTGCGCTGTTTTGCACGTCCCTAGATGCTAAAGTCCGATCCCTGGTGACCTACAGAGAAGGGAAGAAACCCATATATTCATGCAAATTAATTAAAGAAAACGATAATGCCGTGCAACGGAAGCGATTTACTTAATAATAATAAGGGTAGCCCAACCACGTAGACGATCGGGGTACCTCACCATTCACAAAGACAAATTAGTGACATCCATCGTAGACTGCAATTCCAGTTGTGTAGGTTTCTTCTTAAACTTATTTTCCTTATATTCTTAAATAATTTGTCCGTGTTATTTTTAGATTATGTCTTTGTTTTGTGGGGGTGTGTTCGGTAATTGTGCGACTTTTGTCGTTTTTCGTTCCCTCTGTTCTGGATAAATTCATGTGTGTCGTTTTTCGATTATCTGGGGGTGGAGGGAGGGGGGGGGGGAGGGGGCGGCACGTTTGGTATCGCTGTCATATTATTCGATTCCAGTTTTGTGTTTTCTACCTTTTTGCGTTAGGATTATTGTAGACGTATTCGTGTGCGTTATTTTTCGGTTGTTTAGTTACTTTGGAATGATCTTAGCTTTATTACTTTTTCTCTCCCTCCCCAGAACCGTTTAACGCCTGCTTTTGTCCCGTTACTCTCATTTCTATAGCGGACTGAAATATTTCGTACGTATTTCATATTTGTTATCGACCGTGATGTATCTTATGGTCACCATCTTGAAGTATGTACTTGGCCTATTATTAAATTTTATCTGTGGTTGTCTCCGTACCTCTTCCAAACTACGCTATTTTTTAGAAATATGACGTTCAAGGATCAAAGCAGATGTCTGGAGTCGGGCTATGCTATATTCCCATGTTTACATATCAGTGCAGTTTGTTTTACAGAGACAATTCATTTTCGATTTTTGTAAAAGTTTATATTTTCATCTCTCTTGTCAGATAATTTGGCTCTGAGTAAACTGCATTTGTTTCAGCTGGTGGGCCGTTGTCCACAGAAGAACAAGTGTCGAAACTAAGTCAATCTTTTGACGAAACAATAGCTTGTGATCTGCGACTTCCGACGAGGGAGGAACAGCTGGGCGCTGCTCAGTCAATAAAACAGTTCTATTACAACGACAGTGACATTACACTGCAGAAAAACTACACAACGGCTCTGGTAAGTCAGGACCATAGTAAAAACTCATCGTTCTTTTTAGTTATGTTGTCATCACTTAAGCGGTGAACAGTGTTATCTGAAGGAATTACCACTGCACGTACATGCATCTGAAAGTATATCAGAAGTGTATGATGCTTTAAAAATTACAGATATCCAGTACATTTTGTTTTCCTTGAAAGAGAATTTGTTATTTTCGTTATTTAAACTTCTCAGACAGAAACCGTAAATTAATTCTAATGATTCAAATGTGCTGATGAAATGTCTGAAAATGGGTTTTCAAAGTATTACTTGCAATGTTTAAAGCGACTACAGAGTGAGGATACAAATTTATATTTTCTGCTTACGTTATTCTTCGAATTTTAATCATGACTATACGCAATGGCCCGCAAACAAAATTACCGATACGCCAGACATGTTGTCCGACCGTTCGTTCAGGATGCTAAACGAGCCATGCGGGGGCAGTACAGTACTTTCACCTGTAAGCCAACATGTTTGTTAGGCAGATGCTGCCGTCACACAACAGACATTCAGACCCCTCACTGAAAGTGTTCTCAGCAGAGTTGAATCCATCGTAGGGGCAAAGGTTGGACATCTCACGTATTAATGTCCAGTAACAGATGCCCAGACACTTTTGAAAAGATAGTAAAAGATAGTGCAAGTAAAGTGAATTTTCCGACACTAGCTAACGTTTATTTATGACTAATATTTATTTTTACTTGTACTGTGTTTCGTGATGTGCCTCACAGCAGTAGAGCTTGTTCTTATAATATTCGATTCGTCTTCCTTCCAAGAAATGTCCATCTTATTTATATGTGACTAATCATAATAGTTGTAATTCGAAGTATTCGTTCCGCGATGTAGTAAATCCTAGTAATCAAAACTGTGTCTCTTGCGTTTGAATAAATCGCTGTTGATGAAACGTTACAGGCGCCACACGATCTCCGTGTTGTTTAACACGTTTGTCGGTGTCAATTGCCAACTGCTCTTTATCCCTCGCAATACAACTTAAAATGTGAAAATTCTATACTAGGTTTATTTTCTTTACTTCTTATTTGACTTGTACCACTACAAGTTAGTCGATTTCGTTTTCCAGTACCCTCGGTTGATCCAATCGTGAAAGCTGTTAACCCCTTCTCAACCACCGTACAATCAATATAGAATTCCCACGATTCCACTCTTAGTTCTCATCTGGACCCACGTTACCATCTTCTTAAGCCAGCTGTCATTGTTCATTCCTTTATCATCCGCAAACCACTGCAGACTTTTATTCTCCAGTGTGCTCGTTATGGACTGTGCCACTTCCATTTTTCTCCTTTTTAGATTTTTTAATTTTATTTTCACGGTTGACCTGCAGGCATCTTCTCATAAAATCTAATTCCATTATCCTAACTTATCTCATTTTTTATCCTAAGTGGCCACATTTCTGCAGCATAAGTAGCTGTATTCTCAATGACACTATGGAATATCCTTTTTTCATTCTGTTAAATAATCGTTCAGTCATCGCTGATTTCGTGTCAATAACTTTGTCGCAGGTTCCGCCACTGGATATAACAGAAACCAAATACTTGAAACTATCGGTTTTTAATTTCCAACCTTCGAGAACTAAATCTGTTCCTGTTTTAGAAAAACCCATCTGTTGTATCTTATCAGAATTAATTTTTTGACCTGATCTTGTGTATTACTTCTGCAACTTATCTACACTATTGGCCATTAAAATTGCTACACCACGAAGATGACCTGCTACAGACGCGAAATTTAACCGACAGGAAGACGATGGTGTGATATGCAAATGATTAGCTTTTCAGAGCATTCACACAAGGCTGGCGCCGGTGGCGACACCTACAACTTGCTGACATGAGGAAAGTTTCCAACCGATTTCTCATACACAGACAGCAGCTTACCGGCATTGGATGGTGAAACGTTGTTGTGATGCCTCGTGTAAGGAGGAGAAATGCGTACCATCACGTTTCCGACTTTGATAAAGGTCGGATTGTAACCTATCGCGATTGCGGTTTATCGTATCGCGACATTGCTGCTCGCTTTGGTCGAGATCCGGTGACTGTTAGCAGAATATAGAATCTGTGGGTTAAGGAGGGTAATACGGAACGCCGTGCTGGATACCAACGGCCTCCTATCACTACAAGTCGAGATGGCAGGCATCTTATCCGCATGGCTGAGTCAACAGATGGGGACGTTTTTAACACAACAACCATGTGCACGATCTGTTCGACGACGTTTGCAGCAGCATGGACTATCAGCTCAAAGACCATGGCTGCGGTTACCCTTGACGCTGCATCACAGACAGGAGCGCCTACCATGGTGTACTCAACGATGGACCTGGGTGCACGAATGGCAAAACGTCATTTTCTCAGATGAATCTAGGTTCTGTTTACAGCATCATGATGGTCACATTTGCGTTTGGAGACATCGCGGTGAACGCACATTGGAAGCGTGTATTCGTCATCGCCATACTGGCGTATCACCTGGGGTGTTGGTATGGGGTGCCATTAGTTACACGTCTCGGTCACCTCCTATTCGCATTGACGGCACTTTGAACAGTAGACGCTACATTTCAGATGTGTTACGACCCGTGGCTCTAGCCTTCATTCGATCCCTGCGAAACCCTACATTTGAGCAGGATAATGCACGACCGCATGTTGCAGGTCCTGTACGGGTCTTTCTGGATACAGAAAATGTTCGACTGCTGCCCTGGCCAGCATATTCTCCAGATCTCTCACTAACTGAAAACCTCTGGTCAATGGTGACCGAGCAACTGGCTCGCCACAATACGCCGGCCACTACTCTTGGTGAACTGTGGTTTCGTGTTGAAGCTGTATGGGCAGCTGTACCTGTACACGCTATCCAAGCCCTGTTTGACTCAATGCCCAGGCGTATCAAGGCCGTTACTAGGCCAGAGGTGGTTGTTCTGGGTACTGATTTCTGAGTATCTATGCACTCAATTTGCGTGAAAATGTAATCACATGTCAGTTCTAGCATAATATATTTGTCCAATGAATACCCGCTTATCAACTGCATATCTTCTTGCTTTAGCAATATTAACGGCCAGTAGTGTAAGATGTGTTCCATCTCTTGTCTACTGTTTTCGAAAATGATTGCGTCATCTGCAAAAAAATTGTGAATGCATTCCGCCCTGTCCAACTAACATACTTACTCCTTAACAATTTTTCTACCATGCCTTTAGCGCTTGCTCTGTGTATATCTTAAAAAGTAAAACTGACAAACTACAACTAAGCTTAAGATCTTTAGTGGTTCTAAAGGTTTCTGTTATTCATTTTCCAATCTTTACTTTGGCTGCTGTCTCCTTGTACTTTCTCATAATTATATTAACTCACTTATCACTTACTTTTAATCTGTTCATGGCAGATGCAGTCTCAGAGCTTGGTATGATGTTGTACGCTTTTTTCAAATCCACAAAAGTCATATGCATTTCTCTATTACTAGCTCTATTCTTTCCAGTTGCTAATATAGAACAGTGGATGTTATCCGAACGTGATCTACCAGCCCTTGAGGTCACTCTGTTCCTCTGACAGATACGCTGTATTCTGCTCAATCTTTTCTTGAGGGATACTAAAAAAGTATTCCCCTGCAATTTGAACAAGACTTATATACTTAAACATGAAATTTTTTAAAAAGCTATTTTTCTAGACAGTGGTAAATGTTACATAAGAGGTATTATTTTTTTGTTTTAATGCAGCTCCATGTAGTAATTTGAGTGAAAAAGAAATTGAAATTTGATACGGTTTTTTTCGCCTGAAACATTGAAACAATTTCCGTACCAATGCACTCTGAGTTCGATGAAAAACCATAAATATGATCTAAAAACTGTCACATGAAATACGACGGCGGGTTGTGAATAAAGTACGATCACGTTGCACTTTCGTGATTGAATGTTTAAGGAAGATTATAGTTCCGTGATTTCATACATTATGAGCGCGAATAATGACAGTTTTGAGTAGGTATTTACGTCAAACAAGGTAAGAGTTTCGCCATGTTATTTTAACAATTTTTTCTCTAGCTGTGATGGGCAGGTGCACTAGATAATAGCAACTGTTACAAATTTATCGTTTTCGGCAGCGAAGTAATAATCCCCTATCATTGTCATACTGCACGTCTGAGATTGTCTCACAAGGTGTATTACATCTACATATGTAATTCGGAAGCCACCGCACGAGGAATGACGAAGGTTGCATTTGGATGCTGGGTTTTGTTTCCGTCATTTTTACGCTGAACGAAAGAAATTGCATTTAACGTTGAGGCTTGCTCCCTTCTCAACACTCACTTTAAGCTCATGCCGCATCCATGGCTCTTCAGACTGCCGTCAATGATGTCTACTGTTATCTTTGCCTGTCCCACTGAAGAGAAGGAAAAAGCCTTTTAAAATCTTTCCGGGTAAGATGGCAGCCATAATCGAAATAGTGCAGGTGTCATTAACTCCGCGCTATCGTATGCCGATGAAAGCCAAGTACGGCAAGAAAGCAGGTAAAAATTCTAGTAATTTGACTTCGAATTAGCAAAGCTGAGAGAATAGTCGCTGTAATTCATGCTTTATAGTCAGAACACAATCCTTTTTGATGGCTGCTATACACAGTGCAGACACGCGTAAGGTTAGTGAAGAAACAATGTTTAGTCTTGTTTTAATTGACTGTTACTTTGGTTCTTGGCGGAATTAAGAACAAAAAACACGCAACACTTGTGTAACAATCATAAGTTTGGTTTTGTAACCTAGTAAGCTGCCTTAAAGAGACGTTTATTATTACAGTAAGCGATAGCTAAAAAGTTATCTAACGACCAATTGCTCACAATGTCAATAAGTTAACCGACGACTAGAAGAAAGAAGTACGTGAGATAAACGTATAGAAATTTCGTTGACGTCTCTGCGATTTTCTCTTCCAGCTGAGCTCTCATCTCTTTTTCGTGGAAGGAGTGGACGCTGCGATCAGAAACATGGCCCAGTACTCTTCAGAGCCTCTGTACTACTACCAGTTCGCCTACAATGGTCCGACTACTCAGTTCCCAGGTGGTCCAGGTAAGAAATGACCTCCTCAGATCCAATACTTTGAAAATTACTGCCTTAAAGCCGCCAACTATATAAGTAAATTAAACATAGTTATATAATTACAAATTTTGCTAAAGATTTCAAAAATGTAGGTATGTAATCTCATGCTTCGACAATAGCGAGGCCCAAATAAATACTTATCTTGTATTTATTTACTTCACAGCAGATGGCGGACACAAAACATGAGTAAAGCATTGAGGTGGCATGGTGTAGTAAAAGTGCTTTTGATATTTAAAGGAGCTCGAGGATAAATAATAAATACATTCTTACCAGTCTTTATATAATTTGTCGTCATTGCGGTGGGTGCGAATACAAGTAACCAGCAAAGAAATGTGATACGTCTTGTGGCGGTTGAGGTGCAATGAGAACACAACCCAGACAAACAATGTAGAACAGTTTCATTAATAAATAGAAGAGTACCCGGTGTACATATTCATTCCACTCATCTCTTTGACTATCTCAGCCCTCTACCTCTCTCTGTCCACCTGCACCACCCCTTCTCCTCTCTGTAAATCTGCTCCACCACACTCTGTCCATCTGTTCCTCCCCATCTGTCCATCTTTTCCTCCCCCTCTAATTCGATCTTCCTTCCCCTCTCTTTGTCAATCTCCACCTTCCCCTCTCACTCTCTATCTCCTCCTCCCCACTCTCTCCCTCCTCATCCTCATCTCTCTCAGTCCATCTCGTCCAACTTCCTCTCCCTGTTCACCTCCTTCCCTTTCCGTTTGCTGTCCATCTCCTCCTCTCACCTATCTCTGTCGATCACCTCTTCTTTCCTTCCTCTGTTCATTTCCTCCTCTCCTTCTACCTGTTAATCTTCTCCCCCCCCTCCCACCATCTTCTCTCTGCATATATCTTCCCCCCCTTCCTCTTTCCTTTTTCTGTTCACGTCCTCCCCTCTCTTTGTCCATTCCCCCTCCTTTATCTCTATCCATCTCCTCTTCCACCTAATTGTGCATATCTCCTCCTTCCCCTTACTGTCTGTCCATCTCTTCACCCCCCTTATATCTCCACATTATGGCACTCAGCCCAATAGAATGCTGGTAGTTCTTACACCTACAGTATTTCTTTCCGGATTGTAACTAATGTGTGTACCAAATTTGATTGAAATCATTCCACGTGTTTAGTATGAGCTATTTGCCTAGGGCTTCGCCCACATACGCACATGTCAAATATGTTTCACACATATTTAGGGTAATTCACGATATCTGTAGACATACACTCCTGGAAATTGAAATAAGAACACCGTGAATTCATTGTCCCAGGAAGGGGAAACTTTATTGAAACATTCCTGGGGTCAGATACATCACATGATCACACTGACAGAACCACAGGCACATAGACACAGGCAACAGAGCATGCACAATGTCGGCACTAGTTCAGTGTATATCCACCTTTCGCAGCAATGCAGGCTGCTATTCTCCCATGGAGACGATCGTAGAGATGCTGTGGAACGGCTTGCCATGCCATTTCCACCTGGCGCCTCAGTTGGACCAGCGTTCGTGCTGGACGTGCAGACCGCGTGAGACGACGCTTCATCCAGTCCCAAACATGCTCAAAGGGGGACAGATCCGGAGATCTTGCTGGCCAGAGTAGTTGACTTACACCTTCTAGAGCACGTTGGGTGGCACGGGATGCATGCGGACGTGCATTGTCCTGTTGGAACAGCAAGTTCTCTTGCCGGTCTAGGAATGGTAGAACGATGGGTTCGATGACGGTTTGGATGTACCGTGCGCTATTCAGTGTCCCCTCGACGATCACCAGAGGTGTACGGTCAGTGTAGGAGATCGCTCCCCACACCATGATGCCGGGTGTTGGCCCTGTGTGCCTCGGTCGTATGCAGTCCTGATTGTGGCGCTCACCTGCACGGCGCCAAACACGCATACGACCATCATTGGCACCAAGGCAGAAGCGACTCTCATCGCTGAAGACGACACGTCTCCATTCGTCCCTCCATTCACGCCTGTCGCGACACCACTGGAGGCGGTCTGTACGATGTTGGGGCGTGAGCGGAAGACGGCCTAACGGTGTGCGGGACCGTAGCCCAGCTTCATGGAGACGGTTGCGAATGGTCCTCGCCGATACCCCAGGAGCAACAGTGTCCCTAATTTGCTGGGAAGTGGCGGTGCGGTCCCCTACGGCACTGCGTAGGATCCTACGGTCTTGGCGTGCATCCGTGCGTCGCTGCGGTCCGGTCCCACGTCGACGGGCACGTGCACCTTCCGCCGACTACTGGCGACAACATCGATGTACTATGGAGACCTCACGCCCCACGTGTTGAGCAATTCGGCGGTACGTACACCCGGCCTCCCGCATGCCCACTATACGCCCTCGCTCAAAGTCCGTCAACTGCACATACGGTTCACGTCCACGCTGTCGCGGCATGCTACCAGTGTTAAACACTGCGATGGAGCTCCGTATGCCACGGCAAACTGGCTGACACTGACGGCGGCGGTGCACAAATGCTGCGCAGCTAGCGCCATTCGACGGCCAACACCGCGGTTCCTGGTGTGTCCGCTGTGCCGTGCGTGTGATCATTGCTTCTACAGCCCTCTCGCAGTGTCCGGAGCAAGTATGGTGGGTCTGACACACCGGTGTCAATGTGTTCTTTTTTCCATTTCCAGGAGTGTATGTCTCGCTGCAGTTTCATTTTCGAGCAAGTTAATGTTTGTGACGTCATATATCCTGTACTGTGTGTTGTATAACGATATATTTTTGTAGGCATATTCAGCGACATACTTGGATACTATCTGCGAAATGTGTTGCGAATAGAGTTAATGGTAACGAAGTAATAAATAATGCATGATGCGGGAGTTAGTCGCGCATCTTAGTGTTTATCGCGCCGCATCTCTTTAACTAGAGTCGTACAATGATGTAATTTATCTAGTACATTCAGTGGTGAATGTGAATACGGTCTGAAAACTGCGTTACGAATACAATTAGTAGTAAGTAGGTAATAAATCAAAACGTCGTGCTTGATGTGGCAGTTTTAGTGCACGAACAGCGAAAATGCAGTAAGCGATAAACTTTTTCCCTTTCATCACTCTGTGAGGGTCCTGAGCGAGAAAAACTTGAGTAAAGGTGCTTACATTATTAAGTACTGGATGGCTGAAGTGTGGGTACCCTCACGTTGTGGACTACCCTGCATTTCATCCACATCCCAACCCCTCTGATAGGTGCGTGGTTTTCATACCCATGGTGATGCTTTGCAAACAGGAAATGATACCAAGCTTGGCTTAGATCTGTCCAGTAGTTTAGGAGGAAATGTTGAACATATGTACATACATATATACATTTTTATAAATTGTATGTATGCATGAACCAAAAGTTTCTCTACAATAGTTTGTGAAAGTTTGTGATCAGCACTGAATTTGCACAAGTCTGAATTTGGGCTGAAGACCGTAATGATGAAGCACACGAAGTTAAATATTCATATGTAAGTAGAAAAAAGTAATGTAGTGAAGGTCAAAGTCGATAACAAGTTCCTGGTCATCTCCAAAGCACGTGCAGAGTTATCGTGAAGGGGAAGACTGATCCAGACGGCTCTGTAGTTCGACGACAGCTGATGTGGCACGGCGTCATACCTAGTGAAGTTTCCAATTGGGACCGTGATTGAAGAGCTGGAGATGCAGCCAGCTTGGGGCTCGGCAGAAGACTGGTTTAGAGCAATGCTGGGCCGCCCTATAAACACAGACAGCGCAGAGATACTAGTCTACAGGCACAGTTTGAGATGAAGTGTCTTGCAGAAGTATTCATCTCCGCAGGGCTGGCGCTCTGTAGCAGCACTCGCACTGTTTCCACCTGGCCTAGCCAGTGTGTACGAATGTAGTTCTGTCATCTGTAGAGTTGTAAAACTACCATGGACTACCGTACACTATTGTTAGTAAGCGATGACTGCGTCAGTTTCCTATCAGCTTTGATCAGTTGTCATACCGTTTTACCTGTACGTTAGATGTGTTGCGTACCTGTCCGGCGTTAGCTGATAACGATCGCTTCCTTTCCGGTTGTGATCAGTTTTCCCCTTTGTTCCCCTAATTCATACTTACTAGATTCCCCCAAAACCCGAAGCGGTTAACTGTCTAGAAACTGACACAAATTGTGTCACGAAATTTCAATCCTGGGTAGCTGATACCAGTAGGAACCAAAAGCACTAATGTTGGGTAGGTCGACAACGCACCATTTTTACACTACGGAAACTTGCCCTGTTGCCGTATGCTCCGGACAACGCATGACCGCGAAAGCTTTGCCTGTCGCAGATCGTGATGCATCCAAGGCGGCCCATATGTTCGGTGGTAGCGAGCCAGCATTCCAACTCTGGGGGCGAATCCGCCGGCTTCCCGACACATCCTTTGACGTTTTATGATAAGACGTACCAAGAACAAACCCGTGAATAGCTGTTAGTTCGCGTACAGAAAATCTTTTACAAACTGTGTCGGCCCTGAAAAGGGCCTCTTTTGTAGCTAGGACTTTGTTAAAGCAAGTGCTCGAATTGGTGACCCTCTGATGCGACACAAGCTTCCTAACGTCGAACTATGTTTTGCCGAACTCTTTCAAAGATTCCTGGCTTTGCCCTGATGTGATTGGCGGAATGTTGAATGCGAGCCATTAATTCCTCTTAGTTTGTAGGTGGTTCGCGTCCTGGTGTGTGAACTGGAACCTTGAACAATCTCCACAGAAAAAAGTTCGATGGCATGAGGCCTGGCAATCGCGGGGGCCATTTCCTATGAGCACCTCTGCTAATTACCTGGCCGTCGAAGAGTTCATTTAAAAATCCGCGCACAGCACGACTGTTATGTGCTGCAACCACATCCGTAGCCGTATGTCCAGCGGAAGATCTTTCAACAGACCAGGTAGAGTTTCTTGCAAAAAGTGAAGGTCATTTGCCCCGGTAAGTCGAGGACGTAGACGGACCGGCCCAATCAGATGGTCGTGACGTGACGTGAGGATTTCTCTTTGCCCAGTAATGAGCGTTTCGAGTGTTTAAACTCCATACCGATGGAAGGTGCACTCGTCGATGAACAACACAATGGCGGGAAAGTGGGGATCTCCTGCAACACGTTGCAGAAACCACCGGAAAAACCCTAGCCTGTGTTCATTAGTCCACCACAGGATTTACGTCTTGGACAGTGTGGAAAATAAATGGATGCTGGCTGTCATTCCTCAAAACCTCCCAGAGTAACCGATGAGTGACCGCCATGTCGTGTCCAAACGCTCGAGTACTTGTCGTAGATGCTGCCTCGAAGCGATCGAGAACAGACCCTTCAAATGCAGATTCACTTCGTGTTCGAGGTCTTTCAGCATCACCGTCATATACCACTAAGGAGTCTGTTTCGCCAAGTCACCGGTGAACTGCTGTAAACGTTTGCGGGTGTGGGTGGCGTCTTGTTGGGTATGGTTTCTCATACAACCGTCGAGTTTCATGTGCATTACCGTCGACTTGTCCATAAACAAAAACCAAACGAGTACGGTGCCGCTATGCTTTCTGTATGACTAAATCGCAGGCGGTGTGTGTGTGCTCCGAAGCGATGTTTACGTGTGAATGCCTCTGACGTGAGGTGGAGACAAACAACAAGACCTATTCGACACGCGTGCGTATCACTTTGGGGCAGCGCCGGGGCGAGGGACGTTTGTATGTGTGAACCGACAACCATGGCGCTGCCCGTCAACCGACGAACGGCAACAGAGCAATTCCATGGCCAATCGGAGCGTGTGGCGCAAGTTTCCGTGGTTTAAAAATTGTGCTTTCTCGACCTACACGACATTATTAATTTTGGTTCCTACTGCCATCAGCTATCCAGGGTTAAAAATTCGTGACGCAATTTTTCTCCATCCCGTATACAGGGACGGTAACCTACAGAGCATTTTTGTTCTACATGGCTGTCCTCCTGACTATTACTGAAAAGTAAATAGTATCCATAGCAAAATTGTAATTGTCGATGTTTGATCCAGGTTTTATACGAAAATCGTTGATTTGTAACGTGAATCAGAAGTAAAAATCAAGTAAACACTACTGATTTATCACATAACGCTACAAAACTCAATTTCCTCACAAAAATTTGAAAAATGAAATAAAAAACCACAACACAATAACATATCAAACATCGCTTCAACACTTCGTTGAATTATATCAAACATGTTTCTGTAATTCATAAAAATTGCCACATTTATCAGTAATAATGGGAAACTCTTGCCTTTGATCACGGTGAAGAAAGTTCTATTGAGTTCAAAATAACAATGGTAATTGTTCATATTTTTTATGTTCGTGCATGTAAACTGTACTTACAGCAAAAGTAATTGCTTTGGTTACATAAAGGTGTAGAAGCTAAACGATCAATAAATTTGTGTCACCTACAAAATGTAATTTTTATTCTGTAAGGATACAGAATACAGAATGGATTAACAGTGAATAATGTACGGTGGTAATTATGTGCATAAAAAAAGAGTGAAAGAAAACAGCGAGAAACCGGCTGCTTCAAGTTTCTTACACATTCATTTATGTTGCTGTCCCTACCAATGCTACCAATGCCACCTGTAATCCTACCGTTTTCTACTATGTTCATGTGGTGAGCCAAAACTACCGAACCATTGTTTTGGTAGAGCGCAACTCTAGTCTTCTGCTGATGTAGGCCATACGGGTCAGGACGCTCGCATACCACACGTGTGGAGGGGTAGCAGACCTGCTGGTGGGCGGACAGTACACCAAAGAATACTCTTATTTAGCTGTTGAGTGAAATATATTCCAATCTGAGAGAAGGATTGAACACACAGTGGACCCGCCCAGGAAATAAAGTTATAATTACACAAGAAGGAGAAGTGCTCTAGCTAAACGCACAAGACATATCCAATGGTTCGCGCAGCCTGAAGTTTTAATATGAATAGCTATTTCTCTGACTTTGAATAGATCGACCGTAAAGGCAAATTTGTGCAGTCTCCTCCAGTCAAAGTGGTTTTAATTGTCTGCTAGTTCTCTGTATTAACAGGGTGGCCCCTCTGATGTTTCACCACTACATCAGTTTCTCCTTACATCGCATCACTTAAGCCCTCAGCGCGTTTACTGTATTCAATGTCTTCCAAGGAAAGACGTGGTCATCACGAAGTTCCTCTTTAATATTTTTAAACTGACGCCTGCTTATGTACACTTAACACTACTAGGTACTCACTGGAGAGTAGAGTCAGAGAAACATTTCTTTACAACAGTCAGGAATAAAATGAAACATGTAATTTCTTTCGTTTTACGCTGGGGGTTCCCAAAAGAGTTAATGTTACCTCACTTTCAACGTGTATTGAAAATAATATTTAATAAGATGGACTCTACCCATAAGCTACTTCTCTCAAAACGCCATAGTTAGATTCATGCCTAGACCTGTCTAAAATGTAGTTTTCCCCTAATTCAAACTTGTGCTCATACGACTATGTATGGTAATCATATGTGGAACAGATTCACTATAAGCTTGAACACGAAATGATTTGTTCAGACATGCTTAACTAAGTACTTGAGGTAGCTGTAGAGGGTAAAAACTGAAGAGCAAGACGGAGATTGGAATACATGAATCAAGTAATTGAAGAGGTCGGTTGCGAGCGGCACTACACTGGGATGAGGAGGTTGGCACAGGAGAGGAATTCGTGGCGGGCCGCATCAAACAAATTCGAAGGCTGACGACTCAAAAAAAAAAAGCTTTACTGAGATATGAAGTACTAGGGTATATTCGATATGTGGAGTTCAGTATACAACTGTACGTTCAATTAAAACTTAACCCTCAACTGTAGGCAGAAGACACTAGGCTTCCTATAAATAATTTTTACCTGTGAACTGGGTGGGATATACACACATCAAAAAAAGTTTTCCATCACCCCACTTCCCAGAACCCCTAAAGATAGACGTTGACTGTGGATATTGTATCACAGACACAGTCTCTTCGACTCTTCACAGATGTTACTAAACCCGCCCAAAGATGCAAACAACCATGCATGTGCAGCGCCTATTAGACGGAGGGGCTCCGACAGCCTATCAGTTCCAGTCATTCCACCAGGAAGGAGGCACATGGCTCGTGTTGTCTATAGTTCGACCATGCCTAGACGGTCAATACCGCGGTTCGATCGCGTCCGCATTGTTACTTTGTGCCAGGAAGGACTCTCAAAAAGCGAAGTGTCCAGGAGTCTCGTAGTGAACCAAAGTGATGTTGTTCGGACATGGAGGAGATACAGAGAGACAGGAACTGCCGATGACATGTCTCGCTCAGGCCGCCCAAGGGCTACTACTGCAGTGGATGACCACTACCTACGGATTGTGACTCGGAGGAACCCTGACAGCAACGCCACCATCATGAATAATGCTTTTAGTGCAGCCACAGGACGTCGTGTTACGACTCAAACTGTGCGCAATAAGTTGCATGATGCGCAAATTCACTCCCGACGTACGTGGCGAGATCCACCTTTGCAACTACGATACCATGCAGCGCGGAACAGATGGGCCCAACGACATGTCAAATGGGCCGCTCAGGATTGGCATCACGTTCTCTTCACCGATGAGTGTCGCATATGCCTTCAACCAGACAATCATCGGAGACGTGTTTAGGGCCAACCCCGTCAGGCTAAACGACCTAGACACACTGTCCAGCGAGTGCAGCAAGGTGGAGGTTCCCTGCTGTTTTGGGATGGCATTATGTGGAGCCGACGTCCGCCGTTGGTGGTCACAGAAGGCGCCGTAACGGCTGTACTATACTTGAATGCCATCCTCCGGCCGATAGTACAATCATATCGGCGGCATATTGGCGAGGCATTCGTCTTCATGGGCGACAGTTCGCGCCCCATCGTGCTCATCTTGTGAATGACTTCCTTCAGGATAACGACATCGCTCGTCTTTAGTGGCCAGCATGTTCTCCAGACATGAACCCTATAGAACAAGCCTGGGATAGATTGAAAAAGGCTGTTTATGAGCAACGTAACCAACCAACCAACTGCTTTTCCCGCGGTTTTAAAAATTCATCATTTAACATCGATGTTTTGTAGTTAATTATGATCGGTTATCGATGTTTAGTTGTCGATGACGAAATCGAAATGAGCATCGACTATGTGGCACATCCCCCATCTCTCATCTGATCCACTGAACATCAGTGTAGCTGAGTTGGAGAATGTTTCAAATCCTCACAAATAACCAGCATGTAGATACAATGGTTGGGCTGTAGGAATCGTGAAAGCTATTAGGGCTTGTTTCTGAATTATTGGAATTTTTCTCGTATCTATTTAACGGCGAGCATTCGATTGGGACTACATCTCACAGTATGAAATTCTGTTCAATGTTTTCCACTGTATGGACGACTAATTTCTGGCGACAGTGCTTCGAAAGTCAAATAGGAGTAAAGTCCGTCTAGGGTAATATCGTTCTACAGGTACAGTTCAGAGTTTCTTCTAGAATGACATAATGAGAATGGGTTTCCACGTACTTCTGTCAGTAACATGTATAATGTACGACTGAAGGCTACATCATTTTCATATCATAATCCTGCTGCAATGGCTCAGCAGTACCTCTACTTTATACCATGATTAGCTGAGTAACCGGCGTTGCCTGGGTGTGTATTTATTCCAACCTTCTATTAGGCCATCTCCTCCATCCCGCCTTCTCTGTCCATCTCCTACTACCCCCCTCCCTCAACTTTCTGATCATCCCCGTGGTCCCTTCTATCTTATCTGTCCAACTCCTCCGCTTACCACTCGCTGTCCATCTTCTCCTCTCTCTCTCTGTCTCTCTCTCTCTCTCTCTCTCTCTCTCTCTCTCTCTCTATCTATCTCCCTAGGTTCTTCCCCCCTCTCTCTATTTCCTTCTCCCCCTGCTTTGTCCATCATCACATTCCCTTCTAAATAAATCTTCCCCTCCCCCTCTATCTGTCCACCTCCGCCACCCCCTACCCCTCACTGTGTCCACCTCCATCTCCTCCTCCCCCTTTCCTCCTCCCCTGTCCGTATCTTCCTCGCTTATATCACTCGCCACCTTCTCCCCTCTCTCTGTCGAACTTCTCGTGCCCCCTCTCTCTGTCCAGCTCCTCCACATCCCTTTCTCTGTGTGTCTCCTCCTTCCTCTCTCTCTGTCCATGACCACCTCCCCCCCCCCCCCCTACTGTGTCCATCTGCTCCTTCCCCACAGTGTCTATCCATTTCTTCTCCCCCTTCTCTCTACATCACCACGTTATCATCCCCACCCCAATAGGAAGTTGGTAGGAAGTTAGTGGTTCTCGCCCCCACAGTATTTCTTTCCAGATATTAAGTAACATAGTTCCAAGTTTTGTTGAAATTGATCACAGAGTTTAGGAAGAGCTTCGCTCAGGTTCAAACATGTCACGTATATTTGACTCGTATTTATCATACTTCATACATATTGGTACATGTATTTTACGTGTCTCTCTAGCGAATTGTGCCCAGCAGTTTCCTTTTCATGCAGGTCAATATTTATGACGTCATATCTCCTAAACTTCGTGTCGTACATTGATACATTTTAGCAGTTGCATTCAATAGTATATGTAGATACTGTCTCCAAAAGATATTGCGAACAGAGCCAGTAGAGTTAGTAAAGTTTTGAAATTATGTGTAATGTTTCTTGCAAGTCACTAAATGTTCTCATTCTCGAATACTGGATGTATATAGGCTGGCTATTTGAGCGACGTGAGACCTCCTTTGAGAGATAAGTGATTCTTGTTCCCACAGTGTTGCGTGTACCAAGTTTGGTTTAAATTGATCCAGTGGCGTAGGAGATGTTAAACATAAATATATTTTTATAAGATACAGTTAAAAGGAAATAATTTGAATTAGGTCTGGCTAAATTAACAATTTAAAATTTTCACATTCCCGATCTCATATTTTTTTCTTTACAATTTTCCTCAATGATTTTCTCGCAGTTGAAACTATATGAAATTGACGAGACTATTGTATACGGAGAGAAGCGTCTGATTACAAAGGATGGAAAGAGAAACTTTCGGAATGGTTTTAATAGTTCATCTAGACATTCGTTTTAATCTGTTTAGAGAACCCATGGAAATTCTAAATCTGCATGGTTGTACCGGGATTCGAACCTCATATTTCCAAATATTGATTCCATTGCCTAAACGACCGTAAAAGGTGCTCAGTTTTGACAAAGTGAAGACATCAATCTAGTACCCGTTTTATAGGCAACTGTATGTTCTATACTTGTGCTAGACGTTTGCGGATCACATTTCGCGTCCAGTATGCAACTCTTCTTCAGAAAATGACGGATACCGCTGACGCAGAGACTGCCATGTTGGCATGACTCATGGGATATACCTTTAATACATTTTGTTAGCAACTTGGCCGTTAAGTTCCTTACCAACCAGTGATGATCCCTTTACGACTCAGACAGAAACTACGTCTAAGATTAATTATCAGCAATATATTTAGAGATTCTGATCATAAAACACAGCCCCGTTGCATACCACTACTTTCCTGAAGTCAATTATCTGAACAGCTCTATATTCCTGATCATCTTTGTAATTTCATGTACGGTAACTAAAATCTAGTTTAAAGTACTTTTCAGTTACATATATCCTTCTTGCTATTGGAACGAAGTTTTGAAAAGTGTATGATGGCCTGCGATTAAAAGTAAGTAATGAGCTACTCATGCATAGAGCCCAAATGAACGCACGCTTAACATCTTCTGCTAGTTTTTACTAACTTAGGTTTGAACACATAACACATCCTTAGTTTATTAGAAAAGGACTCCAAAACAAGTTTGATAAAATTCATCTGCATCTTACGTCTACAAAATGTATTAAGCGTTATAAACTGCCTTAAAAGATAATTTTGATGCGATTAAGACAAAATCACTGGTCTCATGGTCAAATGCTCTTAAACTGAGCTCGTATTACGATTTCTCCACAGTGGTATCCTCTCAGACATAAATATAATAATGCTAGGCCCTTACAGGAAAGAGGCGAGCTAAAACAGTAGGGAATTACCAACCACTTCATTTTGCCAGCATTTTCAAATTATTTAGGTAAAATTATACACAGTAACACTATAAAAGAGCAACAGAGAAAAACTTCGCAGTAGCAAATAATTACAGTTCGAAAACGGCTATCGATAGGGTATGCTATAGTTCTGTCCAGAGACGATCGATTAGAGTTAATAAATAACAAATTGTTGCCATTAAGAACAATTTGTGATCTAGCTAAAACGATTACTTGTGTGTTTTTTCGTGTTAAAATGAAAATAAAATGGAATAGTGCATACAGCCTGTCCCTGGCTTTTACTTTATCTGCCTGACAGAAAGCAGCGTGTATGATTACCATACTGATTACGTAGCAGCAGGTGCTCGGAACTGACGCGGTGTAACACAGAATTGTATTTTGGATCCTTTGTTGTTTAAGCGTAAACGATATCCCATTTTCATTAGACACATTTATTTATTAAAATTGCTAACAAATGGACAGAATGCCGGATGATATCTTTGTAAATAAAAGGGTTTAGAAGTCACTCTGATTTACGGAATTATGTATGATAATGAAAGTAACTGACTATATCAGACCGAAAGAAACAACAACGAACTACATTAGCAGGCCAAAAAACGCTATTTAAAGATTGATATTGTGAAATAATAATACTGCACGTGTGAGTGAGGTAACAATAGAGATATAAGTAACTTACCTTATGTCAGGCGACTGAAAATCAGAAAAGTTTTTACTAAGAAATAACGGAACAGCTTTCCACTACCAAACTCACTGATAAGAATGATAATGCGCAGGTATATTAGCGCTAGTATCAGCACATCGCGGCAGGCAGCAGTAAGATTCAGGTCAAAGGATTGGCAGTGACCACTTTATCACACCTTACCCTAATATTAGCATTGTAATACTAGAATCTTTTACAAAGCTGAGTCGGTTTATTATACCCGCGGCCAAATGCTCCTATCGGAACACAAGAAAGACGACTATGTTCTTCTTTAAGAGACTGACTGAAATGTGGGGTGCCAGCTACCTCAATCTACCTTACTCAATATTTTTAAAAATTTTCCCAAAAATTTTTGTATGAGAACACATTCGCGCTTTTTTTAACATGCAAAGCACTTCTTACTCCTACGAAATCTCCTAACTGTAAATCGCTTTCACACACTAGTCGTCAAACTTATTTGCTCAAGAGCCAATACTGACATTGTGGGGTGGCATATTGGGCCACATATGTTCCCATCTTATTATTTACTGATAACCTACATACATTACTACGTCTTCTCCTTTTTCTTGTGTCTTTCTTCCGCATCGGCACAGGGTCCGTATCGTTATTTACGGATTTGGCGCGGTTAATTTAAAAGACGGACAGGTACACTTTCCGTCGCCTCCACGTTACCCACGGGACGGAACATGTGCATCCCAGCTGTCTGCGTGCATTGTTACTTACATTAAAGCGGGCAAAAGTATTTTAAATATTTGTGAACTGTTTAACTTAGGCGGCACTTGGGTACCAACCTGGTATTCACCTAGTGGAATGTGGGAAACCGCCTGATAACCACATCTACGTCAGCCAGCAAACAATCCTCGTCGTTAAGCCAACGGGTGGATCCGATCTGTGTCAGCACACCTCCCCCTCCTGGGACAGCTCTTTGACACGCAAGGCTATCCGTGCGTGTACATCAATTACTATGGCCTGAGCCGCCAAAAGACCAGCTACAATAAGAAAGCGACAAGTTGGCCGCCGGCCCCGAGAACCGGTCATGATCCTTAAATGTCGGCACCTATCGGACTATTTTGTGTCAAGTGTTCCGTATTTCAGATTGCTGTCACCTTCTGCAATCACCCAGCTACGTCACTGTAATTTCAGGACGAAGGGTTGTGTTCTCTGTGTGAGCGGTTGATTAACTGATTAAAAACAGTAATTGTACTTCATCGGATTATTTTGTGTCAAGTGTTCCGTATTTCAGATTGCTGCCACCTTCTGCAATCACCCAGCTACGTCACTGTAATTTCAGGACGAAGGGTTGTGTTTTCTGTGTGAGCGGTTGATTAACTGATTAAAAACAGTAATTGTACTTCTATTTAAATGATTTGTGCAGTACGAGTATGAAATAGTATCACTAATGTTTATTAAAGATTTTGCTTCTACTCATTGCGGTGTATTGCAACAAAATGGTTCAAATGGCTCTGAGCACTATGGGACTCAACTGCTGTGGTCATCAGTCCCCTAGAACATAGATCTACTTAAACCTAACTAACCTAAGGACATCACACACATCCATGCCCGTTGCAGGATTCGAACCTGCAGCCGTAGCAGTCGCACGGTTCCGGACTGCGCGCCTAGAACCGCGAGACCACCGAGGCCGGCGTATTGCAACACCCTTAATTTAATTTCATATGCCGTGCTACAAATATGTACCATATTGGAAAATGACCACCTCTGTAATAACCATTCATGAATCCACTTTGCTTCCGTTTGAAATTTATACCATTGCAAGTGATCGGTACCAGGCAAGCACGCACGTGAGTGGGCAAAACTTGAAGACAGACAAGTACGTATTCCCCCTAACACACCCTCTAAACCTCCTGCGGCCGTGCTGCTTACACCTCTGTACCTGACACAAGCGGCCATCTTTACTTAGCTCACTGCCGATTTCGCGAACGTTAATTAAAATTACCCTCATTCGAAAATATGACTGTCTCTGTAGGTATTCCTCTTTCCTGATGAGCACGAAAACTATATTCTTAAGTATCTATTAAGGTTTATTGACGTTTTTAGACTCGACTGAGAACCGTGAGTTGCACGAGTACTTGTTTCGAGCCGCATGTTGCCCGCAGGCCACAGTTGGATGACCAACGCACTATTCCATCGCTGTAAGTCGCTCATACCTATCAGCTCGGCAACTGCAACGCTTCCTCCCCAGGCTGTATACAACGGAGACTGGGGATGGCCCTAGCCCCCAATACATTTTGTCATAGACGATTGCACATTCGTGAGTCAGAAGTTTTAAATACCTGGATATAAATGTTGGGAATTGCTTTATTCGGTTTTAATAGAACCTCAATCGTTTTACTTGGAGGATCCGAACTTGCAAATTTAAATTGCCAAACCGGTGTTGTTCACCAACAAAGAATTCTGACAGTCGCAACGCTATTTTCCTCTCAAACCATGGACTATTTCGGCTGTGGTTGCTCTATATATAAAACAGTGTGTACTTTTAAATACGCTTCACTGCCACTGTGTCCCTCTCTTTTTCTCTCATATTGTTGTTGTCTCCTTCGTTCTTTCTGTACCATAAGCACTGTCTACTATATGCCAGTACTTATTACTTTTCCCTCTCTTCCTTTGTACCCTTCTCTCTGACCACAAAAAAGCGAGAAAATATCTGCATGTCAAAACTCTTCTGAAATTTTTTAAAGGTGCTAAGCAAAATAGACACGAATAACATGTCGATAATCCCCTTCTTTTCCATCCCACAGCAGGACATATCATTCATCACGAAAGGAACTTTGTGAGTCAGTAAAATTTTGATAGTTTACTAATGTCAAACTGAAATAACGCTAAACTAATTTTAATCCTCAGATAGGACGGATTCAACGTGTAAAAAAATTTAGCGTTTGTTTCAGTACTACAATATGGCGTTCTCACAACCCTACTGATGATAAAGAAGGCGTTTAACAGCATATATCTCCGTGGTACTCCACTTTATTACCTACGTTTCCGCCACACCAGGTTTTATGTGCGTATTGTAAGTGTACAATTTCGGTAACTTTGAACTTCTTTAACGGAGAAAGATATCAATAAAATTTTCAAGCTTGTTCGAGATACGGGTCGTAGGGATATGTCGTAAAAATTACAGCTACTTTCTGTGCATAGCCGTTTTAGAATTCACGGCTCGGGTTTAGTAAGAAAAAAATGTAAAAAAGCTTTTTTTTTGGGGGGGGGGGTGGAGTTTTCTAAATATTCGCCCATGAACTAAAGGTGCCTCCATTAGCCTGGTAAGGCCCACCGTAGACCACACCAAATGCAAAAATAACCAAACGATATGCTCTATTTGCCTAAGCAGAAGCAAGTGTGTAATGTTCGCATTTCAACACTCTACTGTAACATAAAGGTACTAAGACGATCTATCTTGATACGGCCAATCGATACTTCCTAGCAGCGGATCGCTGATACAAGGATTTTATCCTCCTGCCGGCTGGTACGCTCTCGCACCGGTGCGGAAAGTTCTTAAACCACCGCGAATCGAGTAAATGAGGTCGATCGCAGCACACAGGAAGCGTTGATTAACGCTCTGCAGCAAGCATTTTGGTGCCGCTGAGGCCGCGTCGTGGATCGCGGGGCCCGTCTTGTCAAGCAAACAGCACCTCTGGAATAGGCCGACGGAATGTAGAGTCGCTTGTGGATGGACGGGTCTCTGCTTTGCTGCCTGCTCGGGAGTGATGTGACAAGCTGCACCCGTGGACTTGAGCGCTGTACATCTTTCTGACTTCGGTGAGCCTATTCATTCCCTCTCTCTGGGCTGAGGCTCCTTGGGTTACTGACTGTCAACTGTATTTATTTGGGAGATTCCTCCTGACTCTACAGGATTACGTACGCTCGCTTGCGTGTCTCAAGTGATCTGTGCGCACAGAGGAATTATCAGTGGCAGTTATTTGTGCGCCTTGGGTAGCCGTTTTGAGTTGCACTCGGGCAACAGTAGGCTACGTAATCTTTAACTGCGTCTTTCATGTGCTGTAGAAGCCTGTGCAAGTTTGGTTGGTGTTATGTATGTCCTTGTAGGCTGTTGGTACTAAGTAAATTAACCTTAAGGCTGCTTCAAGCCCTTGCCTAGCTCCAGGACAGCTCCTACCAAATAATGTATGTATGTACTCAGGGACGGGTTGGTAAAGCCCGTTCTGTAACATTTTCAGATTCTCTTGAGTTGCCTACCATTGTGCTTAACTCATTGTTTGTTAAATTTGTTGGAAGCTGCTGATTTTCAACTGGGCGACACTCGATAAAATTCACTGTTTACTTGCCTGTGAATTACTTGTTTAACATAACCGATAACAGATTAAACTATTAGGAACTTTATACAAACTATGATTTACAAAATTGTTAAAGCTTTCGTGGCCACTTGTTGACAAAGTGTCCATTGGCTTCGGCCAACGTTCATCTAATGATTTTACTGACGTTCCGCCAGCACGAGTGGCTGGCATTGTCAAAGCTTGACCCTCCATTGCCAGTGGTGAACTGGAGCCGAGCTCGCGGCCGCAGATTGCAAACACTTTGGCGCGCCAATATCCGAGGGCTTCTCCTCGGTCATTTCTGGTGTGGTTCTCCTCTTGTTACCATCGACGGTCGTTTGCTGCAGTAGGGGAAGCCACGATCCGTTTACCTTAAGGCTTTCCTCTTTCTTGTTGAAACTGTTCATGTGTTTTTGTATTTCTACAGCTTCTCTGAACAAGCACGTGTGATAGTCCTTCTCCAAAACCAGAACATCCGTGTCGGTAAATTTTATTACGTGGTCGGTCTCACTCAGTGCGTGCTCTGCCACGGCCGATTTCTTCACCCGCCCCAACCTTCAATATCGCTTACGTTCTTCGATCCTGGTATTGATTGATCGTCCAGTCAATCCGGCATAAATTTTTCGCATTTGCATGTTATACGGGATATTCCCGACATTGCAAGTGGGTCTCTTTTCTCCTTTGCTGCTCTAAGACACCCTTTGATCTTCCTTGTCGGTTTGAAAATCGTCTTTACGCCATGTTTGCGCAATACACGGCTGATTCTGTCCTTCACTCGGGGAATGCATGGCAGAAAGGCCGTACTCGACATTTCTTTTTCTGATTCCTAACTTCGCCGAGTGTTTGGCTCTGTTACACTTCTGATATAATTTGTGGAGTACCCATTCCTCCCCAAAACACTTTTCAGGTGTTGCATTTCGCGTCTGAGGTGCTGCGGCTCACACATTCGTCCTGCTCGCGTTACGAGTGTATTAATCATGCCTCTTTTATAGCTCGGGTGTGGTTTGATAGTTTGTGGAGGTATCGCGGTAGCGTTCTCGCTTCCCACGCCCGGGTTCCCGGGTTCGATTCCCATCGGGGTCAGGGATTTTCTCTGCCTCGTGATGACTGGGTGTTGTGTGATGTCCTTAGGTTAGTTAGGTTTAAGTAGTTCTAAGTTCTAGGGGACTGATGACCATAGATGTCCCATAGTGCTCAGAGCCATTTTTTTGGGCAGGTATCGGTCCGTGTGTGTCCCACGTTTTCGCAATCCCTTGTGATCAGCACATCTAGAAACGACAGCTTTTTGTCTTTTTCTGCTTCCATGGTAAATTTTATGTTGGTATGGAGGGTGTTCAGGTGTCTTAGGAAGTCACCGAGCTGTTCGTCACCTGGGCTCTACACAACGAAAGTATCATCGACATATCTGTACCACACCTTAGGTTTGCAAGTCGCCAAGTCCAGTGCCTGTGCTTCGAAATGTTCCACGAAGAGGTTGTCCATCACTGTACTAAGAGGGCTACCAATGGCGACGCCTTCCAGCTGTTCGTAGAAATCGCCATTCTATGTGAAATAGCTCGTGGTGAGACAAGCATGGAAGAGATTTGTGATGTCTTGCGGGAAAATGGAACCGGTGTGCTCCAGAGCGCCACTGAGTTGCACTTTCGTAAACAAAGAAACAACTTGAAAGCTGACCAGGATGTCGTTTGGTTCTATTTTCCTGTTTCTTCAGCTTCTCAATCAAATGTCCTGAGTCCTTTATACATGTGTCGGTCTTCCCCACGTGTGGCTGGAGCAGAGAGGCCAAGTGTCTTGCCAGTTTATACGTCGGTGAGCCAGGAGCGCTAACAATCGGTCTTACTGGAATGTTGTTCATATGGATCTTCTTGGATAAGCCATACAGCCGAGGTGGTAGGGCTTCTGTGTTGCGCAGGTTTCTCTGTATGTCCGCCGGCAGACAAAACGCCTTGATTAATAGATTCACAGTACGTGCGACACGCTGCGTCGTATCTGTGTTTAGTTTCCGGTACGTCGCCGGATCTAATAGGTCTTGAACCTTTTGCACATAATCTTCGGTCTTCATTACGACGGTCGCATTCCCCTTATCGGCAGACAGTACCAATATACCCTTGTCGGCGTTGAGATTCTTAATGGCTTGTACGTCTTCTTTCTTCACGTTGCAAGCTGGTGGTTTTGCTCGGCGCAGTACCTTGGTTGTTTCAGTGCGCATTTCCTCTGCCCTTTCACAAGGAAGGGTCCGAATGGCCGCTTCTGTGTTTGAAATTATGTCCGCCATAGGTATAGTTCTCGGGATGATAGCGAAATTCCCTGCTTTTTGAAGAGCAGACACTTCCTCTTCGGTCAATTGTCGTTCAGTGAGGTTGACCACAGTGTGTGACATGTCGGGAATCGCCCTGTCGGTCTGATTCCGGCATCTTTCAAACATTTTCGTCTGTCGCTCGGTGCAGCGCTCCAATTCGTTCTGCATGCTCCTGTGAGTGATGCTGTCGCTCTTGTACCAGTCGTCTCGATGCTTTCTGCTACTTAGTTGATAGAAAATGTCCAGAAGTTCCTGATCCGTTCTTGCCAAGTCTCTCGGTGTTGTAAGTATTCGCTCACGAAGAGAAGCTCGTTCCATTCTGTCGTGGATACGATGTGCTTGGGCAGTTGTGAATAGGCTCCTACATTTGTGCCGTACATTCCCAGAGTGAAGGACAGCATCGGCCGTATATTGCGCAAAATGGCGTAAAGACGATTTTAAAAACCGACAAGGAAGATCAAAGAGTGTCTTAGATCGGCAAAGGAGAAAAGGGACCCACTTGCAATGTCGGGAATATACCGTATACCATGCACATGCGAAAAAGTTTATGTCGGAATGACTGGACGATCAATCAACGCCAGGATCAAAGAACATAAGCGACATTGCCGGTTGGGGCAGGTGGAGAAATCGGCCGTGGCAGAGCACGCACTGAGTGAGACCGACCACGTAATAAAATTTACCGACACGGATGATCTGGTTTTGGAGAAGGACTATCACACGTGCTTGTTCAGAGAAGCTGTAGAAATACGAAAACACATGAACAGTTTCAACAAGAAAGAGGAAAGCCTTAAGGTAAACGGATCGTGGCTTCCCCTACTGCAGCAAACGACCGTCGATGGTAGCAAGAGGAGAACCGCTTCAGAAATGACCGAGGAGAAGCCCTCGGACGTTGGCGCGCCAGGTGCAGACAGTCTGCGGCCGCGAGCTCGGTTCCAGTTCACCACCGGCAATGGAGGGTCAAGCTTTGACAGTGCCAGCCACCCATGCTCGCGAAACATCAGTGAGAGCAGAAGCCAATCGGCAGTTTGTCATACTGTGATTTATTGATGTAAAATAGGGCAGTGCCGCAACCTGACTCGATGTGCACTGTGTATTCTTAGAAAGAGCAACGTCCCCTTAGTCGTTTATTATATTGCAGATTAAGAAGTTTCAATGGTTAGATGGTCGTATAATTTAAGAAAAACCTAAGATTTGCTAATTCTGCATGTTCTGCATGTTTCCCTGTATTTTGTATTTATACTGTATAGACAGTTCATAGAGGGGCAATTCTCGATGTCTGGTTTACATTCTTATGGAGCTACATTCGGCCGTTTCAGAATTAATAGCATCTGCTGAAGTTTTAATAATTTTCCCTTTTAAATTTGTAGTGATGTTAAATGTTTTTAAAGGTTTTTTGATTAACTTAAGATTAGCCAATGATTTTGATCGAAATATTTAATTACTATTTTGCTGCATATTTGTAAGATTACAAAGTGGTTAAGGCCCTTGTCTAAGAGCATCTCATTGAACTCTGTTACATTCATATCAATGTATGCCTACGTAACATAAATATAGTTGTTAAACATTGCATTAAGGTGCTCAGAGGCTGTTCACTTCCGAACCATTGTGTTAGAGTATGACCTCCTCTAAAGGTCACCTTTAGTTCCGTATACCTGTCGGAGAGATTCGACTTATGTTGGGTATACAAATTTTCCCTAGCCCAAGGAATGTGCCACCTCCCAACCTTTCTATCGCCAATAGAAACAGAAGTATGAGCCCCAGAAGGGTCTGGTTATTATGCGCGGCATTTTGGAGCATATTAGGCAGCGCATTTTGTCTCATGCGTACCGATTGTACCTAAGTAAAATTCACATGCATGTATTTTTTTTCAAATTGTAGGGAACATTCTTAATTGGGTACATGGAAACCGATTCATGTAATGTAATGACGGTTTTACGGCCGGGCGCAGGGAGAACAAAGAAAAACTGGGACGGAAAGACGGAAGAACTGCACTATCTGTATTGTCTTTAAACCTGTGGAGAGTATTGGATGACAACGTTGTCCACAGATAGGCAGGGAATAGAACAAGATTAGAATATTACTGCTGAAAATTCACAGAGTACCTTAACGGATCGTCTACAATGCATTTCCAGGTGCGGCTCACGATGATACTGTGGCTATTCTGTTCACTACTAAAACGCCGGATGCAGACCCAGATGGAAGTATGATCAGGGATCAAATGATAGAAATGTTTGCAAATTTTGCAAAATACGAGTAAGTATGTATTTTCTTAAATTTATTTTGCTCTCGTTGTATTAGAGTTCATCACCTTACGTGTTGAGTATAATTTAGTGACCCTATAGTCCATACTGTGTGCCCAGTAACAAGCTATTGTTGGTGCAAAACTTGAATCAACAGTTTTCAATACACAGCAAAATACTTCTATTATATGAAATACTGTTGCCATGATTTTCTGATTTAATTAGTCTTTAATTGGTTACATATAAAATTACATCATCCTAACCAGCACTCGTTTTTGAAGTTATCAACATCAAGAACTGGTAGAAGCCGACCTCGGGAGAGATCAGGTTGGATTCCACAGAAATATTGAAATACGTGGGGCAATACCGACACTACTACTTATCTTAGAAGATAGATTAAGGAAATGCAAACCTGCGTTTCTAGCATTTGTAGACTTGGAGAAAGCTTTTGACAATGTTGACTGGAATACTCTCTTTAAAATTCTGAAGGCGGCAGGGGTCAAATACAGGAAGCAAAAAGCTATTTGCAATTTCGAAGGGAACCGGACGCCAGCTGTAACAGTCGAGTTACATAAAAGGGATGCAGTGATTGGGAAGGGAGTGAGACAGGTTTGTAGCCTAGCCCCGATGTTATTCAATCTGTAAGCCGAGCAAGCAGTAAAGGAAACAAATCAAAAATTCGGGGTAGGAATTAATGAGGTTTTTCGATCACATTATAGTTCTGTCAGAGACAGCAAAGGACTTGGAAGAGAAGTTGAACGGAATAGTCAGTGTCTTGACAGGAGGATATAAGATCAACATCACCAAAAGCAAAACGAGGATAATGGAAGATAGCCGAATTAAGTCGGGTGATGCTGAGGGAATTAGATTAGGAAATGAGACACTTAAAGTAGTAAAGGAGTTTTGCTAGTTGGGGAGCAAAATAACTAATGATGGTCGAAGTAGAGAGGTATAAAATGTAGTGTGGCAATGGCAAGGAAAGCGTTTCTGAAGAAGAGAAATTTGTTAACATCGAGTACAGATTTAAGTGTCAGGAAGTTGTTTCTGAAAGTATTTGTATGGAGTTTATCCATGTATGGAAGTGAAACGTTGACAATAAATAGTTTAGGCAAGAAGAGAATAGAAGCTTTCGAAATGTGGTGCTACAGAAGAATGCTGAAGATTAGATGAGTACATCACATAGCTATTGAGGAGGTACTGAATAGAATTGGGGAGAAGAGAAATTTGTGGCACATCTGGACTAGAAGAAGAGACCGGTTGGTAGGACATGTTTTGGGGCACCAAGGGATCACAAATTTAGTATTGGTGGGCAGCGTGGAGGGTACAAATCGTAGAGGGAGACCAAGAGATGAATACATTAAGCAGATTCAGAAGGATGAAGGTTGCAGTGGGTATTGAGAGATGAAGAAGCTTGCACAGGATAGAGTAGCATGGAGAGCTGCATCAAACCAGTCTCAGGACTGAAGACCACAACAACAACAACAACAACAACTTCAAGATTTCCTTCCACTGAGCTGGGTAGGAACTCAGTGAAAGATCTTCCTCCATTTATTTCTGTCCTGGAATAGCTTTTCTCTCACCATTGCATCCAACATTACTCCTACTCTTGTGATCTTGATTAATGTGGTCTGCCCATCTGTAACCAGACCGCACAATCGGTCTTTTTCCTTGTACCTCCATCTCCAAATACTAATGTGGTATCAGAGTCTAGTGCATTAGGAAAAGCTACCGACACTACAAGTTTCATTATTCTGTAAGCGCTCTTACTTTGTTAGTTTATGTAACTTGTGATAGATCTGCAGTAGCTACTTCTGCCACCGAATGTATCAGGATGACCAAATGTAGCGGAAGAAGTAGAAGGCACTGTATTAACACTTGTCTGAGTTTTCTTAGTGATTTATTGTTTCCAACTACAGTGCCGTGTTTCTCTTGGTGTGTGTCGCTGGTTCCTGCAGTGCTGAGGACACCTCTTCACTGTGTGCGAAATTGCTTGGTGCACAATGGCTGTCTCAGTGACCCATGCATGAACCATGTGTCGGCCTTCTACGCCAGCTTAGTTGCGGTATCGTCAGGATGCCAACAGTCGACTCAGCGGTCTGCATCCCTGCTGACTCAGCGCTGCTCGGTGTGAGCCTCAGGCGACCAGCTGCGGGCTCTCTCTGGCTTGGCTGAGGTTGCAGCAACAACAAGAGCCCGCGATCTGGCGTCCGATTCTGTGGCCCTCGCCTCGGGATGCTTCCAGCATGTGTTGGAAGCCAGGACGAATGCCCGTGGTAGTGAGCCATGGAGTGGCCTACCGCTGGCTGACTACGGACACCGCTTTGGCCTCAGAGGGTCGAACCAGCGTCGCTCCATCGACTGGAACGCTGGCGCCCCATCTGCTGCTGCGTGTAGCTGGTGGTGTGACATGCCCCACTATCCGGGAGAGTTGCCACACTTGAATGAATCTTGTTAGAAACCCGCACCTATTTATACGCAGCTGTGCGCCTCTGTTTTGCCATATGCACCGCTTCCTGCCACGTACTCATAACATGCTAGATTGGCCAGTGGGCCCCTTCTGCCTGCGATTTGCGACATGCAAAACTGCTGTGTATACTCTTTGAGCAATTTGACGGCCCTGTGACCTCTATTCTCCTCACGCAACTGTTAGTATGCATAACTCTCTGCAATCTGGCCAGCACCTGGCTGTAACTTGTGCTCAGAATATTGCACAAAAGTAACTTTCCCTGTCCTAAACGATGGTCCGCTACATTATTCCCCTCTTCAGAAAGACCTGGCCCCAGGTCGACCCCTAACTAGCCCTTAACGTGTTTGGGTCTGCACCTATGGCGTATTTCCTTACTATTAGAAAACTTAAATGTGGTCTAGTGCCCCTTAAAACCATGACATGAAACAAAGCGTAAAATTCCTTACTGAACGACCACTGTTCGATCAACCCCTTACCTACTCGTCTCACGTCTTCGATATCCAATCTACTGGGTCTCTCACGTCTTCGGTATCCAATCCACTGGGACTCGGACTACCCTTGCTTCCCCCTTTTAATTATCTCTCTGCCTGATCAAAAAGAAAACAACACACAACAATGTATGGCTATGATGACAATTGGCACAGTGATGCTCAAAATGATCGTTGTTTGCCGTTGCATTTTCTTATACTGAGTGCAACATTGCACAAGCTGTTCAGCTGATATGCGTCCCTCTTGCTTTAAAATGAACTAGTTTATGGGTCTCAATAGACCTTGCTCCATACTTTGAGTTAACAAGGCCAGAATGTGCCTTGGCAAAGACTCTAAAGGGACTTCTGGCCAGTACAGCTGTGGCTGTGTAACATTCAGTTGTGTGACTCCTGAAATTGACGCTGGCAGGAGGAAGGTTGGTCCTATTATGTTACACTTAGTTCCAGTGATTGAAATTCCGCTCCCGTCGAGCTCTATAAGTTTCCCTTCTGCAAATATTCCCTACTCAAAGCAACTTGCTACTACTACCAAGTTGTCGTAGGTGGAGAAGATCCAATGCATTCCGACCTGTTGCAGGCTCAATTCTGGCTCCAAGATGTCCCTTGGACAGTCTATTACTTTCCCCTTGGATAAAAATAACTAAATCGTGCATGTGTCCGGATTGGTACTTACCATCCTGGCTGGACATACCATTACCTTCCCTCTGGCAGCTTCGTAATTCCTCCCTTGCCATTTCACCGTACCGGTTTCTGGTTGCGGAGATCAGCAACACCTCTTTTGTTTTCACGTTCACAAACTTGCTCAACGCTCCCTACTTCACTGGATATGGGTGCACCGTGTAACACTGAAACCTCAAATTCTTCCCCATAATCGGGAATTGGACCAAAATACACACTCGTGGGTGGTCAGTTGTTACCATTACTGTTGCAGCATGGTAGAAAAACGGCAAATTTTGTTCTCTGGGCTCCATTATTCAACATAACCCTGACAGTAGTTCGTTCTGCGCCTTGCGCAATCCACATAAATATTGGTCCAGCGGTAACAAATTGGTACTTATCTGGCCTTGCAATGTGTCATGCAGCGCTTCTTGCAGTTTCGTTATCACTCTCTGCACATCCCACACACTGTCCGCTACTCCTTGCGAAAGTCTGGTTAACACCACCCCGCTATCTAGCACTTCCAGATGCCCCTGTAGTGTTCCCAGGTTACGATTTATTACGTTTTCTGATGCCTTAACGTATTCCACTAACTGCCCTGCTAATGTGTGCACAAAGCGTGCGTTGTTCAGGCCGCGCGACTGCTACGGTCGCAGGTTCGAATCCTGTCTCGGGCATGGACTTGTGTGATGTCCTTAGGTTGGTTAGGTTTAAGAAGTTCTAAGTTCTAGGGGACTGATGACCACAGATGTTAAGTCCCATAGTTCTCAGAGCCATTTGAACCATTTGAATCGTTGTTCAGGACTTCCCCTTGCGATGTCCCTATCTGAGATGCATGCCAAGCTTCTGTTGCCCCACTCCCCTCTGCGACGTGCCTCACGGCTTCCACCGTGTTGTTCAGTTCTTTTATATCGCTTTCATCTGCAATTCCAAAACCTGTCTTTAAAATTTTTCCCCCTGCGTTCAGTCATCCTCATTTCTGTCTTACTCATGGCACCGCTTCCTCCATCTGTCGTACCTGCTTTCGGAACGTCCTATAAGCCTCATGCGATTTCTTATACTCCCCTGCAACTTCTTTCAGCATTCCCTTGCCCTCTGTACATTGCGTAAGCTCTTCGAACACTTCCTCAAGCCTCCTTACTTCATTCCGCATTTCCCATACGTTCTATACCAACCTTAACGCCCACTGGTGACTAAACACCACCACATCTTCATGCCTTGAGTACAGCACACCCCGATCCAGGTGCTGCCCCCGTAAAGCGTCCACCCCAATGATGAAGAGATGAATCGCTGCCAACGCTCCCCCTTTCAGTTACCTGAAGACAGGGATCACCATCATCCTTCCTCCCTCTTCAAAAGGACTGCTGTCCGCAGCGGGCTATATACGAAAATACTTACAAAGTTGTGGAGAAAAATGAAAAAGAATCGAGAAGCTATGCGTGGTCCAATAGGGTCTAATCACACATAAATAACGAAGTTTTATATTATTTGTATTTTGTAATTAGTACAGTTTTAAGGGACTGTAACTACATCAACGGATTCTAATTAACCAAACGAATGTAATCGGTAATACAATTAGGTTGTATAAGCCATGAGTTAATATTCAAAACTTTTGTTTCTGTGCAGCTGCTATATAAATAATGCTACGGTACTGAAGATATTTGCAAACAAAGCTTAGGGGAACAATAACACAACAGCAGCAAATGATACACCTGCTTCCTCACACCCTGTGTATAACATTGCTACACGACCATAGTAGTGTACATTAACTGTCTTACCAGTGCGGTACACAAATCGTCGTGTGTACATGTTATAACTATGAAACGTTAACCCGCCACACGTTCTGGTTATACTGGGCACTACCGCAAACGGTGACAAATCTTGGAACAGCTTGCGTTACAGCACACGGTTTTATTGTCAGCAATGTGAACTCACCACTCTACTCTATAGGGGCAATAGAGATGGTTGATATTGTTACAAGAATATTAGTGGGAGAAGCTGCGACCCGTACTATCTCTCCACCTGCTGTTTCCTTCAGGCGTTTTCCCTGTAGAAAAAATAAATAAATAAACAAAATTAAAACTAAAAAAAGCTATGAGGTAGCCGTAGTGGGCCAGCGACTGACTACATAGAAGAAAAACATGCTTTGCAGACAACTAGATATATACTGAAAAATAAGAAAAGCTTAAAAAATATACAATACGTTGATTATTTTACAACAACCGTAATATAACGGAGCTCTTCCCTGACTGTTGTGACTCAGAGCCTGCATCAACAAAAGGTTTATAAACCGCCGGAGAAGTCCCGAATTGTGTCTGGAAAACTCATTTATTAGCTCGCCTTAAAGCGAACGCTTGCAAACGTAAAATTCAATTAAACTTCCTTCATACGAAAACAATCCAGCTGCCACATGGTTATATGTGTTGACATTGCACGAGAAGCAATTTATAATATTCACTGCGTTTCATTTACTCGAGAAAATTTATAGTATGAAAGCGGGTAGAGTTTTCGTGAGTTTTCGTTCTAGCATAACCTAAGTTGGTACAAAACTTATAAATACGTAATTTTGGCTGAAGTAATGAATTTACACTGCTACAAAACCACACATCTCCACGAATGTCTGTGCCATGAGTCGTATAAAAATACAATATTTGGGACATAAAACGAGCGAACACTCACGGGTAATGCTTTATTCCCGTTCGCACTAGGCGACTACCGCCTACAAATCAGTACGAGGAGCGATCTATGATCGTGGGCCACGTGATTATCATGTCGCCAAATCCTCGAGTCATTATCGCCAGTTGTTGAATCCTGGTGATTCTGCTGCATCATTATTCAAGCAGCTCCTCAATGGGCCGACGAAGCTGACGGCTATTATTTTTGTTTCAGTAACCCAACTCCAGAGGATGCATCGAATCTGACTGAGACTTGGTGGACGTACAGTGAATCATCGCCTTACTATTTAAAGATAACATCTCCTTTAAGCACGGCAACGAACATGGATGAACCCTACATGAGCTTCTGGCACGACTTACTGTCGTGAATGCAAACACTATAAAGTTTGTTTTGTGGAGTATGTTTCCTCTTATTGCCACCAATCACACTGGAGCCATCAAGGACAACGTATTATCGGAAGTGTATACAAAGTTTTCCGTCATTATGTAATTGTACTGTTCTTCATATGTAGAAATTATACAAATGTATTGTGGTTTAAGATTATGAATTTGTATTAAATATTACTTTACATATGCGTTTTATTTTCGTTTCCTCAATCCTCTGTTTCCTCTGCCGTTGTGTGAAATGACGTCAACAGCACTTGACGCTCGCTAAAATCAATATCAGTCACTGCAAACTCCTGATCATTACTGCGACAACAGACCCCATCCGATTTTTCGATATTAGAGGAATAGTTGTGCTATGTACCTGAATCTGTAAATCGTTTTTATTGATACTGGTAGCCAATAAAACATTTATCATGAGAAATCCAGCCAGAATAGAGCCATTACATTCCCTGGGAAAACCAAATTTTAACGGTCAATTTACTGAGTTACCTGTATTTGTAAAAAAGGTAAGAAATACATCATCAACTCACATCTTATATATTACTACAATCTTGTAACAAAATTTTTTCGACACGACCTAAATGACAAACGTAAAACATGCATTCTAGTAACTAAAAACATTACTGCTGACTCTGATAGGTACAAATACACGACCGCTTCATATCTGATGATTTACACTACATATAATGATTCTTCGTTCTGGGTTTTGCTCTCCTTGTCGTGAATGAACACATGAATATATCAACTGCGTAGTGAATCTGGTAAGTGCTGCAAAGTTGATTTACTCCACATACCATTATGGCACCTATGCCATGTCTCACAGAAAAGAGAACAGTTATGGATTTTCGAGCTTTGTAATATTTTTATGTACATTCTACATCTGTATCTACATAATTACTCTGCAATTCACATTTAAGTGCTTGGCAGAGGGTTCATCGAACCACAATCATACTATCTCTCTATCATTCCACTCCCGAACAGCGCGCGGGGAAAACGAACACTTTCTTTTCGAGCTCTGATTTCTCTTATTTTATTTTGATGATCATTCCTATTTATGTACGTTGTGCTCAACAAAATATTTTCACATTCGGAAGAGGAAGTTGGTGACTGAAATTTCGTAAATAGATCTCGCCGCGACGAAAAACGTCTTTGCTTTAATGACTTCCATCGCAACTCGCGTATCACATCTGCCACACTCTATCCCCTATTACGTGATAATACAAAATGAGCTGCCCTTGTTTGCACCCTTTCGATGTCCTCCGTCAGCCCCACCTGGTAAGGATCCCACACCGAGCAGAGGACGAACGAGTGTAGTGTAAGCTGTCTCTTTAATGGACTTGTTGCATCTTCTAAGTGTCCTGCCAATGAAACGCAACCTTTGGCTGGCCTTCCCCACAATGTTATCTATGTGGTCTTCCCAAATGAAGTTGTTCGTAATTTTAACACCCAGGTACTTAGTTGAATTGACAGCCTTGAGAATTGTGCTACTTATCGAGTAATCGAATTCCAACGGATTTCTTTTGGAACTCATGTTGATCACCTTACACTTTTCGTTATTTAGTGTCGACTGCCACCTGCCACACCATACAGCAATCTTTTCTAAACCGCTTGGCAACTGATACTGGTCTTCGGATGACCTTACTAGACGGTAAATTACAGCATCATCTGCGAACAACCTAAGAGAATAGTGCATCGGCAAATTGTAATACATGAAACATGTACAAGTGAACAGTAAAAGACACTACGTATAGATATCGATATCTCCTTTACAGGAAGAGGTCTCCGGTTGCAGTGAACAATAAAAAAATCTTATTTTAAATTATAAGAACAATATGGCGTTTCTCTGGAAAATAATTCTGATTTGATTCAAATGTAATTTTGGAGTTTTTTGTATTGATTTCAGTTTTCCTATAGTAATGAATTTTATAAACCGAGTTAGGAAACTGCTGCGGAAGCAAAGGGAACTTCACAGCAAACATAAACATAGCCAAAGCCTTGCAGACAAACAAAAATTACGCGAAGCGAAATGTATTGTGAGGAGGGCTATGCGAGAGGCTTTCAATGAATTCGAAAGTAAAGTTCTATGTACTGACTTGGCAGAAAATACTAAGAAATTTTGGTCCTATGTCAAAGCGATAGGTGGATCAAAACAAAATATCCAGACACTCTGTGACCAAAATGGTCCTGAAACAGAGGATGACAGACTAAAGGCCGAAATACTAAATGTCTTCTTTCAAAGCTGTTTCACACTGTGCTTCCTTCTCTAGATTGTCGCACAGTTGACAAAATGGTAGATATCGAAGTAGACGACAGAGGGATAGAGAAACAATTAAAATCGCTCAAGTAGAAAGGCCGCTGGTCCTGATGGGATACCAGTTCGATTTTACACAGAGTACGCGAAGGAACTTGCCCCCCTTCCTGCAGCGGTGTACTGTAGGTCTCTAGAAGAACGTAGTGTTCCAAAGGATTGCAAAAGGGCACAGGTCATCCCCGTTTTCAAGAAGGGACGTCGAACAGATGTGCAGAACTATAGACCTATATCTCTAACGTCGATCAGTTGTAGAATTTTGGAACACGTATTATGTTCGAGTATAATGTCTTTTCTGAAGACTAGAAATCTACTCTGTAGGAATCATCATGGGTTTCGAAAAAGACGGTCGTGTGAAACCCAGCTCGCGCTATTCGTCCACGAGACTCAGAGGGCTTTAGACACGGGTTCACAGGTGGATGCCGTGTTTCTTGACTTCCGCAAGGCGTTTGACACAGTTCCCCACAGTCGTTTAATGAACAAAGTAAGAGCATACGGACTATCAGATCAATTGTGTGATTGGATTGAGGAGTTCCTAGATAACAGAACGCAGCATGTCATTCTCAATGGAGAGAAGTCTTCCGAAGTAAGAGTGATTTCAAGTGTGCCGCAGGGGAGTGTCATGGGACCGTTGCTATTCACAATACACATAAATGACCTTGTGGATGACATCGGAAGTTCACTGAGGCTTTTTGCACATGATGCTGTGGTGTATCGAGAGGTTGCAACAATGGAAAATTGTACTGAAATGCAGGAGGATCTGCAGCGAATTGACGCATGGTGCACGGAATGGCAATTGAATCTCAATGTAGACAAGTGTAATGTGATGCGAATACATAGAAAGATAGGTCCCTTATCATTTAGCTACAAAATAGCAGGTCAGCAACTGGAAGCAGTTAATTCCATAAGGTATCTGGGAGTACGCATTAGGAGTGATTTAAAATGGAATGATCATATAAAGTTGATCGTCGGTAAAGCAGATGCCAGACTGAGATTCATTGGAAGAATCCTAAGGAAATGCAATCCGACAACAAAGGAAGTACGTTACAGTACGCTTGTTCGCCCACTGCTTGAATACTGCTGAGCAGTGTGGGATCCGTACCAGATAGGGTTGATAGAAGAGAAAGAGAAGATCCAGCGGAGAGCAGCGCGCTTCGTTACAGGATCATTTAGTAATCGCGAAAGCGTTACGGAGATGATAGATAAACTCCAGTGGAAGACTCTGCAGGAGAGACGCTCAGTAGCTTGGTACGGGCTTTTGTTAAAGTTTCGAGAACATAGCTTCACCGAAGAGTCAAGCAGTATATTGGTCCCTCCTACGTATATCTCGCGAAGATACCATTAGGATAAAATCAGAGAGATTAGAGCCCACACAGAAGCATACCGACAATCCTTCTTTCCACGTACAATACGAGACTGGAATAGAAGGGAGAACCGATAGAGGTACTCAGGGTACCCTCCGCCACACACCGTCAGGTGGCTTGCGGAGTATGGATGTAGATGTAGATGTACATAAAGGATTACACGAGCGTCAAAAACGGAAAATGACACTCACCCGGGACAAGATTTTCAAACGCAAATAGAAAAAAAATGTATTAGTACACAAAGAAATCGTAACGCAAGAACACAGGAAGAAAGTAAAAAAATTACTTCCAGGTTTCCTGAGATATTTGGCTTTAAGAACGTCGCTTCGTAAAACTAGCAGTAGCTGGACGACACTGTAGTACTCCATTTGTCTTGACAACGGTTTACCATTCGAGAGATATTTAAGATAATACTCATTTATTGTTTCGTATCAGCTGCACACCATTTTAATTCGATTACATGTATCGATCACTGTGAATCATCTTCAGATAAGTAACTGCGTCAGCAACGCCTCTTGTCTTCTCAGAGCAACATTTCAGAGTACATTTGAGAAATGTCCTGATGGAACCGCTCTCCGTGTTCGTTAATAGCGGCGCCAAGATTGACCAGGAAGAAGTCGAAATGATCAATCAAGAAACGTAGTTAAAGTGACGTGCTAAATTCCATGGTCTCAGTAGTTCTGGTGCAATATCGCAGCAGTTATCTACCCTACTCCCGCCTAAGAAGATCTAGCAGGAACTTCTTAAGGAGAGCCTTGCAGTTCTTTCACCATCACTCAACAAACCAAGGAAATGTTCATGAGGCATTATTTCGCTTTTTTCGATCCTACAAATACTCTTTCCTACAGCTTTATTTAATTTATCCGTGGAAACATATCTCGCAAGTGCATGAATCTAGGTGAAGATTTGTCCATAGTCCTCACAAAGTTTTTGACGCGTTCCAATTTAATGTCAAGCGGTGGTAGATACACTTATTTGGGTTCAACAAAAGGAATATTTGGAATATTTACATTAGTCCATCCAAGTAGTAGTTCGTTGGAGGAGGTCACCTTTCTCTCATAACAGTGTTTTGTTCCTGTCTCTTCTGTCCCACTCGCATACAAGGTAGCAGTGCTTTCTGTGCCCGAACTGCATGCCAAAAAGACCTATAGTTACCTTGAGATCTCATACAGGTCATCGTGTTTCTAATGCAGGATAAGCGTCAGTAACAGTTTATACTCGCAGTTCTCCTACAGCTCCTTCAGATTAACTTAGGAGCAGTCGGACCACAAGAAAAGTTGTTCCCATTGCGCAGAAGTACTTCGTTCAGAATGGTTTTGCTGGAAACTATACAAATCCGCTCATTTACACTGAAGTCATCGCCGAAAGTCTCCATTAAGAACTAGACATCATTACAAAAGATCATGTCACCTTCCCTGAATAACGTTAAGAAAGGAGCATCGAGATACGATACATCTACTTTCGGAACGCAAGAAGGTACCATTATTTTAAAACTGAATCTGAAACCTCAGCCTGCTGCTTCGACAAATTTAAATCACGAACAAGACCAGCGGAAATCACACAGGCCCGTCATAAGACACTGAAACAAATTAATTCAGTTGCATATTTCAGAAGTACATTCACTGAAAACGGAAATGGATTACAGTCCATACTGTATAAATCAACAAATATAGTTAAAGTGAAGTGTTAAATTTCATGAATTGGTATGGCCTCAGTACTTCTTGAGCAATCCGTGAAGTGTGCGAAAAATTCAAAAGGACTATTAGCCGTCAGTAAAGATGGAGTATCGTGTTGTTGATCTTCATCGCTTGCAATAAGTCCAAGGGCATCATTTACGGCTTCGAAACCGTACAAAATCTGCCCTCTCAATTTCCGGTTGCTAATAAAACGGAGCAGACTCGAGTGAAAGTATCGATCACGAGAGCGACTCCTGCTTGACATGTGGGTCGAGTATTGTTTCTTATTTGTATTTGAACTTTAGTACCCACTTTCGTATATTGTAACTGCTCAGCGGCGGGCAATGGAGCGAACAACCACGTTTCCTTTTCATCCCTTTGTTTCACGGCATTCTCTCTTTTGTAGGTTTTGTTGTTACTGGCTGTATATACTTGTATACAGAAGATAATACATAATTCAAAAAATAGTTCAAATGGCTCTGGGCACCATGGGACTTAGCTTCTGAGGTCATCAGAGTGCCCTAGGACTTAGAACTACTTAAACCTAACTAACCTAAGGACATCACACACATCCATGCCCGAGGCAGGATTCGAACCTGCGACCGTAGCGGTCGCACGGTTCCAGATTGTAGTGCCTAGAACCGCTCAATCACCTCGGCCGGCGTACATAATTCAGTTAACATCTTTTATCGCTGCAAGATAAACTCCCGTACAAAAAATAGCTTATAAATTAATTTCAATCAACTCCACGCTCTGGCCATGATAGGTCATTCAGAAGCAACCGGTCGCTGTGTCATTCTCTGCCAATAGAGTCTTTGATATGCGGTCAGCATGCCGATCTCTCAACCGTTGTCACTTACAAAAGGAATGTGGCTGTGTAGTATGCGACTAGACAAGAAGTAACCATTCTATCATCGATTAAGATTAGTTTCGTATATGGTTTTTTTGGTCATCAGACTACTGACTGGTTTGATGCGGCCCGGCAAGAATTCCTTTCCTGTGCTAACCTCCTCATCTCAGAGTAGCACTTGCAACCTACGTCCTCAATTATTTGCTTGACGTATTCCAATCTCTGTCTTCCTCTACAGTTTTTGCCCTCTACAGCTCCCTCTAGTACCATAGAAGTCTTCCCTCATGTCTTAGCAGATGTCCTATCATCCTGCCCCTTCTCCTTATCAGTGTTTTGCACATATTCCTTTCCTCTCCGATTCTGCGTAGAACCTCCTCATTCCTTACCTTATCAGTCCAGCTAATTTTCAACATTCGTCTGTAGCACCACATCTCAAATGCTTCGATTCTCTTCTATTCCGGTTTTCCCACAGTCCATGTTTCACTACCATACAATGCTGTACTCCAGACGTACATCGTCAGAAATTTCTTCCTCAAATTAAGGCAGGTATTTGATATTAGTAGACTTCTCTTGGCCAGAAATGCCTTTTTTGCCATAGCGAGTCTGCTTTTGATGTCCTCCTTGCTCCGTCCGTCATTGGTTATTTTACTGCCTAGGTAGCAGAATTCCTTAACTTCATTGGCTTCGTGACCATCAATCCTGATGTTAAGTTTCTCGCTGTTCTCATTTCTACTACTTCTCATTACCTTCGTCTTTCCCCGATTCACTCTCAAACCTTACTGTGTACTCATTAGACTGTCCATTCCGTTCAGCAGATCATTTAATTCTTCTTCACTTTCACTCAGGATAGCAATGTCATCAGCGAATCGTATCACTGATATCCTTTCACCTTGTATTTTAATTTCACTCCTGAACCTTTCTTTTATTTCCATCATTGCTTCCTCGATGTACAGATCGAAGAGTAGGGGCGAAAGGTTACAGCCTTGTCTTACTCCCTTCTTAATACGAGCACTTCGTTCTTGTTCGTCCACTCTTATTATTCCCTCTTGGTTGTTGTACATATTGTGTATGACCCATCTCCCCCTATAGCTTACCCCTAATTTTTTCAGAATCTTGAACAGTTTGCACCATTTTATACTGTCGAACGCTTTTTCCAGGTTGACAAATCCCATGAACGTGTCTTGATTTTTCTTTAGCCTTGTTTCCATTATTAGCCGTAACGTCAGAATTGCCTCTCTCGTGCCTTTACTTTTCCTAAAGCCAAACTGATCGTCACCTAGCGCATTCTCAATTTTCTTTTCCATTCTTCTGTTTATTATTCTTGTAAGCAGCTTCGATGCATGAGCTGTTAAGCTGATTGTGCGATAATTCTCGCACTTGTCAGCTCTTGCCATCTTCGGAATTTTGAGGATGATGCTTTTCCGAAAGTCAGATGGTATGTCGCTAGATTCATATATTCTACACACGAACGTGAATAGTAGTTTTGTTGCCACTTCCCCTAATGATTTTAGAAATTCTGATGGAATGTTAACTATCCCTTCTGCCTTATTTGACCGTAAGTCCTCCAAAGCTCTTTTAAATTCCGATTCTAATACTGGATTCCCTATCTCTTCTAAATCGACTCCTGTTTCTTCTTATATCACATCAGACAAATTTTCACCCTCATAGAGGCTTTCAATGTATTCTTTCCACCTATCTGCCCTCTCCTCTGCATTTAACAGTGGAATTCCAGTTGCCCTCTTAATGTTACCACCGTTGCTTTTAATGTCCCCAAAGGTTGTTTTGACTTTCCTGTATGCTGAGTCTGTCCTTCCGACAATCGTATCTTTTTCGATGTCTTCACATTTTTCCTGCAGCCATTTCGTCTTAGCTTCCTGCACTTCCTATTTATTTCATTCCTCAGCGACTTGTATTTCTGTATTCCTGATTTTCCCGGAACATATTTGTACTTCCTCCTTTCATCAATCAACTGAAGTATTTCTTCTGTTACCCATGGTTTCTTCGCAGCTACCTTCTTTGTACCTATCTGTTCCTTCCCAACTTCTGTGATGGCCCTTTTTAGAAACGTCCATTCCTCTTCAACTGTGTTGCCTACAGCGCTATTCCTTATTGCTGTATCTATAGCGTTAGAGAACTTCAAACGTATCTCGTCATTCCTTCGAACTTCCGTATCCCACTTCTTAGCGTATTGATTCTTCCTGACTAATGTCTTGAACTTCAGCCTATTCTTCATCACTACTATATTGTGATCTGAGTCTATATCTGCTCCTGGGTACGCCTTACAATCCAGTATCTGATTTCGGAATCTCTGTCTGACCATGATGTAACCTAATTGAAATCTTCCCGTATCAATTCTTGAACAGGGTATTCGCTATTACTAGCTGAAACTTGTTACAGAAATCAATTAGTCTTTCTCCTCTTTCATTCCTTGTCCCAAGCCCATATTCTCCTGTAACATTTTCTTCTACTCCTTCCCCTACAACTGCATTCCAGTCGCCCATGACTATTAGATTTTCGTCCGCCTTTACGTACTGCATTACCCTTTCAATATCCTCATACACTTTCTCTATCTGTTCATCCTCAGCTTGCGACGTCGGCATGTATACCTGAACTATCGTTGTCGGTGTTGGTGTGCTGTCGATTCTGATTAGAACAACCCGGTCACTGAACTGTTCACAGTAACACACCCTCTGCCCTACCTTCCTATTCATAACGAATCCTACACCTTTTATACCATTTTCTGCTGCTGTTGATATTAGCCGATACTGATCTGACCAGAAATCCTTGTCTTCCTTCCACTTCACTTCACTGACCCCTACTATATCTAGATTGAGCCTTTGCATTTCCCTTTTCAGATTTTCTAGTTTCCCTGCCACGTTCAAGCTTCTGACATTCCACGCCCCGACTCGTAGAACATTATCCTTTCGTTGATTATTCAATCTTTTTCTCATGGTAACCTCCCCCTTGGCAGTCCCCTCCCGGAGATCCGAATGGGGGACTATTCCGGAATCTTTTGCCAATGGAGAGATCATCATGACACTTCTTGAACTACAGGCCACATGTCCTGCGGATACACGTTACGTGTCTTTAATGCAGTGGTTTCCATTGCCTTCTGCATCCTCATGTCGTTGATCATTACTGATTCTTCCGCCTTTAGGGGCAATTTCCCACCCCTAGGACAAGAGAGTGCCCTGACCACTTATTATCACCGGATAACGTACTTTGTTTCATTGTAACTTTAACGGTTCTTTTCCGCTCGAATCATGTGTCCCTTAGTAGCCTTCTAATTCATTCAGCGAAGTATAACTTTCGGTATTTGCAAAAAAAATTTAATGATAACTTGGCTGCTGTCGAACAGTAAAAGATAGCTTTGCTCTATTAATACCCGTTCGAACGTCTTTCGCATTATTGTTTCATGAATTTTAACAAAGCAACAGACATAAAGTGAGAGAGAAAAATATCTGCAAACTTAATGTCATAAGGCCTTATGAACTGCTCAGGTGCCATCTAGAATTGCGCTTCGCGAACATTCATGTTATATTTTTCACTGTGTTATGAACAATCGTTTACTTTCTCCTCAAACGCGACCTACTAGCTAATTGACACTAATTCTCATTAACATTAACCCATAACATGCGGTAACGCCAAAAAACGGCTTAGTTAAAATTGGACTCTGCAGTAGCCTACATTATTCGAACATTTAAACTCAGTTTCGTTGGCTCTTGTCTGTATAGCTTGCTGCTTTAAGTAAACTATACAGTAATTTAGTGTCGTCAAACGCTTCAATATGGTACTAACACCCTGTCAGAACCTGGTTATGCAAGCACATCCAACAAAAATTGGCCATTCTCAGTAGACATCACGCTGATGCGTGTGATACCGACCCTAACTTTCATAACGGCTTTAATTAGAAAAAGAGCCCGTAAGTTTTTTCAGATACCATATCCGCTATTAGCCTCTCATTGATGAATATAACCCTTAGAGATGCCAAATTGTCGTGATGCTGATACGTTTCAACCGCTGTTCCACATTGTCCAAATAACCTGGATCATTTCTATGGGATTAAGATCAGGTGTTAATGATACAGTCGACGGGCCTGAGTGCTCGTCAACCAAGAAGGTATGCTTGCAGTACTGTGAGTGCATCCCTGGGAGCACAGCTGTAATACAAGGTGTTACAAAAAGGTACGGCCAAACTTTCAGGAAACATTCCTCACACCCAAAGAAAGAAAATATGTTATGTGGACATGTGTGCGCAAACGCTTACTTTCCATGTTAGAGCTCATTTTATTACTTCTCTTCAAATCACATTAATCATGGAATGGAAACACACAGCAACAGAACGTACCAGCGTGACTTCAAACACTTTGTTACAGGAAAGGTTCAAAGTGTCCTCCGTTAGCGAGGATACATGCATCCATCCTCCGTCGCATGGAATCCCTGATGCGCTGATGCAGCCCTGGAGAATGGCGTATTGTATCACAGCCGTCCACAATACGAGCACGAAGAGTCTCTACATTTGGTACCTGGGTTGCGTAGACAAGCGCTTTCAAATTCCCCCATAAATGAAAGTCATGAGGGTTGAGGTCAGGAGAGCGTGGAGGCCATGGAATTGGTCCGCCTCTACCAATCCATCAGCCACCGAATCTGTTGTCGAGAAGCGTACGAACACTTCGATTGAAATGTGCAGGAGCTCCATCGTGCATGAACCACATGTTGTGTCGTACTTGTAAAGGCACATGTTCTAGCAGCACAGGTAGAGTATCCCGTATGAAATCATGATAACGTGCTCCATTGAGCGTAGGTGGAAGAACATGGGGCCCAATCAAGACATCACCAACAATACCTGCCCAAACGTTCACAGAAAATCTGTGTTGATGAAGTGATTGCACAATTGCGTGCGGATTCTCGTCAGCCCACACATGTTGATTGTGAAAATTTACAGTTTGATCACGTTGGAATGAAGCCTCATCCGTGATGAGAATATTTGCACTGAAATTAGGATAGACACATTGTTGGATGAACCATTCTCAGAAGTGTACCCGTGGAGGCCAATCAGCTGCTGATAGTGCCTGCACACGCTGTACTTGGTACGGAAACAACTGGTTCTCCCGTTGCACTCTCCATACAGTGACGTGGTCAACGTTACCTTGTACAGCAGCAACTTCTCTGACGCTGATAGTAGGGTTATCGTCAACTGCACGAAGAATTGCCTCGTCCATTGCAGGTGTCCTCGTCTTTCTAGGTCTTCCCCAGTCGCGAGTCATAGGCTGGAATGTTCCGTGCTCCTTAAGACGCCGATCAGTTGCTTCGAACGTCTTCCTGTCGGGACGCCATCGTTCTGGAAATCTGTCTCGATACAAACGTACCGCTCCACGGCTAGTGTCCCATGCTAATCCATACATCAAATGGGCAACTGCCAACTTAGCATTTGTAAACATTGCACTGACTGCAAAACCACGTTCGTGATGAACACTAATCTGTTGATGCTACGTACTGATGTGCTTGATGCTAGTGCTGTAGAGCAATGAGTCGCATGTCAACACAAGCACCGAAGTCAACATTGCCTTCCTTCAATTGGGCCAACTGGCGGTGAACGAGGAAGTACAGTACATACTGAAGAAACTAAAATGAGCTCTAACATGGAAATTATGCGTTTCCGGACACATGTCCACATAACACCTTTTGTTTATTTGTTGTGAGGAATGTTTCCTGAAAGTTTGGCCGTACCTTTTTGTAACACCCTGTATATGTGAAAGGGTAACAATACGTCACCGAGAACGTTGCAAAAAACATCGTGGTTAATTTTGCTAGCACTTGAAGTCATTTTACGAGATACATCCTCAAAATGTCACAGAACCACATCTGGTCTGATCTGCAACCTCCACACACTGCTGATTAAACGCCCCGTTGGTCCGTCGCTGGGCTCGACGCTTTGCATCGTTCGAACTGTGGCGGAATCACGACTCATTGCATTGGGCCACGGGCATTCAGACACCGGCTCTCCAGCACCCACTCAAAACGTACAGTTTTATGTAACAAACCGATTGTCAGTGACAAAACTGGACATTAGTTTCTGGCCAGAGCGCTTTCTTCTTCTTCTTCTTCTTCTCTTTTTTTTTTTTTTTTTTTTTTTTTTTTTTTTTTTTTTTTTCCAATGCACTTACACCATGCTATGCGGCTGCAGTTGGAACACCATTCCTTGTACGTCCACAGTCTTGTCATGTGGGTCACGTGACTCGCTGGTGCGAGTTGTTCGCCACCAACAGCGGTTCGAAGCGAGCAGTCTGTTCATTTAAGGAGTGACATTTTGGCTGTTGACCATACATTATTCTTCCGAAAGCAAAGACGTAGATTCTTAACAATTCGTAAGACTTAGCATTCCAATTCTACACAAACGCAATGGAACATCACGTTTAAATAATGAAACAAACAATCGTCATACAACACCTGAACGTTTGCAGCTATTCATACCACTCACTGTACTGGCACATGATGTTTGAAGCTATAGCCACACGATGGCAATTGTAGACTACAGTGATGCGGAGCAGTGTTACAACTAAAGGTAACATTGTAACCACTCTTTAAAAGGTGGATCACACGCTAATGTCCCGTCAACGTCGGGGTAATTGGAGATGGAGCACAAGTTGGAAAACTATCAGCATCATACATACTCATATACATTCACGGTAGTATTTCTGTTTTTTCGGCCGTTCTCATATTCCGTGGCCCAAATGAGCGAAAATGACCTCGTAATATAAAAAAGTCGCTACGTAACTTGAGGATAGTTGACAAAAAGTTTAAAAAATTAAAGCAATTAAGGTAATAGATTTCTGACGACGTACAGTTATGATTAAAACTACGTAGACTGGTGAAAAATTCCCAAAGAAAATAAATAAAGTGTGGCACAAAGTAGTCTTTCAGCTTATATTTCCACTATTTCGATTCTTTAGAGAATGAAAGTTGCGATGCGGAGTAAAATATTTCGGTATAGTGGTTATGATAGTGTAACTCATGTGAAATTTCTTTGTTTAAGAGCAGTGTTCACTTAGTGGATACTGCGATCCTGCTGAATGATTTAATTTCGGTAACAAGAATTTCCAACTGGAAGCATATGTATAGGAGGGGCAGGATCAAAATTCCGAATCTCTTGAGCAAAGGCCCAAATGATGTTTTTTATCTATTCTGGAGATCGTTCTGACCGCTCTCTCTCTTTTGCCAAAAAATATTCGCCTTTAATGTAAAAAGTTGCAAAATGACAAACATATGCAGCTGAGCAATGTAAACAAGCTTTCGTGTTTCAGTGTCAGTGACACTGATGATCATTCTTACAGTGGAGACAGCATCACTCTGTTTCGACCTGATTGACTATTTGATTACCTAGTGACAATAAAATTTACTATATAGGGGAACTCTGTATGAAAATCTATTTACATCATTTTGTTGCAGTTAAATGATAGTCTGTTCTGTGCATTCTACTTGCTTGTGAAACCAACCACTCTATTTCCCAAATCGGTTATGTTTGTTTGTTAGAGTTTTCAACAGTTATACACTACTGGCCATTAAAATATTGCTACACCACGAAGATGACGTGCTATAGACGCGAAATTTAACCGACAGGAAGAAGATGCTGTGATATACAAATGATTAACTTTTCAGAGCATTTACACAAGGTTGGCACCTGTGGTGACACTTCCAAAGTGCTGACATGAGGAAAGTTGCCAACCGATTTCTTATACACAAACAGAAATTGACCAGTGTTCCCTGGTGAAACGTTGCTTAAGGAGGAGAATTGCGTACCATTACGTTTCCGACTTTGATAAAGGTCGGATTCTAGCCTATCGCGACTGCGGTTTATCGTATCGCGACGTAGCTGCTCGAGTTGGTCGAGATCCAATGACTGTTATCAGAATATGGAATCGGTGGGTTCAGGAGGGTAATAAGGAAAGCCGTGCTGGATCCCAACAGATGGGGACGTTTTCAAGACAACAACCATCTGCACGATCAGTTCGACGACGTTTGCAGCAGCATGGCCTATCAGCTCGGAGACCATGGCTGCGGTTACCATTTACGCTGCATCACAGACAGGAGCGCCTGCGATGGTGTACTCAGCGAGGAACCTGGGTGCACGAATGGCAAAACGTCATTTTTTCGGATGAATCCAGGTTCTGTTTACAGCATCATGATCGTCGCATCTGTGTTTGGCGACATCACGGTGAACGCACATTAGAAGCGTGTATTCGTCATCTCCATACTGGCTTATCACCCGGCCTGATGGTATGGGGTGCCATGGGTTACACGTCTCGGTCACCTCTTGTTCGCAATGACGAAACTTTGAACAGTGGACGTTACATTTCAGATGTGGTACAACCCGTGGCTCTACTCTTCATTCGATCCCTGCGAAACCCTACATTTCAGCGGCATAATGCACTACCGCATGTTGCAGGTCCTGTACGGGCCTTTCTGGATACAGAAAATGTTCGACTGCTGCCCTGGCAACACATTCTCCAGATCTATCACCAATTGAAAACGTCTGGTCAGTAGTGGCCCAGCAACTGGCTCATCACAATACGCTAGTCACTACTCTTGATGAACTGTGGTATCGTGTTGAAGCTGCATGGGCAGCTGTACCTGAACACGCCATCCAAGCTTTGTTTGACTCAATGCCCAGGAGTAACAAGGCCGTTATTACGGCCAGAGGTGGTTGTTCTGAGTACTGATTTCTCAGGATCTACGCACCCAAATTGCGTGAAAATGTAATCACATGTCAGTTCTAGTATAATATATTTACCCAACGAATACCCGTTTATCATCTGCATTTCTTCTTGGTGTAGCAATATTAATGGCCAGTAGTGTACTTGTGTCTATGGCTCTCTATGTCCGAGTTATGGAAAATTTGTGGTACGTTCCTATGGGACCAAACTGCTGAGGTCATCAGTCTCCAACAGAACTTAATCTAACTTAAGCCACCTACGTCAAGGACAACAAACATCCCAAGCCCGAGGGAGGACTCAAACCGCGACGGGAGGAGCGGCGCGATCCGTGGGAAGGTGCCTAAGACCACGGAGCTATCCCACGCGGCGGTAGATACGGAAGAAACTATTCTAGTATATGTTCTTTAATTCCGTAACTTACTTAAAAGGGTAGTCCATTTCACAGCAGCAAATGTTCCGTTAAATGAAAGACAATACCTATCACACTCAACTTTTCAGTTAAGTTAGTAAGTTGCCCAGAAACAAAATAACACATTACCTTTTCTCTTCATGGTCATTTCCTGAAATGACGAGGCGGACATCAAATTACGTGCACTAAGATGTATCAGCTCTTTACCAAAACCTTCAAAAACGCTGATGGTACAGAAATTTCTCTCTCTCTCTCTCTCTCTCTCTCTCTCTCTCTCACACACACACACACACACACACACGCACACACACTCGCTCTCTCTTTGTGTGTGTGTGTGTGTATGTGTGTGTGAGTGTGTGTGTGTGCGTCTTTCCTCCTTTTTATGATCTGGTTCTACAACAATATATTTTAATATCTGTCGAAACTGAATGATCTGAAAGAAACATTCCAATGATAGTTTTGAACAGTACAACTGCATGCGCTTCTGATATTCATAAAGCTATTTGGTACTTCATGACGCCCATGTGCGTCCACACTGTTCACTTATTCAACAATTGGATCAATTTTCACCTTAATGCTTCTTGTAGCTGTATGATACATAGTTAAATTAAAACACTACCGTATGAGTGTTCAGTACGTTCCTTATACCAATAAATCTTTAGTTTAGCTTAGTCATAATACCAAAGAATAGTTATTAAATACTTGGGCCGCCTGTGTGAAATTAATATCACTTCCATTCTCCTACAGAAAATGTATAATAGGAAAGCACCCAACTTCTAACCTTATGTTTCTTTCATATTTGACCATGCCCTTTTGATTTTGTTCTCATAGTTTCAGGTTCTCTAGCAAGCCTATTTCTTTGGGGTAACGCGTCGTTTTAGCATATCTAATGATAATCTTCAGTACTTTACAGGATGACAGTAGGAAGAGTCGAAGAGTGAAAGGTCTGCCATTTTACTCATTTTCGTTAACTTTTTCGAATTTTGTGGGGAGAATTATTTGAGAACAGCCGTTCTCCGTGTTAGGATGAGTGGTGCTAAGACAATGTCCCGCAGCACGAGATTTGCTCGGTTGTAGAAAATTTTTGTGACAGTTATGTTCAACACATCGGTCCTTCACAGTCCTAATGGTCTAAAGAAATTACGATACGCCACAACTTGACACTCAGCCAAATCTTAATTACTATCAGCCTGTAGATACAAATCAGAGTGATTTGTCTTGCTATAAATGGCATTTCCCAATGTACTGTCAACCATTGTCCTGAACAACACATCACGGAAGGAAAGGCAAGCATCCTATTCCACTTCCATCGTGAAGCGAATATTAGGTTCAAAAAATGGTTCAAATGGCTCTGAGCACTATGGGACTTAACATCTGTGGTCATCAGTCCCCTAGAACTTATAACTACTTAAACCTAACTAACCTAATTACATCACACTCATCCATGCCCGAGTCAGGATTCGAACCTGCGACCGTAGCGGTCGCGCGGCTCCAGACTGAAGCGCCTAGAACCGCTCGGCCATACCAGGCGGCTCTTCAGGAGATTGTTAGCCTTTCTCTCAATACTTTTTGCCAATGGTAAACACTGATCCTTTAAACGTAATCCTGCTTGTCCAACACAACTGTAGCGTTGCCCTTGTCCGTGGATAAGATAGCAATGTCAGTATCCACTGTGAGTGAAAGCAAAGCAGCCCTCTCAGCTGCTGTGATATTACTCTGTGGCGAAAGTGCCCATGTGTGTTATCTTTCCTCATATACTCGGCATAATGAGGTTTAAAGTTTCTTGCGAAGCGATCTCTAGTCGCACTTGCGCCTTGGAAATGACAGGGTGTGCACCTGCACATGGCTATATTCATGTAAGTTACTTGAGCATTAACTTATCCGGAATACCTTCTGTTGCTACGCATATGTGTAACTCAATTCATGTGACAGATAGCTCGGCACGTTAGTAATAGCAAAATTACAAGCAAGGTAAGAAATTCCTGTTTCCGCAGTCGGTTTCACCTTTATTAAAAGTCCTTTTGAGTACATGCTGTGTAACAGTTGCAAACTGCTTTCTGCTGAAGATGTGATTGCTCAGTATATTGCTCAGTATTTTCCTTCCCAGGGAAGCGCTAAATGGATTCTTTTCTCTTACCGCAGGTTGACATAATGATTAACGACTCCAGACGCAACATAACCAAACTCGGCTGATGACCTTAGAAGTTAAGTTCCATAGTATTCCGCGCCATTTGAACCAGCCAACCAAACTCAACATCCACGTTATTTTTTGCATGTCAATCTGGATTTTGCATCTTCCAAACATATTTTTCATTCTAACAAAAATTCTTTACCTGAAATACATTTGTTGATGTTTACAACACTAGAGAGATATATTCATTTAAATTTTATTTCACTTTGTTTCGTAGAAAAAGTCGTGATTTCTACACTTTAAATCGACTTACACAATACGTTGCAGAGGTTGATTGTCTTGTTGAAACAATGATAGACACTTCGGCAGTACAGCACGAAGATACTGGAAGTTGCATCATAATGTGTCATTGGCGGCTCAGTTGATTCAAAACGATAAATATCTTATCTGCCTTCTTTATACCTGTATAACGTATGATATTGGCTGAAATATGTTCTTCAGAGTCGTCGAATAAGTGATTTTTGATAACAATACCTATCTGTGGGGAAATACGAGCACACCCTACGTTCAGTCAACAACTAGTAGCAATCTTAAGGAACCACGCAAGATCGACATGAGCTCCACTAGAACCATTCATTTGGTGGCAACGTTATACTTTTGTCTGGCGTCAGCTACGATATTGGTGAGTTTATTCATTTTGCTGAAACGTGCTTTATTTGCTTAACCTTGCAGAAATCACCCACATGTGCGTAGATTCATTACCGAGTCAGACATGTTGCAAGATAGCGTAACAGTGTATATACAAGATTTTCTAAAGGACTAGAAGTAGCTTAAAAAGTAAACGTAGCAATGCAGAATACATGAAAATTCCCTGTGTTCTTAAATAAACAGGTAGGATAAACGCTACTCAAAAACTGCAAATTGACACTCTTTCTAGATACAAGTATTACTTTACATTGTTAGCCCTGAATCTTTTACATACATTTAATTAGTGAATTAGCGGTCATCTAAATAAGTTGGGTCAAAAACGGTGTACGCAATTGAGGTGTTGATCCTCGTAAATGAGAGATGATATGAATCTAATTATCACTGGTTATAGTTTTACGGAAAGAACACGTCATCACCTAGCATCTAAATACAATCAATCAATATCTGTTAAATATAAGAATAGTGTCAACCTATTACAGGCGCAGAACATAAAATTTTTTCTGTATTTTCTCCGGCGCCCTTTCTTAAACCTATATTTTATAACCAGTAACGGTCACACAATTAGGCTACCTTCTGGCAAATAAGTAAAAAAAATCGTGTATAATGTGTACATATGTCTAATATAATTCCGTGATACACAGTAACAACAGACAGATTGAAATTAGCTGCACTTCACATGAAGTCACGTACATGACTTCTAAAGACTTCTTACTTTCCATTGTCAGCTTTCTTTCGTTACACTACCACTCATTTCGTCAGACAGTCATTGTACAAGTGCCATAGCAGAAATTATTCACTCTCTTTAATCGCTAATACCCTCGTAGTTTTTGAAGATTATGATCGGACAGCGTTCATGGGATAATGGAATGGCACAAAATAAGACTGTATGATAACCGATTTTGTCCCGAAACAGGCAAGTCAAGTTAAGGTGCAACTTACTATTACCTCAAACTTGAAGGAGAAGAAATGCTTGCATATAGAGCCAAATGATATGGGACAGATGAAAATAAGCAACCATAGCATACTTTGATGAGAATCTCATACAATTATTGACAGACATAGAGAAGCATGGGGAGGTGTTCGATAGAACAAAAACCTATCTGATATATATATTTTACGTCACATGTAAATTATTTGAAACATTTGCAGCCTACACGAGCAACCTCTGGACAACTGTGTCTCACAAGTGATTTTAATAGGCAAAGTCGTCCCATTTATTAAGGTTCGTTTTAAATCGATATAGGTTTGTTAATCAGTAGCAATAATATCAGTGTATTATAAAATTATGGCATAAGTTTCGGCCTCGAAAATTGTTTTAAACACATACCATGCAGGCTCATTACGTAAGATGTGTATCTGAGGATTTAAAAAAATGTGTATTATGTACGGAGCAAATAGTAACTGATCGTTATGGTATGTCGCAACCTATACAATTAGATCAATTTGTTAAGGGACAAATGTAGCACAAATACTCAAAACTACTCAGGAATGGTGTTGCATCATGTTCTTGTGATTATGGACCACTTCCACATGGTAAAGATTAAGTAAGATGTAGGTTGCAGCTGTAACGCATGGCACTCCGTGCAGTGAGACAGAAATTCTCCGAGAAAATACGCTCGGTTATGTCTGTAGGAAAATCTCTTTCTTTTAAAAAAGAAGTCGATAATGATTCCATAAGTTGTTGTACATTGTGATACAAGAACTACGGAGATACTGCTGAGAGACTGATGGATCCGTCTCTTAGTCTCTTGCACAAAGTTGTCTTTTTGTCGTGGTAGTCGTCGAGGCAGACAGTGGAAGTTTTCGTGATGCAATGTCTGATGGTGTGGACTAGCTCTCAGACTACAGATAATGAATTATAAGATGATATGGCGTCACTTGGGTCCTGTGAAGTCCTCAGTAGGTTAGCGCACCGCCGAAAAATTAGGCATTCGTGCAATATCAAGCCATCTGTTGGGTTGTATTGTTCTTAGCAAAACGAATCAGCACATCATTCTCACTGGTAATAAGTGTCACAATTTACAAGAAGAATTTCACTGCTAAACATAGATAACAGACCGAAGGGACGAAAATGGTACACTGACGACGTCTGCGAGGGGAGTAACTGTCTGATGACGCAATAGAAAAAAACTGGACATCGCTGTGAAAGAGATAGAAGATTCAGAAGAGTCAGAGTTTAACAGAGACTTGGAAGCTTCGTGGTCAAATACGGCGGAATGGACAGATAACAATCCTTCGTAATTCCTAGGATCACTGGGGGATCAGTCTATCAGATTGGTCACATACCCTCAGACGTTCGAAAAATATCACCCGTACAATTTCAAAGAAAGCAAGGACAGGTAAATGCGAGATTTATTGCATAATCACCTTTACAACTCATGCAACAAAGTTGCCGAAAGGAATAATGTACGGGATGATGGAAAAGAAAGTTGAGCATCTGTTACACGAGAATCACTTTATCCTTAGGAAAGCTAAAGACACCAAGAGGCAATTCAGGTGTTGTGTTTCATTATGTAAACAAAGACTTAAGAAAACTCAAAACAAGTTTATAGGATTTCCAGGTTTGGAAAAGCTTTACAGAAAGTAAGAAGGTGTAAGATTTTCGAAATTCTCAGGTTAACAGGTGTAATTATACGAAAAGGCGGATAATATACAATATGTACAACAACCAAGAGGGAAAAATAAGAATGAAAAACCAAGAACACAGTGATGGAATTAGAAATCGTGTAAGACAGGCATGTAGTCTTTCACCACTACTGTTCAATTTACACAGCGAAGAAGCAAATGATGCAAACAAAATAATCGTTCAGGAGCGGAATCAAATTCTGACTGAAAAGATATTAATGATACGATTCCTCAGTGAAAATGAGGAAGGATTAAAGATCCTGTTGAATGGAATAAAAAGTCTAATGAGCACACAGTATAGACTGAGAGTAAACCTAAGAAATTTATGAGGAGTGGTAGAAATATACATGCCGGACGAAGCAAGAAGGACATAAAATACAGACTAGAATATTCAAAGAGCATAGTCGTAGCCAAAGAAGTTTATTGTTATCAAACATCGATCTTAATCTGAGGAAGAAATTTCGAAGGAGAAACGTTTTAACCATAGCACTATATGGAAGTGAATCGTGGATAGTGGATCTACCGGGAAAAAAACTAACGAAGGTGACTGAGATTTTCTTCTACAGAAGGAAGTTGAAGATTAGGCTTTCATAAGACAAGAAACGAGGAGGTTTAACGCAGAATCTGCGAGGAGAACATTTAGGACATACTGAAAAAAGAATGGGCAGGATGATAGGACAAGATACCAAGGAATAACTGCGAAGGTATTTGAGCAAGCTGCGGAGGAAAAAAGACTAAACTCTAAGGAAAGGCAGAGATTGGAATACAGCCGCTGAAAAAGAAGATGTGGACATTGGTTTCGAGTTCTATTGTGAGACCAAGATGTTAGGACAGGGGAGGAACTTCCAGTTAGGTGACAGGTATAACAAGAACGACAGAGTTTTTTATGGGTGCATACACTATGTACAAAAGAATAAAATGCTTTCAGTTCCTGGAAGGAAATGGGTGGCGAGATTGTTACGAAATGCAGAAAGACCTGTTGGTTATAGAAACCTAGTAGAAATCCTGCAATAGCCATTTTACACATTCAAATATAAAGTACAGAAATACAAGAAAAAACAAGTTTATCTACAGATAGCTGTTCACATTTGAAATTATGTTTAGCTTACGGCGTGTAAGCGATGTTGGTCTAAAATGTGGGCTGAGTCAGTTTTGTGTTTCTTACAGCGGTAATCCTCCTTTTTTTAAGGTATTTGCTTTAGAAAGTTCAAACTTCACGGATTGTTAGCAAGATTCAGCACTTTACTGAACTTTGAAGATGCAGACAGTGTAGAGCAGCACACACACACACACACACACACACACACACACACACACACACACACATATATATATATATATATATATATATATATATATATATATATATGACGACAAAAAAATATGTCTCCCAGAGAAGATACGATATGCAAGTAGAAGGTACGACAGAAAGCTTATACAATAATAATATTTCAGGACATCATATTTATTACTAAGTCGCATGGAGAAAATTAGTTAATCCTAAGAGTATCAGGGAAATACATATTCTATCAAATATGATTGAAGCAAAACAAGAATAATTATTGTAGTTGTATAGACATAAGTATTATGGCAGCATTGTGCCAGATTGCCGGCAATTTGTATTATGGTAGTTATTGTATAGTAATTTACAACAGATAGCTGATGAGATACAATTTTTCAGCCATGAATATCATATATGTGAATACTAAACCGACTTTGCGATGGCTAGATGAATGGTTGACTTAACTACTCTACTGATGTACAGAATGTAGTCTGCATGAATTACTATGCTGTTACACTGTAGTGCACTGCTTGATGTTTGATTAGTGTCTTTATAAGAAGAAACGATACCATTTGGCTGCACTGTGACGGAGATTTTAGACTTACGTAATTACTGTGTGTCAGTTTGACAGTAATAATTATTTAGTTAGTTTTCTTTGTTTTTCTATGTATTGTTAATATACTCTATTTAATTCTGGGTTAGGTATGGGCGGCGGTGGGGTGAGTGGACAGCTGTGCCTGTCGTGGGGTTGTGAACCACTGAGGGCTACGGCGGAGACGAAGCCTCTCCGTCGTTTCTAGATCACCAGTAGCATATAATACAATACTTTATTTACTGAACTGATTCATACAAATATATGATATAAGCTAATATAGATGACTTTATGGAACTTTATGTGCAAATGTATTCCTTTTTTGTACCATTAAGTAACATTAACGTATTAAGGGTATGTAAGTGAGTTTATGGCAGTTAGGTTGCAGATATAACTTAGTTCTGTAATGTAGAGGATGGCAGTTTGTATAGTGTTGATGGTGGACAAACGATAGTAGTACTTTAGGGGTGGAACGGTTCATCTAACAGAATAAGCAGATAAGTTTTTAAAGATTTGTTTGCACTGAAGAATGTGGGTAAAGTGTGGAAAGACATACTGTAACCATCAGGAGATAAAGTGAAGCTATTCTGGAGAACTGGTCAGTCTAACGATGTGTTAATGCAGACGGTAATGATTTTGTGGTAGAACGCGTTGACGGGCTTTTCTATCGGGACAGCTACAATACAGATTATTCAGGAACATCAAGAAAGAAGATCGGAAAATGGGAGAAGGAGTAATATTAACTTGCCGGTGAAGATTCGCATCAGACAAGAGAAGATCACCAATACATCAGCTAAATCGAGTTTGAAGAATTCTGAGTAGCTATTTGTACTCTTATTTACAACGGATGAGCAATGGAAGCAAGAGTATAGCGGCAAGTGCAGTCAAAAGTGAATTTTTTTTCTCAGCAAAGTGGTAGGTGTATTTGAGTTGTGTTACATTAATGGCTGTGGCGAATTAACGAACCTGAATCAATGACTACTGTGTGGACTGTAGTATGCAAAGGAGTAGTTAAAAGTGCTTAATTATTTGTAAGGGCATAGTGTATGTTTTGTGGAAGCCTTAAAATGTGAGGGTGCACTTCACACCAGCAAATATAATAATAGTGGTGGTGCTCGTTGGAGCAGATAAATATTATAAACATTTGCATTTTTCACAAAATACCTCAAGAAGTTTCCCTGACTTGAAAAAATGTTTAAATTGTTTGGAGTGAGATTTTTGTTGTTTAAAATTTCAACTAAGTTTTATTAAGTTGGAGCTAGATTATGCCACTCTTTTTGCAGCCATCTCAGATCAGTTAAGCCAGCACAGTCCAACGTGTCTTGCTACTGGCAAATTTCTTCGGACAGATGTAGGAGAACCTCAGGTTCACAAGACTAACGTCAGCCGCAGAAAAGTATCACCGCTTGCTTACTACAAACGTCTGTGGTTTTTATGTCGAGCAAGTGCAGCAAAAAATTATTAAAACACTGATGTACTAGGATTAACTCAAAAAGGAAAAGCAATTTCAGGAAGTGAGGCAGTGAACTACAAAAAAATGGCTCTGAGCCCTATGGGACTTAATAACTGAAGTCATCAGTCCCCTAGAACTTAGAACTACTTAAACCTAACTAACCTAAGGACATCACACACATCCATGCCCGACGCAGTATTCGAACCTGCGACCGTAGCGGTCACGTGGTTCCTGACTGAAGCGCCTAGAACCGCTCGGCCACACCAGCCGGCTGTTAACTACAGCATTCCTTTAAAGTAATAACTACTTTCGAGTGTTGCCCTAAGGACAGCATGTCATTTAGATTGGCGATAAATTTATATCATTTCAGAAATCACGCATCCAGTCAAAATTCAAGTCAACGATCATTATTACTCGATATACTACACTTAATACTCGTAAACAATGTTCTTTTCAGGCAGTTATCATTAATGTTTGTTTCTTTTGCGATCACGATAGGAAAGTGATAGATTCATTTAAAATAATCTACAGAACAAACAGTAATCCAAACTTCATCACATGTAGAAAAGAAACGGGAGAAAGTTATATACTATGTATAATTAACTGATTATGTGGGACGGAAGTAAAGCGGTAACTGCTTTGATGACAGCAGTTTCACTCAGCGGAATAAATGTTGAAATACTAAACCAGTTTGAGTGCAGAGATAAAAGTTTAGTTATGCTGACAGTAAAACCCCACTAGAGCAGTATTATGGGGCTTTATGTTTATTTGATAAGACGGCAGAAATGAGTCTTTTCACATTTTATCACCGTTTTATGGGGCGACCGTGGTGCAGCATGTTGCTATAATCATAACAGCAAGCAACTGTTCAGCACTCTTTGAATACGACGTTGTGTTTAAGCAAAAGTTTATGTCTACTGTAGTAGTGTCGTGGAGCAGACACCAGTAATGCCAGGATGGTCGTCTCAGGATGGTATTTGCATGACGATGGGTTGTTTACCACCAGCTCCCTGGTGGTCGTGGAACCAGAAGAGCTCAATTAGCAGAACATTCTTTATTCAACAAGACGCTTGTACAGAGGTTGACGGCAGCGACTCGGTGGCGTAAGTAGACCTCCAAGCAGCGGCTGGTAACACAGCACAGTACACAGCGGCGTGCGTCGCCGCGACACTGCGAGGGCGCCCGGTTGTAGAGTTGCCTGTTCAGCAGCAGCTGTTGCGATCATGGAGACGCGAGACTGACATCAGGTGCCCAGCAGACGGCAGGTTTGTGTTGGACAGCTGACTGCTCCGGCCGTCCGGTCAGGTTCATGGCGCACTGGTGAGCAGACACCAAACCCAGAACCCCTTGAAAATGTCCAGAGATTGAATGAAGAGTCCCCAAAGATGGTCATTATTTGGTGGGACGGGCTCAAACTCCCGAATCATCAGGTCTAGACGAGGCTTGTAGACCAGCATGATGAGGTTAGAAGGAAACCAAGTTTATTGGTTCGCATGGGACTGACCGCTTCAGCGGTAGTAGCAGACACGGTACTGCTATGATCCGAGCTGCGAGTATTTATAGCGGCTCTGTGTAGCTTCGTTGTGGATGCAGAGCAGTGTTGAGCTACAGCATGAAGAAATTCAGCTCATCACTGCGAAGACTGGGGTCTTGTACCATGCTCTTTCAGCAATACTCTAGACCTGGTGCAAGATTTCATATGCAGTTTTCTTGTTCATCTCGGCATAGAATGTGAAGTCTGGACTGAGGTGTACTGCTGCAGAATTCCCCCCCTCTGCGGAAAATTTGGTCCACTACTGCTAAATCAGTGAATCGCGTAAAATAACATAGTTTTGTTTATATTTTGACACCCTTATTTACAGTTCATTCTCTGACCGTCTTTTTCTTCTTTGCTCACTCCGTCACATAGTGTATAGAGATGGGTGCTCAAGCCTTAGGAAAGACCCATTTGGACGGCATGTAGTAGACTGGAAGTTCAGGAGAATGGATGCTTCTCTACAGTTGATTTGCATATGCTATGCAAGCAAGGACCAGGATGAAGATTGTGTCCAAAAACGAGGTTCCTGTCACCATGGCAGTTAGAACTATCATGGCAGGGCATACCAAAATCTGCTCTCTTTAGCATCGATGGTGACATTAGCAGGTGGGTTTTCCTATCTGGTGTAACTAAGAAAATTTTATTCATTCTAACACGTAAAAATTTCCATAATATGGAAATGGATACAAGCGATTCACGCAACATTTGTATCTGGCATTAGTTCCTACTACTGCTAAACATAATATCATGTGGAGGCAGGTGTGATCAGAGCGACCTCTACGGATGCGATGTGGCACTATAACGAAAACGTTTTTTTCTCTGCGGGTATAATGAATTGCAGCGTAGCTAGTATTTCATCTCGTGCCTTACTCAGACCAGCCAGAAACTGATTTGGCTGTAGCAGGGTAGAGGTTAGTTGTACACCTGTGCATAGCGTAGGGCTTCCTGAGCCTCAGCATGGTTAACATCTTCAAAACGATCGACAAGAGCGCGTAAGAGCCGTAACATGGCCAACAAGATATCCACTAAGTCCAGCTGGACAATCCATCTGATAAAATTTCCATTCATTGAACAAGTTGTTGTCCTTATGTAGGGATTCAAATCTATTCTTAGCCGCAGAAGAGCTTGACATTATTTAACAACCCATATTACAGCTTTGTCAACTGTATAGTATGCTGTGGTACCTTCAGTTTCCTTCTGTACCTGAACAACGAACAATTATAGGTTGTGACCCAGGAACGACAATACACGGAAGTTTGGGCCTCGCTGTGGGTCGTGTATACGAGGGCTGTCCACAAAGTACATTACGTTTTCGTTTGTGTCCGTTAGGGGCTGGCCTAGCGCGGCCTTCTTGGTTCATGGCATTCCGCCGCTCAGTCGGCATCCTGCCGTGCTAGTGAGAGGTCGAGTTATTGTGACAGTTTGAAATGTCAGCGTTAATTGAATATGTCGCTAAGTGTGAAGTGCGTGCTGTAATAAGGTTTCCGACGGCAAAAAAACTGTACACCGATAGAAATATATCGGCAACTTTGTGAGGTGTATGGGGACAACATAATCACTGAAGATAGAGTACGTCAATGGGTCATGAAATTTAAAAATTACCCAAGGAACCACCAGTCTTACACCATACATATACAGATTCTGAAGTTTCACGTTTACGAAAAAACATGCGTTTTATTATTGTAATGTTTGATAGTAATAAAGATTTATATCCTTACCTTTATAAAAAAACAAACAAAAAACTACTCATTGATCTTGCCAAAAGCCGAGAAGCGATTCTTCTTGGTGTTTTAGCTCTCAGGGGCACTCTGGGATGCACTGTGTGTGAGGCACCTCATGGGTTGCTCTCTGTTTCTCGCCGGGCGAAAATCAAGTTGCCGCTGTTGGCACGTTGCCCGTCGGCGCGCGGCTCTATGCTTACTAGCGGCGCGGCGGGCGAAAATCAAGTTTGGGCGTGCCTGTGACGTCATGCGACCTTGGCGCCGCACGAGCAGCCGCACGATGGCTCGTCGACGCTACGTTAGAAGGCGCTTTAGGCCCTCTGTTTTCAAAGTATGTAAGAGTATCAATCTTTCTCCCAAAGCTACCGACGAGGCTTCTATACTTTCTGGTGCCCACAGGTGGATGGGTTTTGTTGCAAGATTTAGTTTGGCTATGTCCGTGCAAGGAACGGGTAATGGTTGGATTACTATTGCCTTCGTTCGATCTAGTGATGCTAAGAAGAGTTCTTTGGATTCCTTTCCAAATCGTGATGTAATTGCGTGGAAGACATTTAATATTGTACACCAATCTAATGAAGCCTATGGAGGAAGTTATCTGTCTAGTGATGAACCACTGGTTTTAATAAGTCGTGTTTGTCGTAAACTTTAAAGTTCAGAACTTGTATATGTATGGTGTAAGACTGGTGGTGATGTGCAAGCGTAGTGACTGCCGAACTTGTCGAAAAAGTCGATGCCGCGGTTCGTGAAAACCGTAATTTCACAATAACGGAACTCTCTATGAGTTTTCCACAAATTTCACGAAGTTTGTTGCACGAAATCATTACCGAAAAGCTTGGTTACCACAAGTTTTGTGCAAGATGGATACCAAAAATCTTCACAGATATTCACAAAAATCAGCGAATGGCTGCGGCGTTAACGTGTTTGGACGCTTACGAGAAAGATGGCGACTCATTAATCGTTCGCATCGTTACTGGTGACGAAACATTGGTTAAGCATGTGAACTGCGAGACAAAATTGCAGTCAATGCAGTGGGGGCACACAAATTCCCCTCAAAAACCCAAGAAATGCATGCAGACAATGTCGGCAAGGAAGGTGATGGCGACTGTCTTTTGGCACAGAAAATGTGTGATTTTTGTGGATTTACTGGAAAGAGGCACTACAATAAACTCTCAAAGGTATTGCCAAACTCTGCACAACCTCAGAAGAGCAATACAAAACAAGCGCAGGGGAAAGTTGGGCTCAAAGATCGTCCTGATTCACGACAACGCCCGGGCCCACACGGCAAATGCCACTCGTGAAGTTCTCGAATCTTTTAAGTTTCCTCATCCGCCGTACAGTTCCGACCTGCACCGAGCGACTTCCACTTACTCCCAGCTATGAAGAAGTGGTTGGCTATGCAGCGTTTTGATGACGACGCACAGCTTCAAGGAGAGGTAACCACGTGATTGACGGCGCAGGCGGACGAATTTTACGACGAAGGAATTTCCAAGCTCGTCCATTGCTACGATAAGTGCCTTAATTTAAATGACAACTATGTAGAAAAGTAGTATTTAAGTGTGGCTTTCATCTGTATATAATAAAAAATATATAACACTTTATTTACTTTTAATTCCAAAACGTTATGTACTTTGTGGATAGCCCTCGTAGATAGCCAAAGCAGGCAAGGTGACTGCTCGCGGAAAGCGGGAAATCCGGGTCTGAGTCCCGATCTGGCACAGATTTTCACTGTCGTCATTTCCTTATGCAGCTGATGGTTATTTGTATTTGCAATTCCGAATACACTTCATGTACCCGTCTCCAGCTATAGAGATGCAGCAGCGCCAGTAACTCGATGCTCTTCATGGCTGTTTCTGCTGTGGATGTTACCTGAAGCAGTGAAGAATCAATCACTCTACCTTCTTGGATCTTAATGCATAAGGCAATGTGCACTATCTGCTCTGCCTACTGTGTTGTCTTCCTCTTCTACCGCCTAACATCTTTTTTGGTAAGAGCACCAGTAATGGCAGGTGAGAGTTCAGCACAACCCAAACGTGACAAATATGACGGATGTGGAGGGCTATTGTACGAGTAGGAAGTTTTAGCTTCATATTCGTTGGTGAGGTCATTTCAGATGCATTATATGGGCCTTGATAATGAGTGATCAATTTCTTTGCCTTTCCCTTTTGCGTCTTGGCTTGTTAACATCATCTACTGACATATGAAATAGTCAATTAATTTTACTGTGCATTGCCCATTCGACTCCGACGCATGAGGGCCCTTGCCCTAACTTTAAGAACTTCCTTTCATTGCTCCCGCAATATTCTTGCAGAATCCCATGCCTACTCTCCATTGACTCCTACTTTAGTGACAGCATTTCCCAGCCACATATTACCTTGTACGATGATAGACCCATGTTTTAGCGAACTATAGCATTATATTCTGTGACAACGAATGGTAGCAATCTATCTCAGTTGATATGATGACAAATTTACATAATGACTTAATAATTTCCTTATTCTGAGATATACTCGTTTTCTCCTCACTTTCTCCTGTGAATGTCAAGCGTTTGTCGTTAACTCATAAATACACAATAAACGATAAAGTTGTTTCATTAACTTTGACATGAGACTGGTGCCCAGACCCATAATAAATGTCCCTGGAACATCAAATCTCGACAACCAATTATTTGCCATGAATTAGGACAGCCACTATTTCTACATACTGTAAAAAGTGATCGGTTTTTATCGGTATATAGTAATACACTGCTGGCGTTTGTGTAAAATGACCTAGGATGTCCGTAAGAATATTTCAAATTGTTTACTAGCCTCCAGTAATATTTTCAATGGTATATGCTTATGGCACAATTCAACTCACAGTGAAAACTGTGCACAGTTCTTCACCTCTTATTCAACGTCCTGCTTATAAGTTTGCAACTGGTACCGTTCAGCCACGTGCCATTCTGCGGTTTTATGAACCTCATAGTTCACTAACATATGACCTAGCGACTAACTCAAACCTTCCTACCAGGAAATGGTTGGAACTACAACATGAGAGCCAATTTTGCTTTCTATCGTAATTCTCTGTCACGCGTTGAATAACTGCATTGTAAATAGCTTATAGTCCTCATTATCTGATTACACTTTCTGCTACTCTTTGGCGGTATGGCCTACTCTTCATTACAGACCAGCCTTTCTACTGAGGCCACTTGCACTCCCAGATGTCTTGCTGGATAGATGGACCGCCTCATAATCTAACTCGATAAGTTTCAGTGCCCAAAACTTCAATCCTAATAGCCATTTTAATGCTATGAAATCGATTATTCCTTTAAATTTCATACCATATCAATAACGTCAGAAGTATGTTATGCGTTTCTTTCTCTGTGGTAGAATAATCCGTTTCTGCCTTATTTACACGACGTGAGGCATAGGCCACTGGAATCGATGTTCTGTCACCTTCTCGACTCAATGTATAGCCAAAGTACCAAATTACTTATGTTGGCTGCAATTTAAGTTGTTGTACATTGTGATGCAAGAACAGCAGCGGTACTTCTGGAAGACTGATGCTTCCACTCTCTTAGTCTCTTGCATAAGGCTTCCTTCTTACTGTGATACCCACCAGAGGAGACAGTGGAAGCCCTCGTGGTGCAAGCGCATTCTTATAAATGTTGATGAGTATGGTCTATCAACCGTCTAACCATGTAAACTACCTCTCAGCACATTCGTTCACGAGGTACAGAAAATTCCAGACGGACAGTAGTGACAAAAAAGGAAGAAAGGAAGGAAGATTAGGGTTTAACATCCCGTCGATATCGAGATCATTAGAGGCGGAGCTCAAGCTCAGATTGTTTCAAGGATGAGGGAGGAAACCGCCCAAGCCCTTTCAAAGGAACCATCCCAGCATTTACGTTTAGCAAATTAGGGAAATCATGGATAACTTAAATGTGGATGGCTGGACGCGGATCTGAACTGTCGCCCTCCTGAATGCGAGTCCAGTGTGCTAACGATTACGACATTCGCTCGGCAGCGCGGACAATAGATAATTTAGTCACAGTTACGTTTATAGCACTTCTGCATACAACTGTCCAGTCAAAATCCATGTAATTGAACACTGTTATTACACTGCTGCCCAAAACTAAAGCAACAAACCGCTGTTTCCCGTCCTGTGTGCAATTAACGATATAATCATAGAAATGCCAACTAGGTGTCCGTACGATCGTGCTCTGCACGGAAGATGACATTGCAGTCAATGGGCAACCACGCCAACGATGACGGTGGGCACCTATGAAACGAGGTAGTGTTGACCGGGTAGCCCCACATCCACAGTCGCTGTGCACCTAGTCACAGATGCTGCAGTATGGAACAGAGAAGATGCCTGCCAGACTCTCTGCGGTGGCGCAGACTAATGTGGCCCGATGGCTTAATGTGAATCGTTCTGCTGTTACTTGGATGTGGCGACAGTTTATAGAAGCCGGAACTGTACCCCAAAGACTATGGCAGGGCCGACCACGTGTGACTTCAGAAGAGAGGACCTTTATTTGGCTGTAAGGGCAGAGTACCGCGTTAGTACTACACCACAACTAGCATGTGAGCTCGTAGCGTCCAATGAACGTGTTGTATCTAGGCCAACGGTGTGCAGAAGGATTCGACTGAGTGGCCTTTATTGCCGGAGAACCGCTGTATGTCGAGCTGTGACGCGTCTTCACCGAAGGGAACGTCCAAAGTGGTGTCATCAACATGCCACCTGGACGTTCGAACAGTCGGCCAATGTTCTTTTCACAGATGAGTCTCGATTTAGTCTAGAGAGTGATTCTCGATGGATTCGCATCGGGAGGGAACGTGGAGCACGATTTCCGAACCCAAACACTGTGGAAAGAGTCCAGTATCGAGGAGGATCCCTAATGGTGTGGGCGTGGGCAGCGATTATGTTTACCACTCGAACTCCTCTTCGTGAAACTGTATTGTTGAATTGGCAAGGTCTAACTGCTGTCAGGTATCGTGACGAGATCTTCGACCTCATAGAGCACGGGTGGTTAATATGTTATTGGTAACGGAACGTATTGCACGCCTGGCGTGGCCTGCTATCTCTCCCGGTTTGAATCCCATAGAGCGCGTCTGCGCTGCAGCAGCGAGACGACGTCCATCACGTCACCATCCACCAACCACTCTCCAAGACTGCGAGCAGCTATGCAGGAAGAATGGGCGCTATTGCCTCAGCGTGATACCGGTGACATCTTTCACAGCATGTCCCGTCGTTGACAGTCCTGTAGTTCACCCACAGGTGATCACACCCCATCACATTAACCAGTTGTCGGAATGTGTGTGCAAATCCGTTAAGTTAGAAAAAACGAAGAACATTTTTTGTAAGCGTTATGCGTGTTACAGTTGTTTAGGTTCCGAATTTTTTACACTGTTTCTACTTTACTATCACCTGCTTGCACTACTTTTTTGGCAAAATAAAAGCAACTTTGCAAAATTTGCGTTTGTTGCTTTAATTTTGGACACTAGTTTATATAAAATTCACCTCATATAAGTTTACTGTGTATTCTTTAGACAGTAGTCATTAAAGGTTGTTGCTTTTATGATAATAATAGGAATACGTTAGATCCATTTAAAATTAGAGGCAGAAGAAACGGTAATCTGACGTTATAAACACTCATCATGTAATTATTACTAAACTTGTATACCGATGTAATTTAACATATACACCATGAATTATTCAGTTAATTATTATTGTTTTAATCGTTATTGTTCAGTTAATGTCTGTGAATGTGTTGTCTATGTCGAATGGGTGATATGCTGCAGCAAACACAGAAATTTGTATATACTGTTCGATTGGCCAGACGGGAGTAAAGAAGTGAGTATGTTAGATAACAGAATTTCTCCGAGCAAAATAAACATCGAAATGCTAAACCAATTTGGGTATAGAAGTAACAGCCTAGTTAAACTGACAGTAAAAATTCTGTAAAGCAGTGGCGTGGTAGTGAGAAAGGAAAGAACTGTAATTTTATTTGGTAAGACGGCAGAAACGAGTCGTTCCGAGTTTAACACTACCATAAATAAATCACTACGACCATAATATCAAAGCTTCAGCATCAATTCCATTTCGTCCTCACACAACAGGCAGCTTATGGCTGTAAAAGGATAACTAGCTATGTTTATATCGTATACTAGCTGTACGCGGCCAGCCTTTTATGATGTTATATATACTAAGATGGTATCTGTCCGAAAGAACAGATACCATCTGAGTATATATAAAGGCTCACTTGACCATCTTCGTCTTCTGTGCGAATGCACAAACAGTGCCGGATCTCTTAAGAGAATCGGCAACGCGCCGCGAGTAATGAGTATAATGACAATACGTTAAGAATGTGGGTTTCGCGGGAGGCGTGTCAGAGATAAATCCCTGCACTCGCGGTATCCTCGGTGGTTCAGATGGATAGAGCATCTGCCGTGTAAGCAGGAGATCCCGGGTTCGAGTCCCGGTCGGGGCACACATTATCATCTGTCCCCGTTGACGTGTGCCAACGCTTGTAAGCAGCTAAGGGGGTTCCTTTCATTGTAATTTTATAACGTTTCCATTTTATTACATATATATTAGATACACATCAGATGGCGTTCCAGTAGGTATATAAAATAAGTGAGTTTTCGAATGTAGTGTTGTCTGCAAATTTCAAATCAATCTATGAAGAATTTTATGAGATGGAAGATTCTGAAGGTACGAACATCTATTTTTGTAGTTGTATAGAAACTGAAAACGTTCCTAATCGCAATGCTCCGAAAGGTTTTGACCGAATGCTTTGAAATTTTGACACAAAGTGCACTGGAATACTATTTTTAATGTATTTAATATATAAATTTTCTTACAAATATAATAATAGGGAAATGTTGTTGGAAGAATGTTAAAAAAGTTATAGAAATAGGTGCCTAAAAACACGTCCCATTAAAATGTAACGTTGTATCCAAATTTCAAAGCAATTGGTCAAGAATTTTAGAAGATAAACGATTTTAAACAAAACAACATTTACATTTTTATTTATATAGATGTAGCGTATTGTTTGCCCGCAAATGTAAGTTTCCAAGTGCATTTAAGTTTAGACTTTTTTTAGCTATTTGCAACTTGTTACGTCTTTTACTTAATATGTTTTATTTGGTCACAGGCCCAGGAATATGTAACGGTGGATATAGATGCAGGAACCTTGAGAGGTTCTATCAGAGCAACGTATACGAACAAACCCATGTACAGCTTCGAAGGTATCCCATATGCGGAACCTCCTGTCGATGATCTCCGGTTTCAGGTAAGTATTTCAAATGATTTACGCTGCTTACCATTTGACTTCAAGTTATCTTGCGTGCGGATAGCATATTTGACAGCTAAATTTTGTGTGTTGAGTAGATAATTTGAGTACAATTAAATTATTTAGATGCTCCGTTTTCTCAGAGGACTGTTCGCGATGTGATTGACCATTGTATGTTGCTTTACTTAAACAGTATTTTCACGATTCATGTGCATTGGTCAGATTGCAGTCATGTCTGCTGCACTAATTTCGTAGTCCAGTGTAATCATAATGTCGTGAGAATTTATACTGATGTTGAGAGCGATCTTTTCACGCGGGCTCATTCGAGCTTCGTAGTATGCACACGGTAGAAAAAAATGGTAAGGATTTTATATGAATCTACCCATTTCAACAGCTAAACATATCAGAACTGTTATGCAAATCCCAGAGTCCATATTAACGAAAGCTTTAGAAATGAATGTCACCTTTATGAGACAAAGCGTAAAACGCACGCAGATGGCATGCTTAATCTATCTAACGATTCTGAAAAGTATCAAGTTCTTTTCGAGTAAAAGTCTACCAGAGTTCGACGTAACATGGAGCTGCAGTGACGATATTAATAAGAGTAAATGTATGTAGAATTTCCTCGTTCCGAAGTTCTGAATATTGATTCAATATCACGATCCACATGTTGCAATAAAAATGCCATGAATATTTCATTTCCGAAGCCTCGATAAAATTACCCAAATATTGCCTTCCCCATCATCAACACAACGAATTTATTTTGCTTATACCAGACAAGTTAAAATCTAGATCTCGCCTTTCGCTGGAAGTGCGCTATCATGTACTCCATAACGAGCAACTTCCAGACTCATTAAAAGATTCAGTTTGTTACGGGCCCTACACATTTGCTTCCAAACTGTGCAGAGGCCGATAACGGCGGGTTCCAGCTTGCCAACCTTTATAAATGTTTTCTGTACCAGGCTCTGGTAGAACAAGCAATTCAGATTAGGATAATAGCTGTGTCAAGTAATCAATGCCGTGACAGTTTTCCTAGCAGTATAATTTCATTCTCTAACAATGTGCCGTTTTAGTGCATTTTTTTAGAGAAAAATAAGCAGTTAAAAGTAACTGAGTCCCAAGAAATCAGTCAATAGTAAAATACATAAACAAACAATAATAACACAATTCATTTTGTGCACAGAGCTCGCGACGACCTAAATCACTGTCCTCGGTTCTCCCAGCCACTTCTCGCAAACAGGAACGACATACGGGCTTGGTTTCCGAACTGTGACACACATAAATACATTACTATACACACAGCTATGTGCACAACGCACCATGACACACATACACGCACTCACACACACACACACATACACACATACACACACACACATACACACACACAGACACACACACACACACACGCAGATACACACGCACACACTTGCCTGCAGAAATGAATTCCAATTTCCCCTTCTGACCACGGTTTCTGAAAAGTTTGTCATGGTTATCAGGAAAATATCGGAACTGGAAATCTCATCCAAATTATTAGCGCTTCAGTCTGGAACCGCGTGACCGCTACTGTCGCAGGTTCGAATCCTGCCTCGGGCATGGATGTGTCTGATGTCCTTAGGTTAGTTAGGATTAATTAGTTATAAGTTCTAGGCGACTGATGACCACAGCAGTTAAGTCACATAGTGCTCAGAGCCATTTGAACCAAATTATTAGCCATTGGAATCTTTCTGCAAGCGTCCGAGATTTATGGGATATTAGTGTGAAAAGAACAACAACCCGTCTCGGTCTCGTGAGGTCCATTTTATCTTTCTACAACTAAACCAGGTTCAGATGAACGATCAAGAAAAGAAATTTACCATTCACTCACACGTCGGGTTATAGTTTCATGCTCTGGAAATATTGTAAGCTTCAGTCATGTCCTGGGACAGGAAACAGACACGAGTTTTCGAGGAATAATATCACTCGTATTTAAGTACAAACTATTTACAAATGCGAACAGCTGTATTCAATTTGCTCCATACATACTTTTCATTAAAAATTATTGTCTAAATATCTTTTAAAATACATTTAAAGTTTCTCATTAACGAAGCTGTCACCTCCATTTCTCAACCACAGCTCATACACCAACTGTCCAAAAAGATGGGAGACATTTTATTCCTGGTGTATTAGCGACTTCAGCGGAATAACTATGGCGACAGCTTGAAGTAACTTATGTAAGCAGTAGATGTGCATTAGACCAACCAGTCGTCACTATGAACTCAGATGGCTCTGAGCACTATGGGACTTAACATCTGAGGTCATGAGTCCCCTAGACTTTGAACTACTTAAACCTAACTAACATGAGGACATCACACACATCCATGCCCGAGGCAGGATTCGAACCTGCGACCCTAGCAGTCGCACGGTTCCGGACTGAAGCGCCTAGAACCGCTCGGCCACCACGGCCGGCGACGATTTAACAGACGATTAAGCCAATGTAACGTACAAGTTAAACAACATCTCAAACAGAGAATTTCGGATAGTTTCACATGGTTGTACGAACGTTCTGTGCATTGTACTCAGCCGGGCGAAGGAGGAGTAGCGGGAGGGACTGTGTGTAACACGTCAAGCATTAAAAGCACCATCTTAACTCTTCTCTATTTTTTATTAATCCATTCTCGAAAGTTCCAGACTGACGAGGGACGAACACCATGAGGAAACCGAAGTCATTTTAAGTTGTACAGGATTTTCACTGAAAGTCCATTCGCTCTACATTTCTTCGCCCGGAGTGCTCTGGGATGGCATGACGTCTGCAGCAACACCAATGTAGACGCGACACTAAACTGAAGGAGTGAAAATAATACCTGCTTGTATTATCATTTAAATTCTCATATTTAAATAAATATTCCCGAATATCCAGACAAAAGAATAAAAGTGCAAAAAACATATGAGTGAAACGAAGATTGAGCTATCGTTTGGACTGTCCTTCAATCAGTTCACAGTTAGTAGTCCATTCTGATTCCAGTGAAAGTTGTTACTGCGACAACCTATTTTGTGTCACAGCTTCCAGTGACCAAGACGGCGTGGAGCGGCGTTCGAGACGCTCTTCAGCCGGGCTCTCCGTGCCCGCAGTTCTACAGCAACGAGGTGATCGGCAACGAGGACTGCCTCTTCCTCAACGTCTACAGCCCAGTAGTATGTTCTCTACAACTAGGATGGATTCTAATTAGGTTAACGAATGTATCTTTCATTTAATAATAACGCGAAAATGAATATGATGATAAAACTTCGTGTTACTGCATGTTCTAAACATGTACTAATCAGTGGTTGTTTTCTGCACGTTCACAGCTGGGAACGACAAACGAAACCCTGAAAAATGTAATGGTGTGGATTCATGGAGGCTGCTTCAGGGAAGGAAGAAGTGACACTGCCACACCGCACTACTTTGTTGACAATGACATTGTGTTTGTCGGTATAAACTACCGCCTAGGACTGCTAGGTAACACGTGTAAAAGTCTATCTTGTACAGCTAACTATCCTACTTTCGTGAACACTCTATGTGTAAGTTTCGTTTCTGATGGAAGTTTGCTTAAAATACTTAAGGTCAATAACATGACAATTCCTTCAGTACATCCATGGGTAGCTAAGTCCAAGATTGTTGCCCAATTAAGCAGCCTTATCATTCTACAGTTGCTTAAGGAACGGAAGATTCAGGTCGTTCGCAGTGTCATAAGCCTACGGTTATATAATACGAAGCCGACTTTTTTTATCTAGCTTAGCTACAAGAGCATTATTTAGTTGAGGCACTCATCAGGAATTTCTGATGTCGTCCTTCAAAAGATTAACTGCGAACTGATAATACGTTTTAGCTCATTTGGCTATCGATCACATCAGTCCGCCTCCGAGCGATCACCGAATTTGACTGCCGTACGGAAGACCAGGGTTCAATTCTTGTTAGTGACAGGGATATTGTACCTCGTTAAAGGATTGCAAAGGCGTACACTCAACCTCGTGATGACAATCGAGGAGTAACTCGAGTGAAACTTTGTGGCACCAAGATCTATAATGCTGAAACCGGCTCGGAAAGCAGTGTGCTGACACTATACCATACGTAACCCTTCCAAATGACGCCACTGTTGGCGAATGACACGGCAATCGGTTGGCATCACATGGTTTTCACGGAGAGAACTCAGAGCTTGTAAAAATTAGTGTGTCAACTATCGAGACCAATAAGTGGTTGAGGAAGCTTGGTAATTGGGTTCATTTGTCTTCTTTGTTCGATAAAAATGTGTATTACTAGCTCCCTCTTACTTCTTATCATCCATTACCATATGAATGAATACTGTGGGTATGATATTACTTCCCACATCTCTGGCCTTACGTCTCGTCCTCCTCTTTCGGTATCTTGCTGAGACGAATAGGAGTGTAATATTCTCCCATTTGGCTTCTGGAACACTGGGTTTCTGGTGCAGTGACTTCATCCTCTTCCCAACTCTTTTCCGTTCCAAGATTCTAAAAAGAAAGTCATGCACCAAGACACAGATTTCAATAAATGTGCTGTACGTGGAACAGTAATTTATTGCTGACGATACATTGGATAGTGTCACTAGAACTTCGTAGTATTAACGTAGTTTGTAAATTCAGTCATTTAGAATACTGTAGCATAAAAGTTTTCTTAAAAACACAATAAAATATATTTTCCCCCTTTTTATTTTTGCTATTAATAACTGAAAATTTTATAGCGTCGCTGTTACTTTTTTGTGTGTATCTGTTCCATTCTCTCGTTTCGATTACTATAAATTCCATCGAATGGAACAAAATAATGCTATATGTCACTAACCAAAAAAATGTGGTGGAAGGATGGGTCGAACGAGTGATTTGTAAGCAGCCTTACACGTATTGCAACAGTAGTTAATATTTGTATGCTTCTTATTCCCATATTCGGCGAACACGTTAATCCTTTTATCTTTTGCTGCCTCCCGGTAACTAACTTATCGCCTGGTAAAAAAGCCATTCCTGTGTGTGGTAATGCAAAATATCATTCGCTTAATTAGCTGTGAGTTTGTGCTACACATTTGCTTGTCAGTTAATATTTATAGAACTGGATTTCTGTAGGTTTCCTTAGCACCGGTGACGACGTCGTACCTGGAAACATGGGCCTCAAAGACCAGACAGAGGCCCTTCGTTGGGTCCAGAGGAACATAGCGGCGTTTGGCGGCGACCCAGACAAAGTCACTATCTTCGGCGAAAGTGCTGGAGGCGCATCCATCCACTACCATATCTTATCTCCACTGAGCAAAGGTAGGCATCAACAAAACCTTTTAGTCAACTTTTCATGCGATATTTATTCCGTTAACTGCAATATCGAAGTCTCACGTTCTTTATAAACTACTGGTTGACAAATATGATTATTACGTACATACTCTGAAAACCACCGCGAAGTACATGTCAGAGGCTACTTAGCGATGTACCACATGTTAGAATTTCTTGCCATTCGAACTCAGTGTGGAGCATGGGAAGAATACTTGATTAGATAATGCCTCTATTGGGCGCTGTAATCAGTTTAATATCGCCTTCACGTACCCTGCAGGAGAGATAAGTGGAGGGCCGAAGTTGAGCTCCAGATTCTTCACTTAAGGCTTGTTCTTGAAATTTGTAGTCTTTTGTGTATTCAAACGCCTCGCAATTCAGGTTTGTCGCCATTTCAGTGGCGATCTCTCACGAGTCAAACAAACGAGTGTCAAATAGTGCTGCTCTTATCTGAATAAGTTCAACATCCCCTCTTAGCCCTATGTGGTAGGGAGGCCACATACCTGAGCAGTATTCTAGCGTGGATTGAATGAGTGATTTGTAAGCAGTCTCGTTTCTAGACTGACTACATTTCCCTACTATTCTACAAATAAGCTGAAGTCTGTCCATTTCCTGTCCCTACCAAGTATTATACAGAGGAATTTGTTTACTGATCAAAAAGTGATTCACTGTCAATACATTCGTAAGATACAGTGTCTTAGTTTTGTGAGGTGTACAGTTTTACATTTGTGAACATTTAAAGAAAGTTGTCAATTTTGCACCGTTTATAAATCGCCACAAGATCTGACTATTTGTGCAGCTTCGTTCAGACTGTACTTCACTGTACAAAACTGCATCATCTGCGAAAAGCCTGAGGTTACTATTAATATTATCGGCAAAGTCATCAATATACAACATTAACATCAAGGGACCCAACAACTTCCCTGGGGCACACGCGAAGCTACATATGTCGATGGTCTACATCCAAAATAACTTTCTGTGTTCTCCCTACGAAAAGATCCTCAATCGAGTCGCAAATTTCGCCAAATATCCCATACGATCGTTATTATGACAATGTTCGTAAGAGTGGTACTGAGTCAAAGGCATTTCAGAAATCGAGAAATATTGCATCCACCTGATTGCCTCGATCCACGGCTTTCAGGATGTCACGTGAGAAAACAGCGAGTTGGGTTTCACATAATGTAGTTGGAATCCATACTGGTTGGCTTGGAGTACGTAATTCTGTTTGAGATACCTCATTACTATTGAGTACAGAATATATTCTAAGATTCTACAACAAATGGATAGCAAGGATATTGGGTGGTTCAAAATGGTTCAAATGGCTTTGAGCACTATGGGACTCAACATTTATGGACATCAGTCCCCTAGAACTTATAACAACTTAAACCTAACTCACCTAAGGATAACACACAACACCCAGCCAGCACGAGGCAGAGAAAATCCCTGACCCCGCCGGGAGTCGAACCCGGGCGTGGGAAGCGAGAACGCTACCACACGACCACGAGATTCGGGATATTGGGTGGTAGTTTGCGGTGACTTCTGCTCTTCTCCATATAAACTGTGCTTTCTTCCAACTACTGGGCACCGTTTTATTTTTTTATTTTTTATTTTTGTAAGGAATCTTACAAATTACAGATTATAGTTAACATAGAGGCTAACTCAGCCGATAATTCAGTATAAATGTGATACAAAATTTTGTCGGTCACTTCGGCAAGCAGTTTTAATGATTTCAGCTGTTTCTAAACGCCACTGACACTATCATCTATTTCATTCTTCTTTTCGGCAGCCCGAGGATTAAATTGTGGCAGTATTCCTGCGTTTCCATTTGTGAAGTAACATTTGAGAATAGAGTTAAGGAACTCTGATTTTGCTTCGCTACTCTCAGTTTCACTTTGTGTTTTGCCCATGAGTGATTGGACAGTAACTTTGGTGCCACTAACACCTTTATACAGGGATTTTCCGCAAGAGCATGCAAAACTGTAACAGGACATAGAGACTGGACAATGTGAGATAGGGAACCTGGGGTCAGAGAAGACAGCTTAAGTAGATATGGAAGTAAACTTGGCTACCACTTTGCTTTACTGTATAGTTAAATGATGAAGGCATCTTCTTGGGTAAAATATTCCGTAGGTAAAATAGTCCGCCATTCGGCCGGCCGGTGTGGCCGAGCGGTTATAGGCGCTTCAGTCTGGAAACACGTGACCGCTACGGTCGCAGGTTAGAATCGTGCCTCGGGCATGGATGTGTGTGATGTCCTTAGATTAGTTAGGTTTAAGTACTTCTAAGTTCTAGGGGACTGATGACCTCAGATGTTATGTCCCTAAGTGCTCACAGCCATGATAGAGTCCCCATACGGATCTCCGCGCGGGGACTACTCAGGAGGATGTCGTTATCAGAAGAAAGAAAACTGGCGTTCTACGGATTGGAGCGTGGAATGTCAGATCCCTCAATGGGCAGGTAGGTTAGAAAATTTAAAAATGGAAATGAATAGGTTAAAGTTAGATATAGTGGGAATTAATGAAGTTAAGTGACTGGAGGAACAAGACTTTTGGTCAGGTGAATACAGGATTATAAATACAAAATCAAATGCGAGTAACGAAGGAGTGGGTTTAATAATAAATAGGAAAATACCAATGCGGGTAAGCTACTACAAACAGCATAGTAGTAAAAGTTTACATGCCAACTAGATCCGCAGATGACGAAGAGATTGATGAAATGTATGATGAGAGAAAAGAAATAATTCAGATAGTGAAGGGCGACAAAAATTTAATAGTCATGACCGGAACTCGATAGTAGGAAAAGAAAGAGAAGGAAATGTAGTAGGTGAATATGGAATGGGAGTAAAGAATAAAAGAGGAAGCCGCCTGGTAAAATTTTGCACAGAGCAGAATTAACAAAAGCAAAACGAAGATAATGGTATGTAGTCGAATTAAACCGGGTGATGCTGCGGGAATTAGATTAGGAAATGAGACGCTTAAGTAGTAAATGTGTTTTGTTATTTGGGGAGCAAAATAACTGATGACGATCAAAGTAGGGAGGATATAAAACGTAGACTGGCAAAGGCAAGGAAAGCGTTTTTGAAAAAGAGAAATTTATTAACATCGAGTTTTGCTTATTTACCTTTGCGGGAAATATATCATCCAAAATTTCAAGAATTAAAAAAAAGATATTAAAAGTGTTTTTACGCTGGTGGCTAACACTAGAGCCCTTCTTGGCCCAGTCAAAGGAAGGGCTTGAGGAAGCCCGGGGTTTATGAAATTCTGTGTCACTGTGGAAAGAAGTATATTGGTCAAAGTATCATAACTATTCAGGACCGGTGTGTGGATCATCATCGGCACACTTGGTTGTTCCAGCCTAAGAAGTATGCAGTGGCGGAACACTGCCCTAACGAAGGACACAGGGTGATGTATGACAAGTTACAATTGATCTCTCCTGCTTGTCGCTATTGGGAATGTGTTCTTAAAGAATCCACTGAAATTAGATTATCAAGTAATATTATTAACAGGGATAAAGGTTTTCCTCTAAGAAAGATATGGAATCCGATTTTGTCCGACATTAAACAACAACGGTCTTCTTTTCGATCATTGGATTCTTCCAACTAGTGCTGTTGCGAGGCAGTGCACGAGCATTAACTCACCTGAAGATGGCGGACAGCTGGTCCGCCGAAATATTGTGTCGGGACGACATGATCCGGCTGCAAATCTGTGAAGAATATCAGCAGTTATTACGCCGGGAAAGTCTACGAAATCGCAAGGATTGCGTTGCATGTATAATACAATAAGACAACATCATCAAGTTTGGAACTAATGTACGCACCACAGACACGCAAACGAAGCATTCGTATATGTGGAGAGATAACTTGACATGCAAAAGAATTTCTCTTTGGGGAGAGGCTATGTTCTTAACATGAGCGTTACAATATCGTTTAAAGAAAAGAAATGTTTATTTCATTAGAACGTAGTAATCGTAGAAACAGTCATTATCATATAGCGTTTGTTTTTAAACAGGTCTGTACAAAAATGCAGTAGCAATGAGTGGAACGGCGTTAAGCCCATGGGCCTTCTCCAGGAACGCAACAGACAGATCAGTACGCTTCGCAGAGTACCTGGGACACCCTGTCAAAAACTCATCTGATCTTGTAGAATTCTTCAAAACAATTAATTCGAGCACTCTGGTGGTGAACATCAATAACGCCCTTTCGGAAGAGGTAAGTGTTCTTCGCGTGTTGTACTAGTAATAGCAATAGTAATTTTTATTTACTCGTAGGTCTAATTTAGAAAATTTTGGGTATGTCTTGGTGTTACAATATCAGAACAACAAAAATAAAGTAATTCACATATATAGACATTTACAGGTTTACAGCACTGACAAAGATGGGGCATTTAGTCGGTCGTAGCCTTATAGTAGTGAGCATTGCAGTAAGTGTCTGAAGTAATTTAGGGTGACAATGAGAAACTTGAAAAAAATATGGCTAGATGAAGATTATAGACTGTTAAACACTGATGGCAGGACTCAGACGGCGTAATATGCTAGTGATTCCCGTTTGCAAGTACCTTTGTGTGATCACATCACTTTAATACAGTAGATAGTCACCATTCGGTCCCAGAAAGGTTGCATTTGTTATACACTCTATTAAGCTGCCATTCATATTTAATTTAACGGTCATTTATCCTCTTCAAACTGAAATTAACTGCATTAGTTTTCTTCATGCACAATGTCACTCTACTGCTGATGGGCCAATTTTAAGCTTCTTTAAGGATTTCCCTTGCTTTTCTGCAAGGAGTTCTCTTGTTTTACCAGTGACTATGATACTGCTGTCATCAGAAAAGAGAAATTTTCCAGTGGCTGGCACTAGTGGCAATATCATTGACGTATATCAGTAACAGTACTGAACCTACAATCCTATGCTGAGGAAAAACTACATTAACGTGTTTTGTTTGTGATATATGTTTCACTAAGACTTTAGACTTATTTGAGGTATGTGTCGTCTCTAATCTTCTTAGTTGATCTGCTAGGTATGATCAGAATTATTCATTAGCTCGCCCTCTTACTCCTAATGCTCATTAGGTGACGCCCAAAGTAGTAATTGGAGAAATGTCTTCCAATGGGTAAGGCACGAAATTGATTTTCCGGTAAGCAGGGTTCAGATTCCTTTCTAGTTACCTTGATTTTGTGGTTTCCCTATGTCACGGTATACCAACGGCTTTGCGACTTCTACATAATGCTTGTGGTCGACTTCGTTTCCCATCTTTCTGGGACTGTGCTTCCGCTCATCTCTACAGAGAGCTCAACCTACGTGAAGTTAATCCCCTAAATATGTTTTCTTACCTTCGTTGTGAAATAATGCACATAAGAATTTCAAAAAGTAAGTTACACATGTCGCCCCACACTAACACCATGGTGCAACAATAGATGGATGTTTTCCAAAGCGAGTACATCTTGGTTTCCTACTGATACATTTCTACTGCGGTATGGATGGAAAGTACGTGAGCATGTGCAACTGAAATGGCGTGGCAACGGGAAACCTACTGCAAAGCTGATGTACACGGGACAGGACCATTTCTGTGGGCAAAAAGTTTAAATTGCATAGAGATTCAGCGTGACAGTCTGGCAGTATAATAACCAAACACAACGTCTTGGCCAGCCATAACGGAATCGTGCAAACAAACTAACGAAGACCGCACAGACGTGGCTGATGATGACCAGGATGAAGGCCATCCACATCCACTACAGAAGAGAATATGTAGGCAACGGGTGAAGTGCATCTGAAGGCAAAGAGTTTCCAATAATGGGGACGTTCACACAGCGGTTCTCGAATGGGTCCGTGAACGAGGAGCATGTTTGCATCGTCCAGAATTCTAACGACTCGTAACATGTAGCGAGCGTTGTTTACACAGATTTGATGACTAAGTTGAAAAATAATCCCTATCTGTGTCTCTTTGAAGTGTAGTGCGGCATTCAATAAAAGTTACTTGGCCTTCCACAGTAATTTGCATTATAATAATGAGTGCTTTTGACAAGAGACTTCAAACTGATTCCGTCTATCTAGATCTCCAGACGACTTTTCACACTGTATCATGCAAGCGGCTTGCAGTAACATTGCGTGCTTATGGAATATCATCTCAGTTATGACTACATTCGTGATTTCTTCTCAGAGAGATCACAGTTCGTAGCAATTGACGCAAAGTCATGGAGTCAAACAGAAGTGATTTCTGGCGTTCCACAAAATAGTATTATAGACCCTCTGATGTTCCTTATCTTTATAAACTACTTAGCAGACAATCTGGGCAGTCGTCTTAGGTTGTTTGAAGATGATTTTGTCGTTTATCAACTAATAAGGTCATCAGAAGATCAAAGCAAAGTGCAAAAAGATTTAGAAAATATATCTGAATGGGGCGAAAAGTGGCAGTTGACCCTAAATAACGAAAAATGTGAGGTCATCCACATGAGTGCTAAAAGGAGCTCGTTAAACTTCAGTTACACGGTAAATTAGTCTAATCTAAAAGCCGTAAATTCAACTAAATACCTAGGTATTACAATTACGAACAACTTGAATATGAAGGAACACATAGAAAATGTTATGCGGAAGGCTGACCAAAGACTGCGTTTTATTGGGAGTACACTTGGAAAATGTAACAGCTCTACTAAGGAGACTGCCTACACTACGCTTGTCAGTCCTCTTTTAGAATACTGTTGCGCGGTGTTGGACCCTTCCCAGATAGGACTGACGGAGAAGATCGAAAACGTTCAAAGAAGGGCAGCACGTTTTTGCATTATCGCGAAATATGGGAGAGAGTGTCACAGAAATGATACGGGATTTGGGCTGGACATCATTAAAAGAAAGGCGTTTTCCCTTGCGACGGAATCTTCTCACGAAATTCCAATCACAAACTTTCTCCTCTGAACGCGAAAATATTTTGTTGACACCGATCTACATAGGGAGAAACGATCAGCACGATAAAATAAAGGAAATCAAAGCTCTACGGAAGGATATAGGTGTTCGTTCTATCCGCGCGCTATACGAGATTGGAATAATAGAGAATAGTGAAGGCACTTAAATGTGATTTGAAGAGTATCTATGTAGATGTAGATCACACGCTTTAGTTAAATCAAAAAAACATGTCCAGCGCTCGAAACCTTTTTCTTAATTAATCCAATACCTTATAGAGCAAAGCGCATATAGCATTTTCAGTTGTTAAGCGACATCTAAATCTGTACATTTGATAGCATATCGTGTGATATAAAATGAAGTATCCTTACATACACAGCTTTTTCAAAAACTTCAACAAACACTGATGGCATAGAAATAGGTCTAAAATTGTCTACATTATCCCTTTCTCCCTTATTACAAAGCGGCTTTACTACTGAGTACTTCAATCGTTTAGGAAACTGACCATTCCTAAAGGAAAAATTACAAATACGGCTAAATAATGGACGAACATGTGCAGCACAGTACTTTAATATTCTGCTAGGGACTCCATCATGTCCATGAGTCAATCTTACCTTGTCTGTATCACAGAGGAGTATTTCAGACATCAATCTCGGAAAAGCATTTGCCAAGCGTGTAATACGATACCCTGTAGATACAAAATTTTTAATTTAATTCACCAGCAACGCCCAGAAAATGATTGTTAAATACTGTACATATATCTGATTTATCAGTAACTGAAATATTTTTACTACGAACTGACTTTATACCGTCGACCTTGTGCTGCTGATCAGACACTTCCTTCACAACTTACCATATGGTTTTGTTTTAATTTTATCTTGTGAATTAGCTGTTCTATTTGCGTACCACATACTATCTGCCTTCCTAATAACATTTTAAGTACCTTACAGTACCTTTTGTAATGGGCTACTGTAACTCGGTTGTGACCACTTGTAACATTTTGATATAATACCCGCTTTGTTCTACATGATATCCTTATTTACTAGTCAGCCACCCAGGTTGCCTTTTACTGCTAGTGCTCCGTTAACAGCGGTCAAATGGAAAGCAACTCTGAAAGGGAATGAGAATGAGAAATGTGTAAAAGAAAGCATTATATTTGTCATCTATGTTATCGGCATTATAAACATCCTGCCACTCTTGTTCCTTAAAGAGGTTTAAAAAACTATATTGCTCTTGGATTAAATTCACTACACAGTTTGTAATTATATGTGACATCTGCTTGAGTACAAAAGCCTTTTAGTGTTAAAATTTGTGAATCATGGTTTGAGAGGCCATTCATCCTTTTACTAACAGAATGCCCAGCTAGTAGTAAAGAATGAATAAAAATATTGTCTATGGATGTGTTGCTGTTCCTCTGCACCCTACTTGAAAGAAAAGTCAGTCTGGATCAGATCATATGAATTTACGAGATCTATCAACATCCTTTTTCTTGCACCATCATATACAAAATTAATACTTAATCACCAAATATAACTAATTTCTGTTACTTTCTATAAAGTGAATCAAGAAGCCTCTCTAGCTTGAGCAGAAATCCTATGAAGTCTGAGTTAGGCGACCTATAAACAACAACAATTAGAAGTTTAATTTCACTGAAGTCAACTGCCCCTGCTCAACATTCAAACATGTGCAGTGCCGTCTATGCACTCAAATCGAATACTGCTTTTTACGTACATTACCACCCCCCACCCCCCCCCCCCCCCAAGGAACTCCTGGAAAAACAGCCAGCTAATCTGTATCCTGAGCCTCGGAACTGTCAAATTATTTAAGTGGTGCTCCGATATACCAATACTTTTAGAGTCAACATCTAGAAGCAGTTCAGTAACTTTATCTCTAATACCTCTTTCATTCTGATGAAATATGCTAGTAAATTCATCACAAGGTCACAACAAATTTTAAAAGTTTTAGAACAGATATCTGTGTGGTGCGGATATTGGCAATTGACCCTAAATAATGAAAAATGTGAGGTCATCTACATGGTGCTAAGAGGAATACGTTAAGCTTCGGTTACACGACAAATCAGTCAAACCTGAAGGCCATAAATCCAGCTAAATACCTAGGGATTAAAATTACGAAGAAATTAAATTGGAAAGAACACATGGAAAATGTTGCGAGGGAGGCAAACCAAAGAGACTACTACTTTACGCTTGTCCGTTCTCTTTGAGTACTACTGCGCGGTGTGGGATCGTTATCAGACACGATTAACGGAGTACATCGAGAAAGCTGAAGGAAGAGTAGCATGTTTTGTATTATATCTAAATAGAGGAGACAGTGTCACGAACATGATACAGCATTTGAGGTGGACATGATTAAAGCAAAGACATTTTTCGTTGGAGCGGAATCTTTTCATTAAATTAGCATCACCAACATTCTCCTCCTAAAGCGAAAATATTTTATTGACGCCGAACTACCTTGGGAGAAAGGATCATCATAATAAAACAAAGAAAATTAACGCTCGCATGGAAGATACAGATGATGGTTTTTTTCCGCTCGCTGTTCGAGATTGGGGTGATTGAGAACTGAGAACTGTGAAGGGGGTTCGGTGAACCCCCTGCCAGGCACTTCAGAGGAATCTGCAGAGTACCCATGTAGATGCAGATGGTGTAATTTTTTGATGTCCTCACTTGTTTTTTGATGAAGGGGGCCTTGATGGTCCCCTCATTTTGCTGATAACATAAAACGAGTTAGATGTATATAAGCGAGTGTTTCCCACATACAGGACTAACAAAGCACATACTAATGGTTCGGGTTTGTCGCTGCGCAGATGTACTGTGCTGTGGCACGCAGTGGACATCAGTCTACCTGAAGGTCTACTTTCGATGCGCAGGCTGTGGTCGTCACCAGCTGCCTGGCAGCATCCGTCCGCCTGTGGAATGTCACTCATTAAATGTAGTCGAATGTTAACCTTTTCTCAATGGCGGGTCTGTAATCGGGTGGCAGCAGAGACAGCAAAGCTGTGCGCGACTTCGCTTAGCTGTCTGTTGTCGAGCGACTACAGACGCGCCTTTGGTGAACCTTACCATTCGGATACCCTAAACGAGCGCCATTCGACAGGCGAATGGAACTGCCACGTGGTTTCTGTCGCCAGAGCGTGGTTTTATGCTGTATTAACCGCTTGGAGCGAGAGGCGTGATCTGAGCAGTTTCCTTTCAATTATGAATGCTCGTATTTTTTTTCGACAAACGTGGATGTCCTGGCAGCATTTATATTCTGAACATGAGACACAGAAACGATCTTTATTTTGGGATCATATCTTTATCTTCCGTTCAAAAAGTGTTCAGCACTGTACAACACGAACCGAACAACTGACAGATGTGACAAAGCATTGGTTTTTAATAGCAAGACGAAAGCTTTTCTCCTGGCACACTCCTTCCACTTCCTGTAAGAATAATTTCGGTCCAGTTAACTGCAAATGCAACGTGTAACTCACGGAAACGAATGAAAGAAATTAAACAATTTTACTTGTTTAATGCTGCTTAACTGTGTTGTTATAAATTCAAGTCGCTGAAGTACAGCATAAAGCAGGAACGTTTGTCATGTAAAGAGGGTACAGCTTTATTTATCCCAATATTATTACGGTTTTCCGCGCTTTTCCCAAATCCTTCCAGAAGAATACCAATATAATTGCCACTATTAGGCCATGGGCGACATCTACCCCATTACGTGTTCACTGTTAGGACATGTGAAGTGTAATAACTTGTAATATTGCAAATTTATTATTACTAATGTTGATAGAATTCTTATTATTATAATTACTGTCATTACTCTTGCTATTACCGTTACAATTATTATTGTAGTTGGTGATGTATTTTTGTGGTGGTGTTCTTTTCGTTCTGGAATTTCTTGCTCCCAGTCTACGTTTTACCGCGTTCTTTTGTTTTCTTTCAGTGAGTAGTGTGTGTCTCATACTATATTCTATGACAGTGTATCACTGAAACAGATGTACAGTTGTAGAACAATCACATAAATACACTCTGTTTTCTAGCATCTAAGATTTCTTGAAAATTTTCCGGGTGCCATTAAAACGTTTACTAAATCTGTAGTAAAAGAAGATTGTATACATGGAAGAATCCTGGAGATACTAGAAGGTATCAGATAGATTACATAATGGTAAGACACAGATTTAGGAACCAGGTTTTAAATTGTAAGATATTTCCAGGGGCATATGTGGACTCTGACCACAATTTGTTGGTTACGAACTGTAAATTAAAACTGAAGAAACTGCAAAAAGGTGGGAATTTAAGGAGATGGGACCTAGATAAACTGACTAAACCAGAGATTGTACAGAGTTTCTGGGAGAACATAAGGGAACAATTGACAGGAATGGGGGAAAGAAATACAGTAGAAGAAGAATGGGTAGCTCTGAGGGATGACGTAGTGAAGGCAGCACGGGATCAAGTAGGTAAAAAGACGAGGGCTCGTAGAAATCCTTGGGTAACAGAAGAAATATTGAATTTAATTGATGAAAGGAGAAAATATAAGAACGCAGTAAATGAAGCAGGCAAAAGGGAATACAAACGTACCAAAAATGAGATTGACAGGAAGTGAAAAATGGCTAAGCAGGGATGGCTAGAGGACAAATGTAAGGATGTGGAGGCTTATCTCACTAGGGGTAAGATAGATACTACCTACAGGAAAATTAAAGAGATCTTTGGAGAAAGGAGACCACTTGCATGAATATCAAGAGCTTTCATGGAAACCCAGTTCTAAGCAAAGAAGGGAAAGCAGAAAGGTGGAAGGAGTATATAGAGGGTCTATACAAGGGCGACGTGCTTGACGACAATGTTATGGATATGGAAGAGGATGTAGATGAAAATGAAATGGGAGATACGATACTGCGTGAAGAGTTTGACAGAGCACTGAAAGACCTGAGTTGTAACAAGGCCCCGGGAGTAGACAACATTCCACTGGAACTACTGAAGGCCTAGCGAGAGCCAGTCCTGACAAAACTCTACCATCTGGTGAGCAAGATGTATGAGACAGGCGAAATACCCTCAGACTTCACGAAGAATATAATTCCAATCCCAAAGAAAGCAGGTGTTGAAAGATGTGAAAATTACCTAACTATCAGTTTAATAAGTCACAGCTGCAAAATACTAACACGAATTCTTTACAGACGAATGGAAAAACTGGTACAAGCCGACATTGGGGAAGAGCAGTTTGGATTCCGTAGAAATGTTGGAACACGTGAGGCAATACTGACCCTACGACGTATCTTAGAAAATAGATTATGGAAAGACAAACCTACATTTCTAGCATTTGTAGACATAGGGAAAGCTTTTGACAATGTTGAATGGAACACTCTCTTTCATATAATAAAGGTGACAAGGGTAAAATATAGGGAGCGAAAGGCTATTTTCAATTTGTACAGAAACCAGATGGCAGTTATAAGAGTCGAGGGGCATGAAAGGGAAGCAGCGGTTGGGAAGGGAGTGAGACAGGGTTGTAGCCTGTCCCCGATGTTATTCAATCTGTATATTGAGCAAGCAGTGAAGGAAACAAAAGAAAAATTCGGAGTAGGTATTAAAGTCCATGGAGAAGAAATAAAAACGTTGAGGTTCGCCGATGACATTGTAATTCTGTTAGAGACAGCAAAGGACTTGGAAGAGCAGTTGAACCGAATGGACAGTGCCTTGAACGGAGGATATGAGATGAACATCAATAAAAGCAAAACGAGAATAATGGAATGTAGTCGAATTAAATCGGGTGATGCTGAGGCAGTTAGATTTGGAAATGAGACACTTAAAGTAGTAAAGGAGTTTTGCTATTTGGGGAGCAAAATAACTGATGATGGTCGAAGTGGAGAGAATATAATATGTAGACTGGCAATAGCAAGGAAAGCGTTTCTGAAGAAGAGAAATTTGTTAACATCGAATATAGACTTAAGTGTCAGGAAGTCATTTCTGAAAATATTTGTTTGGAGTGTAGCCATGTATGGAAGTGAAACATGGACGATAAATTGTTTGGACAAGAAGAAAATAGAAGCTTTCGAAATGTGGTGATACAGAAGAATGCTGAAGATTAGATGGGTAGATCACATAACTAATGAGGAGATATTGAATAGAGTTGGGGAGAAGAGGAGTTTTTGGCACAACTAGACAAGAAGAAGGGACCGGTTAGTAGGACATGTTCTGAGACATCAAGGGACCACAAATTTGGCATTGGAGGCCAGCATGGAGGGTAAAAATCGTATAGGGAGCCCAAGAGATGAACACACTAAGGAGATTCGGAAGGATGTAGTTTGCAGTAAGTACTGGGAATGAAGAAGCTTGCACAGGATAGAGTAGCATGGAGTGCTGCATCAAACCAGTCTCAGGACTGAAGACAACAACAACAAATCTGTAATACCAGATCTGGCGCAAAAGCTAAGCAGTGGTAAGCGAGAGCTACAGCTCTATTCCCTGTTTGCAACATAAACGTGACAGAGTGTCGTAGGTTGCGTGGATACTCTGAAAAATGGCCGCTGACGACAGCTAGCCAAAATTCACAGCACGATTTTCTCTCTCTCACGCACACTCTCTCTCTCGCTCTCGACGTTCGACACCTTGCGGATTTGTTATTTTGCTTCGAATGCTGTTAAACGTAAGATACACGGAAGCGCCAAAGAAACTAGTATAGGCATGAGTATTCAAATACAGCGATATACACTCCTGGAAATGGAAAAAAGAACACATTGACACCGGTGTGTCAGACCCACCATACTTGCTCCGGACACTGCAGAGAGGGCTGTACAAGTAATGATCACACGCACGGCACAGCGGACACACCAGGGACCGCGGTGTTGGCCGTCGAATGGCGCTAGCTGCGCAGCATTTGTGCACCGCCGCCGTCAGTGTCAGCCAGTTTGCCGTGGCATACGGAGCTCCATCGCAGTCTTTAACACTGGTAGCATGCCGCTACAGCGTGGACGTGAACCGTATGTGCAGTTGACGGACTTTGAGCGAGGGCGTATAGTGGGCATGCGGGAGGCCGGGTGGACGTACCGCCGAATTGCTCAACACGTGGGGCGTGAGGTCTCCACAGTACATAGATGTTGTCGCCAGTGGTCGGCGGAAGGTGCACGTGCCCGTCGACCTGGGACCGGACTGCAGCGACGCACAGATGCACGCCAAGACCGTAGGATCCTACGCAGTGCCGTAGGGGACCGCACCGCCACTTCCCAGCAAATTAGGGACACTGTTGCTCCTGGGGTATCGGCGAGGACCATTCACAACCGTCTCCATGAAGCTGGGCTACGGTCCCGCACACCGTTAGGCCGTCTTCCGCTCACGCCCCAACATCGTGCAGCCCGCCTCCAGTAGTGTCGCGACAGGCGTGAATGGAGGGACGAATGGAGACGTGTCGTCTTCAGCGATGAGAGTCGCTTCTGCCTTGGTGCCAATGATGGTCGTATGCGTGTTTGGCGCCGTGCAGGTGAGCGCCACAATCAGGACTGCATACGACCGAGGCACACAGGGCCAACAACCGGCATCATGGTGTGGGGAGCGATCTCCTACACTGGCCGTACACCTCTGGTGATCGTCGAGGGGACACTGAATAGTGCACGGTACATCCAAACCGTCATCGAACCCATCGTTCTACCATTCCTAGACCAGCAAGGGAACTTTCTGTTCCAACAGGACAATGCACGTCCGCATGTATCCGGTGCCACCCAACGTGCTCTAGAAGGTGTAACTCAACTACCCTGGCCAGCAAGATCTCCGGATCTGTCCCCCATTGAGCATGTTTGGGACTGGATGACGCGTCGTCCCACGCGGTCTGCACGTCCAGCACGAACGCTGGTCCAACTGAGGCGCCAGGTGGAAATGGCATGGCAAGCCGTTCCACAGGACTACATCCAGCATCTCTACGATCGTCTCCATGGGAGAATAGCAGCCTGCATTGCTGCGAAAGGTGGATATACACTGTACTAGTGCGGACATTGTGCATGCTCTGTTGCCTGTGTCTATGTGCCTGTGGTTCTGTCAGTGTGATCATGTGATGTATCTGACCCCAGGAATGTGTCAATAAAGTTTCCCCTTCCTGGGACAATGAATTCATGGTGCTCTTATTTAAATTTCCAGGAGTGTATAAACAGGCATTATAGGGCGCTGCGGTCGGCAAAGCCTGTATAAGACAAGTGTCTGGAGCAGTTGTTAGATCGTTTACTGCTGCTACCATGGCATTTAAGTGGGTTTGAACATGGTGTTATAGTCTGAGAACGAGCGACGGGGTACAGCATCTCCGAGGTAGCGATGAAGTGGGGTTTTCCCATAGGACCTTTATGAGAACTTCAGTAATTCGGCAAAACATCAAATCTTCGACATCGCTGTTGCCGGCAAAAGATCCTGCAAGAAAGGGACCAACGATGACTTAAGAAAATCATCCAACGTGACAGAAGTGCAATCATTCCGCAAATTCCTGCAGACTTCAATGCTTGGCTGACTCATGTACGCTTGATGACTGCACGACACAAAGCTTTACACATCGCCTGGGCCGCTCAACAACGAAATTGGACTGTTGATGACTGGAAACATGTATCCTGATCGGACGAGTCTCGTTTTAAATTGTATAGTGCAAATAAACGTGTACAGGTATGGAGACAACTTCATGAATCCATGGATCTGCATGTCAGGCCCCTCATACGTCTAGATACGACTCTGACATGTGACGCATACAGAAGCGACCTATCTGATCATATGCACCCATGGATGTCCATTGTGCATTCCGACGGACTTGGACAATTCCGGCAGGACAATACGATACCCCACACGTCCAGAATTGCTACAGAGTGTCTCCAGGAATACTCTTCTCCATTTAAACACTTCTGTTGGCCACCAAACACCCCAGACATTAACATTATTGAGCATATCTGATATGTCTTGCAACTTGTTGTTCAGAGATCTCAACCCGCTTGTAGCCTTCGGGATTTTTGGACAGCCCTGGAATATTAATGGTGTCAATTCCTTCTAGTACTACTTCAGACATTAGTCGAGTCCATGCCATGTCGTGTTGCATACTTCTGCGCGCAGGCGGGGACCGTACACGATATTAGGCAGGTGTACCAGTTTCCTTGGCTCTCGAGTGTAGACGCTGCGGTCTGGAATATACGGCACTCGAATCTGCCGCGCCACTGCTCCTGTAGACTCCGTGAAACTTGGCAAGAGGGTCGTGAGCACTCCTTCAGTTGTGCACGTTTGAAGGAGCTTTTGTGCATGGGGGACTCACATGATGTAACTGCCTTATGGGCCAAATAATACGGTTTTGGTAAACAACATCCACGGACCACAGTGCACACATCTAGCTCTTGCTGCTTAACCAGAAGCTTACGTCAGTGCCACCAGGTGGTCGCACAATGTGGAAGATTTTTATCCCCGTTCACTTGGCATAAATCCTGGAATCCTGCTAGACGATAGCATGCTTCTCAGATATGCTAATTCATTCACTATATAGTAACATTAGAGCGGAGGTCAGTACACGTCAAAGTTGTACTGACAATAAACCTATTTTGTGGGTTTATGAGTGAGTTATAGTATATTAGATTATGAATTTTGTCACACAGTAATCCATTTGAGGCCCTGAGAATCGTAAGGGCCTAAAGCACATCAGCGTCAATTGTGACAATGTAGCATTTATTCGTGCTTCTGAAATCTGTTGATCTGACGGCGAGTCAGGTTTATCAGTGCTGTGGGCCCACACTGTGTGTACTGAAATTCACGAAAAGCTGTATCACTTGTTTCTGTGATATTTACTTAAATGTTCAATCGAAGGCGGTGTGCTTTTCGTCCTTATGGATCTCAGCGCCTCATTTGTATTCTATTCAAGTGACCATGTTGGTATAGATTACTACTTGAGTCGTCTGTGTTTGGAATTTGTAGTTTATTGTAAGGAATCGGCTTTCGTGTGCAGAACTATGCTGAAATTATTTTAAATAATAGCAGGAAAGTAAAGCTGTAGGGACAGGTCGTGAGTGGTGCTTGGGTAGCTCAGTCGGCAGATCAATTGACCGCGAGAGGCAAAGGTCCCGAGTTCGAGTCTCGATCCAGCACACAGCTTAATCCGTCAGGAATTTTCATATTAGCGCACACTCCGCTGCAGAGTGAAAATCTCATTGTTGGAATAGAAAAGTAAATTAGCAGGAAAAGTTAGCTACAAAGGAACTAGGGTCACCGAGACAAGATCCTTTGATTGAAATAGTGACGAAATCAAATAAGCGTGACTATAAGCGAACATTTAACCAGCAAGTGTACTGTTAGCGTATGTTGTTCTGTGGGTGTAGCCCAAAAATATCTGATTTTCAGCCCTGAATCAAATTATTGAACTAATAAATCTCTTAGGAATCATGTAAATGTGTCTGAAAAAATGGGAAAGCATGAAAATTGTCATTTATACAAAAATGAGAAATAGAGACTTGCCAAATCTTACATATTATTTCGTTATCGCCCTAAACTGTACTTAATTACGTACAAAACTAAAAAAAAATCTACAGGAACAAATCTTTGTTTTGTCAGATAAGTTACGCTTCTTATTATTGTTATAATTCTTATTATGTTATTGTTATTATAGGCGGTGCCTGTGGTTGCATGTTGATAAGCTTATCTGTTATACAATAGATGATATTAATTTCACGTTCTCAAATGTATTTGAAAGTAAAAATTTGTGAACACCTAAAATGTATAGTCACAAGTGACCACTGGTTATTTCAGCAAGTGCAACACGGATCAAGACTCTAGCCGCTCTAGTACAGACTGCAAGACTGTCACATGCAAAGAAATCACACGCTGACGGTGACAACTACTTTCTTCCCTTTTGTGTATAATCCGAAATGGTAGTTACGCCTCGGTTAGTTTATAACGTGTGGTTATGCAATACAACCTCTGCATAGGCTTTTCATATATCACAATTACAAGTAGTAAACTACATATTGCACGAAGTTAACACTTGCTCTCTACTTTACATCGTAATCGTGTTATCTCAGCGTAGTCGAATTACGCCGTTCGACGTTAAATGTGTAGTATGAACCGACTGGATGTTTAAATCTTGTATTGGAAGCAACTAGCATGTTAAGATAACGCCAGCAAGAGACGCTATCACGCTACAAAAAATGACCAAACCTGGAACAGAAAGTCAATTATTTCCTGCTCGAAATACAAGTAGTTTCAAAAAGTTTCATCCTATTTCACAAGACAGTTTCACCTACGTTTATTAAGGCGAAAACTCCAGTTGAATTTGAACTTACGCTTAAGTCTACAAAGTTGTAATCTAAAAAAAATTCCATGGTATATTTTCCACTTGCAACAGTAGGCAGGCTTTGAGTACTTCTCGAAACTACGTTTAATATCAAAGTTATCATTCAGTGTTATCAGATATTCGATGAGACCTCAAGTAAACGCTCAACACATTTCTAAATGACAATCGTCTTCTAGCCATGCTGTCCAGCATGTCGGGGGTCTTTGCAAATCACTGATGTTGCCTTTCTGCGTCGCCCTTCATCCAAAGTTGTTGGAAGGGGATGCAGATGGAAGGACTGCATCACATTTCTCAACCACAATCAAAAGAAAGAAAATATCATTTGCCTTGCTCTTAGGAAGCCATTCAACGCTTGAGGAGATTCATTGTTATGACATGCTTTTATGTACAGTATCAGTGGGGTGGTGCTCCGTCTTGTGAGAAATTTAAATTTTCGGCTTATTCAAAAAGTTGTGGAAATGGCCATATCTCCAACATACGTAGCTAGGTAATTTCTGTAATTATCTTTTCTTCAATAAAAAACAAATATTATTTGGAAATGACGCAAACACACAAAGCTTTGTAGTGTTTCCGTCTTGTTCCAGTATGGTACGTGGCTTCTCTGGACTCGATGTTCTTACGAACGTAGCCTCATCACTGAACAATAATCGCGAAAGGAAATTCTTTCCTTCTATCTTCTAGAGCAGAATGAATTCACCAAAATCGACGCGTTGTTGTTTAATACCACCGTGAAGAGTTTTGCAGTAAGTGAATCCAGAATGGTTGAAAAAGAGGCGTGCCCCGACACACACCAGGAATAATTTTAGGAACGGGCATTTCTCAGCTCGCACGACGAGTGCAACTCGGTGGACTGCGTGCAAAATTCTGTTGATTACGCTTTACGTGTGAGACGAGCACCCGGGGGTGACTTGTGTAATACGTTTTACGAAAAAATGTTCAAATGTGTGTGAAATCTTATGGGACATAACTGCTAAGGTCATCAGTCCCTAAGCTTACTAAGCTTAACCTAAATTGTCCCAAGCACAGACACACACAACCATGCACGAGGAAGGACTCGAACCTCTGCCGGTACGTTTTACATAAACAACCAGAAACTGCTGGTGACAGCGTCGAACTCTTTAAGCGGAAGTAGGGCAGTAGCTAACTCTGCACAGTTGTAACTGAATTACGCCTGGTGAAACGGAGAAGGCGAAACGCCTATTGATGCAGTGCTATCGCCATGTGGACCCGACAGGCTTCGGTGTGTTAAAATTTACCCGAGACATAGCCTTGTGAAATCAAATGAGCCTCTTTCAAACAGCCCCGTAGAATAATTTTCGTAAACATAATTTTTTTAATGTAGAAGGCAGTATAATACTGTATAATGGCAAATAAAAGAATAAATTCAATAAAAAAATAAAGTACGTCAATAACTTATTTTGCAGTACTAAAATCTTGAATAGGAGACCAGTTTTTGACGTAATTGAAGCGAATTTTAATTTTTGTGAATAACATGTAATATTTTACTGGGCACCTATCCCTTTAAAAGTTAACCGAGACCACGCTCAGCACAGACGAAGTTAATGAGTATATAGTGTGGAATATAACACATGAGCTGTATACTAGTATCATAAGCTGGGTCTCACTTTCACAAATAACGGAAATCACATTCTACTTTTCATCACACTACCGGCGTATATAGTGATTGATATTCTTCCTCTTACGTAATACTGCAGCTATCGGCAAGTTATTTGTTCCGCATTAAACAAAGAAACAAAAACAGTCCCAATAGACCTTAAAGGCCCAACGGTACCGACCGGCAGCCGTGCCATCTTCAGCCCTGAGGCGTCAGCAGCATTTTCACCGTGCACCCGGACCGCTCAATGGACTGGTACATGGGAGGAGGAGGAGAAAGTATTTTTTGTACTACATTATAATTACCGATTAATCTTATGTCAAGCGTTCAAAAAGAATAATGTAGTAGAACAGATAAACAGTTTCTTGTTATTTAGCACAAACAATTAGTTGTGCAACTGTACATCAGAAACAAATATTGATTACAAGTAGTTCAAAATTCTGTAGAGGGATCGCTACAAAAATTAGACAAACAAAATACCATGACACTTCAACGATGATTACAAAGATATTTAGTGCTATGGCACGTGAAACAAGTGGGAATTTAGACATACATTATGTATCATCATCATCCACTGCACAGTGATCCACAAGAATAGAATTTTGAAATTGTGTAATTATAGCTCGTAAAAACGATTTTAGTGTTGTTCTAATACTTAGGAAACTGTTAAAAATATACAAATATTCATTATATCCGATTCTGACATACTCCTTTGACCTCTGAGGTTGGCTAAAATTATTTATGCATCTATAGTTATATTGGTTTGCTACGTATGTGAGTGGAGTAGTAGCAACGTGCGTTTTGTTTCTGTGACAGGACCGACTGAGCTTATTCACGTGTGTTTGGGCGCCCAGCGTCGAACCGGAACACGAGTCGGCGTTCCTGACGGAGGAGCCGTGGAAACTGGTGGCCGAGGGCCGCTACAACATCGTCCCCTACATGTCCGGCGTCACCGACCTGGAGCAGCTCGCACAGACCCAACGTAAGGAACAGCAGAGCAGAAAAATAACGGCCTGGAATATCTTAAGAGCTAGTGCAAGATACGGCAATTCTAGTTTATCTATTCTTAAAGTATGTTGTAGATAGTTCGTAACGTAATTAGAAATAACTTCATAGGGACAATCTGCAGCGAATTTGCTTTGGTTCAATATGGATTCTCCTATTTAAAAAAAAAAAATAAAAGAACTTCTAATAATATACAGTAACTAGCCAGTCTTACTGTTATAAGCATAGAGACAGCAGGTATGTTTTACATTCAATGAAGTGAAAAATATTTGACACATGACTGATAAACTAGTACTGATACGTTATGTGACATTCTCATTAAGAGCTACATATAGCACATTGCCTGGCTATTGCTGAGAAACAACCCACACTTGCTAAGGAACAGCAGCCATTTGCTAAGGAACAGGCGACAAGTGCTACAGAATACCCGACCAATGATTGTAAAAGGAAATGTAGAAGGCGTGATGTGTTAACTGCAGTGAAGCCTGTGCACGAGCTCTCTGTATGCGTTCTACCGCTCATGCAGTGCGGTGGCTCTCGATCGTTTTCTGGAACTGCTTAGTGTGATATTCTGTATGGTACGGTAACGTGTCTGCAAGACAACATTTGAGGTCTTACTATGGTGGACGATCAGTTGGACGTCTCGAGGCCAGTCACAGTGTCACTATTGCGGCCACAGCAATGCTGTGCCCAAAATCTTAAATCTGGCGATTAAAAAAAAAGGCCGCTGGAAGTGGAAATGCTATACGAAACCATGCCAGCGGACGTAGACGGCACACCACACTGCAAGAGGATACGTAGTCCTAGTAGCGAAAAGGAACGGGTCGCAGCACACCTAGCAACCGCCACCGGTACACGTGTCTGTGCCAGAACCACTTCGTGGCGATTAAATGAGGCTGGTTTGTCTTCTCGGAAGCCTGTTAAGCGTAACCAACTTCAATCACGCAATCGTCGACTAGGAAAGAGTTCATTGGTGCTGGGAGCACGTTGATTGGAGTTTGCGATAGTGATTCCCTGACGAATCTCGCTGCACTGTGAAAAGCGATGCTGGCCACCAGTTAGCGTGGAGAGAGAGGATCACACGGTACACACTACAGAATGTTCATAAATGTCGTGAATATTTGGCCTAGATGTTATGATGTGGGCAGGCATTACGTACAGCGGCCGAACACCGCTACACATCTTTGCGCGAGGTACGGATGCAGCACAGAGGTAATGATAGATTATTCTCGATCACGTCCTTCTGTTTAGGGGTGTCGTAAGTCTCGAATGTCTGTTTATGGCCGACAATTCCCGATCACACAGGACCACTGAGGTGTCGGACTCAATGGAAAGCGAAGATATTGAACGTAGGGAATGGCCTGCTTGCTCCCCGGACCTAAACCCTACAAGCTTGCCTGCGGATGCTCTTGGCAGACGCATTTCTCAACGAACGTCCCCTCCCCATGCAAGAACTGCAAACCTCCATGAGAGATGAGTGGGACATATCCTCCAAGGACGTCTCAACAGCTTGGGATCCAGCAGTAATAAAAGCTGCAAAATGAGCATCATTGCTCGAGGAGGGCATATTCTTACCGAGAGTCGGATATCTGCGTTTATGTTGGGAGTCTGATTTGTGTCAAACATGAACGTTATTTATGCCTATTATCCTGCTTTACTGTGTGGTGAAATCTGTACCACTTTTTATCAAAGTATATCGCTCCACCTCTATTACGTATGTACTGTTTTTCGTGTCGTCCATCATTCCGTGTGACTATTCGTGACCAGAAATCCCTTTCTACATCTGCATCTACATGGATACTCTGCAAATTACATTTAAGTTCTTCGAACCACCTTCACAATTCTTTATTATTCCAATCTGGTGTAACCTCCTCGTCACTTATCGACCTTAATGACAGTGAAAAATTAAACCGCGTGTACCCAATGGAAATTTGGGAAAAGTAATCGTCACCGAAGTTATTCTGTCGGCAAAGAGGGAGGAAATGGTTACATCTAACTGAAAGGAAAAATGCAAATTAAACTGGTGGAAATTAATTTTGAAAAGGGGCAAAATTAATAAGGAAAGTAAATGTGCGGCCGTTACGTTAACAATTAACTAGCGGTAATTAGATATTTGAGATTTGGGGGAAATTACGGTCGCCAGTCCTATGGACAATTACTATAGTAACTGAAAAAGAAAGGTTATTACACATATAATTAGGACTAGAAGCGTGGCAACTGAAGGTTGACACATGTAGTGTGAAAACTGAAAGTTTGTCAGAAGTAATAAATTTCGCTACACTCTGTCATAATTTAGCAAAAGAATTAATAAAACCGGAAAATTGAAAGTTAATTTAGTGAGCTTTGTTTCTGAATCACATCGAAATTCAGTAAAATACGGTTAGTCTTGGGCTATCACAACAATCATTTCAAAAGCTACTTGAATCTAGGCAATTTAGAAACAAGAGATTAAACTTTGACCTTGAATTAAATGATTCTGAACAATTAACAATAGTAAAATTTAGTACGTACCAAGCTCAGCTGCCGTCACAAGTAAGCTAAAATACGGTAACAAAACCCGCACTCTTAATTTGTGCTTCTGTAATCTAAATATTGTAGCCAGCTATAAATACCTTAACTGAACTTTGAAATTAAAGCAGTGAAATCGAATGATATTACTTTAATGCTGGCAATTGAATTTCAACGACACTCGGGTTCATTCTGGATAAGGAAGGGACCCTGCTTGGTAATGCAATTGGGACAATGAGCAACAAAGGTTCATGCTACGTTGCTGTAATTTAGTGAGAAAAATTTAACAGTTTGAAAAGCTGAGGTCTGCCATACAGTTCTAAAACTGTTAGTCTTCATTGTTGGTTGATTGAAGGTTTGAAGTCGTCGATCGAGGAGGTGGCGACAGTCACTCATAGTCGGCCGTCGCTGTTGCAGAAGCTGGATGTTGGCACGCCTTCTTCTCGACACGGTCTCCAGCCGAAACGGACTCTTGATGTGCGCCAGCTAACGCTTCCCGTCCGCGACACCGTGTCAGAAACTATCATAGCAAGTCGACCGCAATTACATGCTGCCAATCCCCGAAAGCGCGGCAACTCGCGGGAGCGTCACACGACACACCTGCTCCACCGCCCTACTCCAGCCAGACTCTCTTCTGCCCGCTCTCCACGCGGCAGAGTTCACACTACCAATGATCCTAAACAATTTGGTTCTTCACACGACCTATCGATGTATTCGTTCGATAGCATAGTTTTCCCTAGGCAAGACCCAGCGTAAAAATACAAATAGTATTTACAAAACAAACCAAATATACATCGATATAAATGCATGTATATATATAAATAGTAAAACAATTACGACATACAAAGACACAGAAATGTCATATTTTCAGGTAACAAAATAAGGAAACAAATTTATAGTACAATAGATGGAAATAGGAGGGTATGCATTTCCAGCATTACACTGGTATAGCGTGCGGAAAGAACGAACACCTATTTGTTTTCGTACGAGCTCTGATTTCTCTTATTTTATCTTGGTGATCGTTCCTCCCTATGTAGGTCGGTGTCAACAAAATATTTTCGCATTCGGAGGAGAAAGGAGAAAGTTGGTGACTGGAATTTCGTAAGAAGATTCCATCGCAACGAAAAATGCCATTCTTTTAATGATGTCCAGCCCAAATCTTGTATCATTTTTGAGAAACTCTATCCCATATTTTGCGATAATACAAAACGTGCTACCTTTTTTTAAACCTTTTCGATGTACTCCGTCAGTCCTATATGGTAAGGATCCCACACCGCGCAGCAGTATTCTAAAAGAGGACGGACAAGCGTAGTATAGTCAGTCGACTTAGTAGATCTGTTTCCTTTTCTAAGTGTCCTTCCAATAAAACGCAGTCTTTGGTTACCCTTCTCCACAACATTTTCCATGTGTTCCTTCCAATAAATTGTTCGTAATTGTAATACCTACGTATTTAGTTAAATTAACGGCTTTTAGATTAGACTGGTTTATCGTGTAACCAAAGTTAAGCGAATTCCTTTTAGCTCTCTATTGTCAAGCAGTGTAGTAATTCAGTGCGTTACGAGGAGACTTCTTGTAAATGGAGATGTGTTATTTAACTTTTGTTTTTCCGGTGTTACTGTTCTCAGAAGTTCCAGTGATATATGGGGTACGATAGAATCATATCTCATAAGCCTTTGGTCTTTTTTTACTGACATTTTAATCAATAACGGAAGTCTGCAAATATGGCCAGGTACAACAGTCTATTAAACGAAGTTTTAAACTAATGCGGCGTTCTTAATTATATTGATGCCAATAGCAACTTAAAATCAAAAATTTTGGTACCCTTTATCAAAGATTGATTACGTCGAAGATGAAAAGCAAGGGGGCAACGTTGAGAGTGCAACGGGAATTTCACTGTTAAAAGCAGGGAACACGTGGATAGGTGGAAAGAGTACAAGAAGACCTCAACCAGGAGGAGTACTTGTTCGATGACGTGATAGAAGAAGACACAGGAGTCGATATCGAAGACATGGTGATCTAGTATAAGGTTCAGATGGTTCAAATGTCTCTGAGCACTACGATACTTACCATCTGTCATCAGTCCCCTAGAACATAGAACTACTTAAACGTAACTAACCTATGAACATCACACACATCCATGCCCGAGGCAGGATTCGAACCTGCGACCGTAGAAGCGCTCAGCCACACCGGCCGGCCCTAGTATAAGGGTCAGAATTTATCAGATCTGCGAAAGAGTTTAGAATATCCAAAATCATTAGCGGAAGTGACAACCAGACGATTATTCAAAATGGTGTCTAGAATCTATGAGACCGGAGACTTACCATCAATGTTTCGGAAAAATATCAATTCAGATCAGATACGTACGAGAACCGTAGCGTAGCTTAACAGCTCATGCACCCAAGTTTCTGATAAGACTAATATGCAGAAGAATGGGAAAGAAGATTGAGGAGCTGTTAAATGATGATCAGTTTGTAACCATGAAGGCACTAGAGGCAGTTCTGATGTTGCGCTTGATAATGGGAGTAAGGCTGAAGAAACCTCAAGACACGTTCATAGGATTTGACGACCTAGAAAAAGCGTTTCACAATGTAAAATGGCCAGAAATTCTGAGAAGAAATGGAGTATACTGCAGAGAAAGACGTGTAACGTACAATATGGACAAGAATCAAGAGGCAGCAATAAGAATGGAAGACGTCCTTCCTACTGAAGGAAATAAAGTAATGGTTCAAGAAGGGGATTAAAATTCAGCGTTAAAGGACATCAATGTTAAGATTCGTTGATAACATTGCTATCCTCAGCAAAAGTGAAGAAGTATTACAGGACGTGCTGAATGGAATGAACAGTATGATGACTACAGAATACTGATTGAGAGTAAACCCAAGAATGACGAAATTAGCTGGAAGTAGCAGAGATGAGATCCGTGATGAAGTTCAACCCGAAAGTGAAGACCACGAAGTAGACGTAGAAATTCTGCTATCTTGGAAGCAAAATAACACATGCCGGGCAAAACAAGCAGGACATAAGAAACAGACTAGCGCAGACAAAGGGTGCTTTTCTGGCATTAAAAATAGACCTTAATTTGACAAATAAATGCTTAGAATGTACGTTTGGAGCACATCGTTGTGTGGCAGTGAACCATGGACAGCGAGAAAACCGGAAAAAAGAGAATCGCAGTTCCTGAGATCTAGTGCACTAGAAGGATGTTGAAAATTAGGTGGACTGATAAGGAATGAGGACGCTCTCCGGACAATAGACGAAGAAGGAATGTACCGGTGGAAAACACTAGCAAGAAGACGCGAAAGAATGATAAGAGATGTGTTAAAACATCACTGACTAACTAGAGTGTGCTAGTAGGATCTGTCAAGGGTATTAACTTTATGCGAAGCCGGATGTTGGAATATATCCAACAAATTCCAGGAATTCGTTGAGGGCCGCAACTGATTAAAAAATAAATAAATATATAAAAAGCTGGAAGAAAGCATCTGCCCTGGCTTCGTTGGTGGTGTCTGTACATCTCTATTTACCTTCGGAAGGTACTTTCTTGGAGACATCAGACATTGAGAAATAATATTATTGTATCCATGGACCTCCCGAACTATGCATCCGTTAATTATAGTTGGTGATTGACGGAACCAGCCATAAATATTTTGTTTAAAATGTTGTACACCCTTTTAGGTACGCAGACATTTGATTCTCATTACAGTTCATAAGCTGTTGATGGAAATACGAAATTAAAAAAGGGGAGGGTGGGATGAGAACAAAACATTTGCTTACCAAGATAACTTATATTTACACAATTATATACTGATATTATAAACAAGTTCTACGTTTTGTGCAGAGTCCTGACTATTACGAGTCTCGAGGTGTGTCTAATTTCTCTGCACGCCCCAAGGAAATTATCTGGAAATTGTTACTGGCTATCTCCAGCTGCTCATTTAGAATGGATTGGGGTGAACTGAGGGTATGAATATATGTTTCTAGTTCCTCTAATGTATCGGTCTTTTTGCCTTTGTTGGTGGTATGTAGTATTTCTCAGTTATCATTAATGTTAGAAACGGAGTGTCCACATTGATTCGTGTGAGTGGCTCCTGGAAAGTGGCTGTTGCAGGTTTATTTACGTTTTTTAGAGTAAAGGCATCCATATGCTCACGATATCTAACACTGAAGCTTCTACCGGTCTGTCGAAGATAAGAACTGGGGCAACCGTCACAAAAAAATCTCGTAAATTCCTTATTTTTCAAGGTGTAATCTGGTAATTTTAGTGCTGTGGATAATGTGATGATGGTAAGAGTTACTGGTGCAGAAACGTATTTCAACTGCTGTCCTTTGTTAAAGATTGGCATCTTCGTATGAGATTGTGTTTAGGAAGCGAATGGATGCAAATAATTACTTAAATTAAATTCTCGGACGGTCCCTGTCCGTCATTACATGATATATGTCGGCTCTTGGATTAGTTGTGGTTACTTCTTCGCGTTCTCATAACACGGCCACTTCAACAGAAGTCTTACTTGGGCAGCTGTAGAAAGACTGAAATGCCCCTGATGGATTTGTTACTTGCTGACTAACGCACCTCCGAAGGCAATGAGATCTTCTACCGATGCATTTTGCTGCACTCCTCGCCTCTGTTTACATTGGCGGGTCTGCCACTTCTGAGCCACATAGTGGAGTCCGGATAGTTTTGGTCAGAGAGTGTATAAGAAATCGATGGCCGGGTAAGCCGTTGTCCACCGCAGACCCGTTCCTCTGCGTGCTGTTCACACATATTCCGTGGGAAAGCCTCCGGTATTACTGTTCTGAAAACATATGTGGAAGCATGAGTGACAGTGGAAGTTTGAGTCAGGCCCGGAGGCGAGCTCAGGTAGCCTTACGCTTAAGGCGACTGTTCTCTATTAGCAGGGAATCCGGGTACGTTTCCCCGTCTTGCACAAATTTTCAAGTGTCTCAACGTATTAAAAGAACAGCAATTTGAAACTAGTTGTGCTTTTCTCTGCCTTCTTTGCTTGCTGACTCCTACGTCTGATATTGGAAAGAAACACATTAACAATACATTTTTGCTATTCATCCTGATGCAACGTTTCTTCGAGAGTCTCAAAGATCCTTTAATTTTTGGGCAGGAGTGTCGTGTAAAGAAGCAAAGAGTAATTGTGAAATTCGTTACGAACAAAATCTTGGAGTAAATATGAGGACAAGAAGTTACATCAATCTTCAAGTGATTCTGATCTATTGTTAGAGAAAGCACACAAAGAAAAATAAGGTTATTTGTGCATGTGAGGTGGCACAGTATTATTCATGCCTTGCTGTAAGTTTCTACCAGTTCAGAACTTTGTGCTCTTTCAATAATAAAAGCGGCTTTGTTTGACTACAGCGGGTGGAGTGTTGTCCACACAGGAGCAAGTGGAGAACCTGAACGAGAACTTTGAGGAGATAGTGGCCTGTGACATCCGCCTGCCGACGAGGCAGGAGCAGCTGAGCGCTGCGAGACTCGTGAGGCAGTTCTACTTCAACGACAGCGCCATCACGCTCCAGAACAACTACACCACCGCCTTGGTGAGTCACGCCCACTAAACTCTCCACGCTGCAGACAACACTGTCACATCTCATCCTAAAGCACAGAATTTAAAGCGAAGCTTACACACAAATTCCCATATGTTCTGACACGACGAATACTTGAAAAAGCAAGTCAGTCGGATACTCTTTTCGCCACAAAAATTTGCCATTGGCCATAATGAATCCCAGTATCAAATACCAATGTCAACTGATATAGACATTTTAATTGATTATAAAATACGGTAATATACTTTCTCTAGTCAGCTTACTTTGAGTGGAGAGGAACAAAAAGGTACGTGAAATACAACAGAATAACGTAATTGTTTTGACGCTAGCCATCATCATCTTGATTCGTCGAATTGTGTGAATTTATCTGCCACAGATGTTCCTTTTAAATGCGTACCGTGACTGAAACTTCATGAAAATCTCCATGACATGCTATACTGGGTGTTAAAAAAGTGTCAAATATTTTGAGATGTGGCAGTAACCACGAAGACAAGGGAAAAAGTCCAATAAACATGGGCTCTAAAACGAATACCTTAAGAGCTGTAAGCACTTGTTCATCTTTGATGGTGCGAAACACGTATCTTCTACAGCAAGCTCTTTGTTTTCCATGTTTTAGGATAAGGTAGTAGTATGGGTCACAATAAAAAAGAAATGTCCAGTAAACATGGGATACAAATGACACACCTAAGAAACTATGAGTACTTGCTCAATGGAAGAAATGTGCTTCTCAGTAGTGAAAATGAAGAAGTGTTCATAGCCCTAAGGGAATGCATTTTAGAGCTCTTGTTTACTTAACATTTTTTTGCCATAGCGCATATTATCTCTTCCCAAAATGAGGAAAGCAGAGAGCTTTCAGTCGAACAGATGTGTTTCACAGTACAGAATATGAATAGCTCCTAGTTCCTACGGTATGAATTTTAGAACCGACGTTTGTTGGACTTTTTTCTTGTTTCGATAATTGTCACTACCTCTCAAAATATCTGATACTTCTTTTAATACCCTGTATATCTTAGTACACTGCGAAATCTTCAGAAATGTTATGGACCTACAGTTTAAAATAACAAATTAGCTTTCAGTAGGAACAATTCAGTAATATTATTATTCCAGGCACACAAAAGTGCCATTTATTGGCTCTTCGTCTATAAACATGCACCCGTATTTCAGCGACTGACTTTTTGATAACTTTTATTGTAATTTGACATTTTTCTCCTATTTCATGAAATTTCGTATAATATTAAGCTAAATCAACATTTTCCTCTGAGCTGTAACCTCGTCATTGCCCCAGATATTTTTCCTTACGACAATGTTAACCTGCTTGTTGTGCTTTCCAGTTTGACTCGCACCTCTTCTTTGTGGAGGGAGTGGACGCAGTCATCAGGAGTATGGCTCGCTACTCCCCGCTGCCCGTCTACTACTACCAGTTTGCCTACAATGGACCCATAAGTCAGTTCCCTGGCGGACCAGGTAAAACTCCTGTATTTCATTTACTTGCTTATTTAATGAATACATATTGTTCATAATATAACTGTCCAAAACGTTCAGTAGCTTAACGTACTGCTTCTTCTCATGAATAAAATGGTAATAATAATAGCCTATTTAATTTCAAATTACATATACTGCTCTTGCAGGCTAAGGAATACTATCACTGAATTTTGAGATTTTTACCTCCTCATTTATTATTGCATTCACTGCAGAAACCCAATGAAACAAAAACAAAAAAATGTTCTGCAAGGGGTGTGAAGGCCGAAAAAGGGGGAAAAGGAAGAGTACAAGATTGTATGGAATTTTTTGAAGCCAAAGAAAGAGGAAAGGTCGAAGACCTTTGTACTGACACTTGTGGAACTCAGAAACACTTGCGTTGTTTTCTTCAACAAAAAGTGGATCTCGTTCAAATAGCTGGTGATAGAACCAAGAAAAGCAAGGAAAAACAATGAAACCACAGTACAATCAAAATTAAAATAATTATTAAATAATCGAGGATAGTATAATGTAAAGAGGCAATGATTCGGTGTGCTAGAGAGTATGCAGCCAGGCGCCACGAAATGGGAGTGTTCGGTTCAGAATACAGGAAGTTTCGCGTGCGATGCAAACGCTTCCTCTGGAGTTGAGTGAGAACCAGAGCATCAGAAGGCAGTCTCCAATCACTAAATAGCACCGTGGGTCAGTTACTCGGAGATAGCAACGACTGGCATATCAGTTAACAAGAAGTATTTGTGCGCCGTTTACTGCGTGATTAAGTGTACTCTTTCTTTCCTTAGTTGTTGTATGTAGTTTCCGTTCATTGTGGTACAGGGGGGGTGTCGGATTGCATCGGCCAGCAGACTGTATAGAACAAAAGTTGCGGAGAAGCAACACGCGCGACTTTTAATGAGGACAAATGTGATTTTTTTTCGATACACAGACCTAACTTTGAAGTGTTGCATTTTGCTTGCAGGAAAGTAATATTGCGATTTTATTATATCTTCAGATACAAATGGTTCAAATGGCTCTGAGCACTATGGGACTTAACATCTGAGGTCATCAGTCCCCTAGAACTTAGAACTACTTAAACCTAACTATGGACATCACACACATCCATGCCCGAGGTAGGATTCGAACCTGCGACCGTAGCAGTCGCGCGGTTCCGGACTCTAGCGCCAGAACCGCTCGGCCACCGCCGCCGGCTATCTTCAGATACAACTGATACTATTATCTGTATTGTATGCCTTGACAAATACTAACAGTGGGAACGGTAACTATCGCAGCGGTACGTTCGGGTTGCATCGAACAAAGCAGTTTAAGGTTGTACCAGGCATAACAGATGCCATAAAAACTTGAGCGTTACTGTTTATTTCTCTAACAGGTAGACACGGAGAACTCATGACGTAAATCGGATGAAAATAACATGACGAAAGTCGTAGAAGAAGAAGTAGACTTACTGAAATGACAATCAGCGAAGAGAGTAAGAAATATTCAGGTTCACGAAGTATATTCGTTGATAGACTTCAGGCTATACGGGAAGACAAAGAGATGACCATGAAATCTGTTTCACAGGAAAATTTAGTGATGGACGATAAAAAATGTTGTACAACGAATGAAATCTTCGAAGAAGACTGAATTCAGTGTCACATTTGCGAGGGCTGGATCCTTGAGAACTATGCCCTTATAGAGCGGAACAGTGTTTACTATACGTGTGATAAAAGTTTCACTAAGGTTTAAACTAATACTCTTAATGTAGCCTGTTCCGTTCAAAATGTTACCTTAATCATGTTATCAGAAATTTGTGCTTATATGAGTTTAATTACTTTCGATGTGGAATCTTGTACAAAGATGTTTCACTTGCACTTATTTAGTTTAATGCATCTAACAGTTATGAGTCCGATCAAAAATTATTTATAGGATAAATTAATTTTTACTCTTTATAATGGAGTGTAACATACAACCCTCCAAATATTTGAACGACCTTAATGTAAATGGTTGAGAACATAAAAACATCAATGAACGTGGATTATTATAACTTTGAGCTTTATAATTCTATAAAGTGGCTCATCATAGTATTAGTGTAAAGAATGAGTCAGGACAACTTACAGAAAAATTCGAAAAAGCTTATGTTTGGGTACTACCCAAGCATCTATTCTCCTAACATATCAACTATCTTTTCTTCTGATGAAATGTGTCAGATCGGGCACGTACGTAGAAAAATTCTACTCTCATACAACCACTTTCCGGAGTATGTGTTTCCAAAGATTCGATGTTACACAGTTTAGTAAAGATAAATCAGACTGGAGCTGGCTAGATAAAAGAAGATTAGAAACCTAGATTGAAATAAGCGGGTCAGGAGTGACCTTTGAAAGGGATGTTTTAGCAAAAATAAAGAAAAAATACACACGCAGTTTCCTGAGAAAAAAAAAAAAAAAGAAAAGGTCGAACATCATTTAGATACTTCGTCGAAGTTCTATAAAAGCCAAGTTTCTGTTATTCATAAAAAACTTCCGCATGTATCAGTAATAACAGCAAACTTTGATCATGATGAAGAACTTTCTATTGTTTACAAAATAACAACTACAATTATGTACAGGGTAAGACACTACAAACCCAATGGAAAAAGGCTGTGATAAAAATTGTTCGTCTTGAAAGGGGACATACATCCAGCGACACTAAACTCGACCCTCCTGGCAAATCCCCAGGGGGTGGGAGGGGGTCAACTTTGAAATCTTCAATAGGAACCGCCAATTTCGTGCTGGATGGCGCTGTAATCGACACCAGTCAAAATGTGTTACAAACCATTGAAAAGTGATAGGGAAATGTTCTGTTTGTTAATCATGATCAGTGATACATTTTGTACCATTCAAATAACCGTCTGCGATACACGACGATGAACAAACTTACACAGTTGCTAGTCAGCCTCTCTCTCTGTAGGTGCAACACCTCTACATGCAAGGATGTAGTTCTATTGTGTTTAGCGCGGCTGTGGCTTCACCGCGAACGTTGAACAAGGAAACGGCGGAGGGGAGCTGTCCCGGTTTACTTCACTACAAACATTCGCACCGAAAACGTCTCTTCCTAGGTGTGCAACAATGTTGAAGACTGCAGAGAGGATAGATGTCGTTGTTTTGTACATTGCTTCAAACGGACACGTAGGAGAAGCTCGTCGGCGATGTGCGAACCAATTCCTGAGAGGAATATTCCTTCTGCAACGACATTTCGCAGTATTATCCAACTGTTTGCTGCATCTGGAAGTGTTCAACCCACACGAATAATCTTCCCACCGTCTGCAACGAACGAAAATGCCGTAGTGGATGTTTTAACTGTAACTCATGCATATCCTCACATTAATTGGCGACATATCACGAGAGGTGCAGGAATTTTACAACGAAGTGCTCTGAGCATACTGCATGAACACAGATACCAGCTATATCAGCCATTGTTGCATCAAGTCCTACATGGGGCGACTTTCAAAGCCACTTGAACATTTGCAACCGGGTACAACAAGAACCAGCAGCCAATGATGATTTTAATTCATAGATACCTCTCTCTAATTAAGTAACATTTGGGAATCGTGACCACGTGAATCGGCATAACATGCGTTATTGGGCAGTGGAGAATCTACACTGGTTAAGGCAAGTAGAGCTTCAACTCCCCAGAAGTGTCAATGCTGGGTGCAGTGCGTTTGGCCTATACTTTATAGATGGCCATGTAAATAGTCGAATGTACGCCTCCCGATTTTTCCCTATGCGGGAGGCTAAAAGAGAATTGTTACATGGAAGTACCAACAGCCCTACAGCCGGCCACGTGGCCGATCGGTTCTACGCCCTTTAGTCTGGAACCGCACGACCGAAACGGTCACAGGTTCGAATCCTGCCTCGGGTATTGATGTGTGATGTCCTTAGGTTAGTTAGGTTTAAGTAGTTCTACGTTCTAGGGGACTGATGACCTCAGATATTAAGTCCCGTAGTGTTTAGAGCCATTTGAACCATTTTGAACAACCCAACAAATGTGTGACAGCGAGTTATCACTGAATGTGCAAACATCAGCGGAGAGACACCTTCAGACGTAGGATTGCCTTTAAGATGTGTGTTGCAGTAGACAGGCACTGTTTGGAACATTGGATTCAGAAAAAAATTAGATTTGTGAGTGGCAAGGGGACACACTGATAACAAACAGTTTAATGACGAGACGCAGAGGGACTCACCTAAAACAAGCAACCCAATAGTGAGAGGCAGAGGGAGTCTCTTAAAAGAAGCACGATGACAGTAACAGGCATGGGGACTCACCTAAAACAAGCGATCCGATGGTGAGAGGCAAAGGGACTCCCCTAAAACAATGGTGAAATGCAAGGGAACTCACCTAAAACAAGCACGCTGATGGTGAGAGGCATGGGGACTCACATTAAAAAGGCACCCCAGAGGGAGCTAAACAGTACTACATCAACGTCGTTGTTTCTAGGTATCGCTCAACGTAGTTGTTACAGTATCGATAAACAAACCAATAGACAATTCTAAACGCTTTCCACTTTAGTGCCATTTGCGAAGGTAATTACGCCCGCATCTCGTGGTCGTGCGGTAGCGTTCTCGCTTCCCACGCCCGGGTTACGGGGTTCGATTCCCGGCGTGGTCAGGGATTTTCTCTGCCTCGTGATGGCTGGGTGTTGTGTGATGTCCTTACGTTAGTTAGGTTTAAGTAGTTCTAAGTTCTAGGGGACTGATGACCATAGATGTTAAGTCCCATAGTGCTCAGAGCCATTTGAACCATTTTTTTAAGGTAATTACGCCAATAATATAGACACCGTAGTGTGTTATTGTCTGCATAATCACGCTGGTTCGCTATAAAACACCGGTGTGTTTTACATTACAGAATGTAAAAATACCGCCCTTTTACCCATTTGAGATTCCTAATTTCCTGAGATACTATCATGCTTCAGCGGATTGTAACCCATTTTGATTTGTATCGATTAAAGTGCCATCTATCACACAACGTTAAAAGGTTATGTTCAGAACTTTCGTATTTTTTGAAGAGAATCCGAATCTGCAAAAAAGTTGGTATTTCCTATTGAATATTTAAAAGCTGACACCCTCCAACGCCATGTGGGTGGTGCAGATGGTGGACTGTAATTCATTGCATGTCGCCCTTCGAGACGAACAACTTTCATCACAATTCTTTTTGTAATCCAATGTGTAGTTTATCTTTCCCGCCCTGTATATTTTTTACGTTTGTGTACGTAAACTGCACTTAACTCAAAATTAGTTAATTTGGTTACATAAAAGCGTAGAATTTACGTGATCAAGTAATTTTTATTACGTATGAATTGTAATTTATATTCTGTAAGGCTATAAAATACACAAGACTAGCACTGAAGGATATACGGTTCTAATTATGTGTAAACAAACAAACAGAAAAACAAAGAAAAGTCGTCAGCTCCCAGTTCCTCTCTTAAAAGTTCTTTTATGTTTCTTTCCCTACCTATGCTACCAGCACTACCTGTAATCCTACTGTTTACTACGTCATTTATGTAGTGCACTCAAAGCTATTTAACCGTAGTTTTGGCAGAGTACAACACTAGTCCGAGACGAAAAGTGGGACCGGTTTCTTTCACCGAATGGTAGCCTCTGATAAATAAGTGAACAAAATACTACAACTTCCATCCAGAGAAGTAACAGCTTTCGAACATACCAATCGTTATTTACTACAAAACAATGCGAGGGCACGTGCCGATAATGAACATAAAACATTATTATAATATTTATTTGATAGTAAGATACCTGAATGGCAGCCTGTTCGCCATATCAAGATCCACGCGATTTTTATCTTTCAAGTATGTTTAAAAGTAAGATAAATGCGAACAAATCCGGTACTCGTGAATAGTTAATATTGAGTATTCGATTTTTTTATTTTAAAAAATTCAGTAAAATTCTAGGACCCTTAGACAATGTGTTTAGGAGGTTTTAGGTTGCGCTTCCTGCAGACGGACGTCCCCACCTACTGTAGACAAAGACAAGTTTAATTTAATCGCTTTGCGGCTTAGTTTCTGCTCAAATCAGGAAAGACGCGCCGAGACGTCGTACAACAGCTGCCAAACTTACCTGTGCACGTGCAGGTAGCTCTGGAACTGCAGACGTGCGTGAATAGTGAAGTGAGACACACCGTAGTTCAACGTAATAATCTCTAATTTAAAATTATCCACAGGATGATAGAATTTTGTTGTTTCCATGTAACACATTCCAGTGTCTGCTCAGGTAACTACCCCCCCCCCCCCCCCCCGCCCCCTGCGTCTAGACCAGTGGTCGTCAATCTGGGCCCGCGGGCCGCAGGCGGCACGTTTTAAGTATTTCTGCTGGCGGCGGACGGAACCAGTTTCGGCAATTCATTTTGCCATCTTCAGACCCCATACGCTTTTTTCGTAGCAACGAGCTTATCGTATTGCGCCATAAAACTGGATGCTGTGAATCCTAATCGCTGAGCAACTGATTCATACGAAAGGGTGACACAGAGCTCGTTAACTGTAAAAAATCGTATGAGGCCTGAAGGTGGAAAAATGAATTGCCAGAATTGGATGCGTTTGAAATAAAATAAAATAACCTAAAGTATACGGCTGTTGGTAAAGTTAATTGAATTGAGAGGTAAGTACCAGCCCATACCCCTAGCCATAATGGACCGACAGAGACTGAATATTATAAGATGCGCTTAATTTTATTTGCCATTGGTGAATTCGGCGGTAAGAAAAGTAGATTTGGTCACTTATCTCAGAGGCAGAGGGGTAGCGCAGCCACTGCGTAGTGGATGTCAGACGGGGAAATGCTTCATTTTTTGTCTTCCTGTACTGGCGTCTCAAAGGCGTGCGCGGCTCGTTCCGATCAGCTGCTGCGGTGTAAACTTTTATATGGGAGTATCATGGATTTGTGAACATGCCTTACTTCTTCAAATTCGGTACCTTTTTGTAGCGAGAAATTCGAGATTAAATTAATGCTGTCGAGACAGAATGCAATTAATAGAGAAAAATGACATTCAAAACATTTAGTAAACAGTTGTGAACGCATCTCATGTTCCATAATGCATTTAAGTATAAGCGCAGTTATTGTTGTTTTTCAATTAATAATCCTCTCACACAGAGAGCACAACGACTGTATACGAAGCAATTACAGTCATAACTGTGGAGTCGCTGGGAGTGGCAGTAGTCTGAAATAGAGAACAACCGACACGATGTTTTCCGAATGATGACGACTTTTAACGGCCAATGCTCCGTGGTCGGTGGCCAACTAATCGCGCCATTACTACGGCTGGACTACATACTAACTTGTACATGTTACCAACTAATAATAGCTGCTCTGCAAAACTTAATAACAAGATAGATACAGTAACATAACATATTAACAATTCACTGGAAATGACTCAAAGTGCGGGAGCATGTTGCCAGAGGTCTCCCAGTCGTGCACAGGAAGCTGTACGCCACATGTCGTGAGGTCAGTGTGACTATGGCACCAAATGTGGATGGCTACGGTCGGAAAAGACAGTGTATTTCTATCAGCGATAGGTTAAGGTCCACTGTGGTGGTGTCTCTCATTAGAACATGGCCCGGAGACAAGATCTGGATGACTTCGCGCGCGGAAGAATGGTTGAGGAACTGTGGTAAGGACGACGTGCGACGAGGGTTGCCGAGGAGAGTGGTATTGGTCGCATCATTGTTTCACGTGCGTGGGGAGCGTTCCGAACCACAGGCACAGCTGTGCGAAGGAGAGGAGGCAACAGGCAAGAAGGGATCATCGGCAAACGCTGGGTGCAATGGCAATCATATTTAACAGGACTCTAAGGCATGCAGTCTCAAGCTCCACAGTGGCTTCTTTGCCCAATGAGAAATACGTTGCGTTCCGTTGACACCCGCATATCGGCAGCTCCCTTTGGGATGGTGCCTATACCATAGGAACTGGACCAACGAACAGTGGGCTCGCTTGCTCTTATCGGATGAGAGCAGATTCAGTCTGAGTAGTTATTCAGGACGTCCCCTCATATGACATGAGGAAGCAACACGTAATGCACACAGGAATATTGCCGAACATTGGTGGTCCAGGTGGTATGGTGTTGGGAGGCATAACACTGCATGGGCATACTGAACAGCAAATCTTCGAACACATTATACTCACTAGTCAACTTTCCTGAGCACTGTGTACTTCCCGTCTTTTCAGGGGTACATTCGGCCCTGACTTCATTTTTATGGATGGCAATGCACGATTGCGTTGAACAACGCTGGTATAGGGACTATTGGAATGTGATGATATTCAGGGAATGGACTGGCCTGCTCATTTCCTCGACTTAAATCCGATGGAACGCGTGTGTGTATTGCAGCACGTCTACATGCATCAACGACCATCTGGCAAGCGTCAATCGCGCTGGCGGTGGAATGGAACGCCCTGACACAGGAATTCATTACCAACCTTGTGACCAATATGGGAACACCTCGCACAGAGTCTGCTGCAGTTCACGGTGATTACTTACAGAATTGACAACAATATCCCGTCTTTTTAAGTGTCCATGGAACCATCACAAATCTTGGTGACACCGGTGTAATTCTTGTCTTTGAATAAAAGTCTCTCTGTTCGTCTCACTGTGTGTTTCTTTCAGTTACCTGCTATTAAATACCGTAACAGTTGGTTCTACTTATGGTCCGAGTTCCATCGAGATATTTACACAGTACTCACACATTATTCTGAAGTTAGTTAAGTTTTCGATATCAGTAGAAGGTTGGTACATATGCGGCCCGAAGTACCGCAGCACAATGTCAGTATTGTCTTTTCACCACAACGTCTAACGACCAGTGGTGTAGACGGTATCAGTAACCGGTCGAAAAGCCCAGTGAATAAGACGCAGGGCATTTTGAATGATCTTTCACGAGGTTTTTCTTAAGTTCATGGAAAAAAACAATCTTTAGTGACTATCCATTATTCTTCTCCTCTCTTCCCTGGCCCTCTCCTCACTTCTCACTCTCTCGTCACACACACACACACACACACACACACACACACACACACACACACACACACACAAACGAACACTGATGGAAACAAGCATTCAAAAGTTTATTTCAAAAAAGGAAGCAAACATTTGTGGTTCCTCTGTATTAGGATAAGATCGCCTGAGACCAAGCCAGTTAGAGAATATTTATAGATAAAAAATTAAGTTTTTTGCTGTAACAGAACGTGATCTTTTATAGTCGTAATGCTGGTACCCCAGGCAAGTTGTATAAATGTTTTACATCTTTAAAAATAATTTTTCAGGAGCTGCCCATGCAGATGATATAACATATCTCTTCGGATCATCATCTCTCGACCCTAATGCAGACGGAGCTATTCTAAGGGATCAAATGACAGCCATGTTGGCGAATTTCGCAAAAACGGAGTAAGTTTTTATTTACAAATTTACAAGTTCTTAAAGTAATAATGTAGTATCGATAACTTCCTTTCCTTAAAAGTACTATAGACTTCAAGTCTTCCAGTGGATTATATATGTAGCGTTTCTTTTATTATATGGCGCATTACGTAGTTTAATCTAAGGTGACGTCCACGGAAGACCAGCACCCGCACGTAAGACAATAATAATGGTTAATGAAGCAGACAGAGAAACAATACAGGTAGAGAGTGAACGATACCACTAAAAACTGCTTTGGTATGCAGACGGGCAGACAGAAATGAAGAATTGGAATATACGAGTACAGACGCGCAAGGTGAGTGCTATTTATGCATGGAAGAGGTTGTGGATGGAAGATAAGAAAAGCTACAGCGTGGACTGTATTGTCAGTGAACTCCTAAAATACGGTTCTCTCCGTCTAAGATTGTCAAATCTATTCAGAATGTTTCGAAAAAGAAGTGTCTTATCAAGAGTGTGGCAAAGGGCAAAAGTTGTATCACTGTTTAAAAACTGAGATAAAAGTAACTGCAAGATTTATGAAGTGATTATCTTTCTGGAAGCGGCGTAAATAGCTAACGCCAGGATGCTGACCAGCAGATTAAAAAACAAAGTCACAGTGGTTATTAATTGGGGAGTAAATGCGTTTCCGCAGCAGGACATTGAAAGCAGATGCAGTATTTGTGACGAAACAGATCAATGAAAAACGTGCAGAATTCAATCGAGATACCCACTTAGCATTTGTTGATCTAGAAAAGGCGTTTGATACAGTAATGGGGAAAAACTGTAGAGCACATTGGATGCACCCATTCCATTTAACAATACATTAACAAGCCAATAAGGAAATACATTAACCAAACTGCATATAAATGGAGAGCTGGTAGCATCAAGTCGGACAAGGATGTAGCATTCTTTAATATGTATGTCGTCGGGTGGATTTTCTCTGGTGTTTCAGCAGCAATTTTATGTTTGAAATGTGTACCTGGGCTCAGCCCAAACACATGAGGCCCATCACTATTTTCCTGCGACGCAGGAAATGACAGTTTGTTTCCCCACTGCAAACAAAATAATTTTTAAAGTGCAATTTAATGAGTCCGTTTTGACAGAATTGGCCAAAATCAGTCTAGTTTGATATTCGGTTTAGCAATATCTTTCAACAGCGCCAATAAAATATTAAGAATAACCAGTATTTCAACAACGGCTGAGTAGTGCTGCTGCATGATGGTAGCGGACAGCCTATGTCATGAAAGAGCGCGTGTCACTGCTGCATTACTAGTAATTTTTAATGTTTTACTATCCCTGTTAATATATGTTGCTAAACCGAATATCACACTAGACTAATTTGAGACACTTCTGTCGAAAGGTCTAAATAAGTTCTACTTTAAAAATCATTTTGATTGTTACAGAAAACAAAACGACGTTTTCCATTAACACTAGACGTCGCAGCAAAGTGGTGATGGGCAACATCTGTTTTGGCTGCGTCCAGCTAAATATTGCAAAAATGAAATTTTAGGTACGTGCATACGTGCCACAGATGGTCCTTAGGAGATACTTGTACTTATATGGATATGGTGTCTGTTCTTTCGGAAATGACCTGCAGCCGTCTAGCACAAATTTAGAATTATATTAATACCTTCAGCTGGTAAGGGGCGTTGATATATTTCATCGGGGACAGGTGAAAATGTGTGCCCCGACCGGGACTCGAACCCGGGATCTCCTGCTTGTATGGCAGACGCTCTTTCCATATTTTGTTTTCGATGTTGTTCGTTGCATTTGTTCGGTGCTGATGTCCCAGGACACGCGTTCAAGTTCAGTGTTGAGCCGTTGACCCAGTTTTTTATTTCAGAGGGCAGCAAACCCTCTGAACGGTCCATCTGAGCCACCCAGGGCCCATAGGGTAACGCGACTGCAGGGACTATCTCGCGCACACCTCCCGCGAGATCCACATCCTCACCTTGTATGTCCACACACTACATTCGTAGTGTCCCACCCCAACACACTCATCACTCGTGGAAGACATTCTTTCCAAGTCCCGTAAGAGTTCGGGGAATATTTGTGCATCCGCACAGAAGAAGGTCATGACTGGTGTTGCCAGAACTATATACTTATATGGATATTGTGTCTGCTCTGTCCCAATATTTAAAACAATCTGCCAATGTCCGAAACGCTTTTAAGTCTTATCAAGGCCTGATTGATTATTTTTGCAGTTTTTTTAATTGCTAATTTATCACACATAACTGCAAAATCTGCAAAAATGTCTGAAGATGCCGTTAATATTGTATTAAATGCATGTTTGACCATCAGCTGTTTTTTTTTTTTTTACTTAAAAACCCAAATATCGACTGGTTTCAGTCACAGACCGTCTTCACAGACTAGGGTAAAGCAGTTTAGCCCACAAAATCACATCTGTCATTACTTAAATAATGGCCACGTCTCATTTGGAGAGTATGCCATGAATTCCAGTATAACACACAGGACTTTTAAAGGCAAACACACCAGAAACATGCGTAAACAGAACAGTACTGAAGAGAGGCCCAACGCACATCCCTGGCGCACGTCTGAAGTCATTTACATTTTTGTCAATAAACGCTCATCTGGTGTCAATTCAAATGCTTTTCGAAAGTCCAGAGGTATTGCATCCAACTATTTGACTTGATACACGACTTTCAGTATGTGATGTAAGAAAACTGGAAGTATGCTGGTTAGCAGAAGGATCCAGTGTAATTTTATGTCTACCCTTGATACGTAGCTTTATCCGCACAACAGTCACGTAGCTTCACTTTTTATCTTTTGGGAACCGATTTTTCTTGTATGCTACAACAAATGGTCCACTTCTATTTTCCGATAGCCTACCCTTTCCATATGCTCTTTTTTTAGCTCAAAAATCTCACTGCTACCAATATCTAATTTTAGTCGGCTTTCCGTACTTAGTGTTGTATGAGCTCGAAACTCTATCATTTTGCTAAGTGGCAGATTGGGATGTGTACTTCAAGTCTGATGAGAAGCAGCTTATCTTTACATTTATAGGAACATGTGGAGTGGAACTGGTTGCAGGTGCTACATTGTACTGAGGACTGAACGTTGGAACATTATTTCACCAGTTAATTGATTTTGAATTTATGTCAAGAGGTGTTTTGCTGTCTTGGATGAGATGAAAGTGACGCATTTCAGGCAACGAAGACTGGACCTAGGAGGTGTCAACATATTGTCTGCAAATGTGAAAGAGGAAACTATCGGCAATAAAACGACCAGTATTCAAAGAAAATGCGAATAAGGAATATGGGACTGAAGCAGTTACGGATACAAAGGACTTCGCACATCTATAACTCAGAGCTGGTGTCAAGTTGCTGTTCAGTCTCCTCTTCTGTGATATCAGGATCAACTCGTTTGATAGGAATTCTGAGGATCGGCGGGGCGCGACTAGCTTGGAATTATTTAGGACGTGGATGAATGCGAGCAAAATGCATGGGAAAAAAACGCTACAAGTGGGAGTTCATGTTCCAGTAAGGAATGTTAGTTACATTCTAAGCATTTTATTTTGACAGAGACATTACTAGGTATTAGGTGCGGTATGTTTAGGTAGGGCAGGTACTTTTTCGTTATCTGCGCCCTACCAAGGATTCCTCTCATAGGTCAACCTCTTCACCTCAGATGATCGATTGTACTCTAATCCTCAATAATTTGTCGGATATTTTCCAATCCTTGTCATTCCGTACATTTTCTACTATCTACAAATCTCGCTAGTATCACGAAACTTATTCCGTGATGTCTTAATACAGTTCTGCCATACCGTCCCTTCTTCTTGTCTTTATTTTCCGTATGTTCCCTTCTTCATCGATTCTACGAAGACCCAGCTCATTCCTTATCTTATGCGTCCACTTAATTCTGTTATATTTCTATAGGGATACTTTTGGGATATGTATGTCAGGATTATAGTTCATAAGAAAGGTTCCATTTCTTGCTGTGTGATGGGTAACAAGCATCTTCGTCTGACGGATGAGATAAATTAGGTGAAAAAGTCGAGGCTGACCTTGATGAAGATGTTGCACATAACACTAGTGTGGCTGTTGCGGCTGCATGCGACATTGGTGCGGGTGTGTTTCCTCTATATGGTGCAGGTGTTGGTATTGTTCCTGTAATTCTAGAATACGCAGGATATCTAAGAACAGTTGAATGGTGAGCTTGGGAGTCGACAACTTTAGTAATGATGTCAGTGATTTTTTGTTATGTTCACAGTTAACAATGCAGAACTCCCCAGGAAAATGAGTATGATTCATTTCCTAGCATTTTCTTCCGAGGCACTATCGGTCTACTCATCCGTTATGGCTCTTTAATGGCAGGTCTTCTTGTTTCAGCAATCCAACCCCAGAAGTGAGTTCACTGCTGACGGAAGAGTGGATAGCGTACAACGAAACGTCGCCATTCTACCTGAGGATGTCCGCTCCACTCAGCTCCGGGATGAACCTCTTTGAGCCGTATATGAGCTTCTGGCATGATCTGCTGCCATAGACTCAACGCCGTCACACGACACAACCAGTGAAATACATTTGCTCTTCAGACAGCAGCTAGTCTCTAGTCCACAAACACTAAGTAGTGGCACAAACATATATTTACCACAGTATGTGTTGGCTCTTACAAAATCCTTGTTTGTGTTGTTTCTGGAGAAACCGAATACTGTCTGTATATTATCTGCAAATTCGAAATTAAAATAAATGTATTTGTATTCTAGACGTGCCAGACGTTTCCCGAGTAAAGTCTCAACAATACCGCACAAAAGTTTCTTGTGTCGACATATTTCGTTTTTAAGAGGTCTAAGTGCTGCAAGAACAAGACTTTGCGGTTATGCTTTTCTGGTGAGTTTTCTTCTAGGTACTCAGTTGATGGAGATGATTCAGAAAATATTGACTGCGTCAAAGTATCTTGAACGGCATCGGCACACACATTCCTGGATGGGCAGGATTCGCTCTTCAACTATGAGTGCAGTGGTTTCTCGAAGACGGAAACGGAGCAGGATGGTTGACTTCTGACGTGCAACCGGCGTCGTTGCTAACCAGGACGGCGGGGGTGCAATGGGCACAACGTTGTTGTTGAAGCAACCATACTGATTTTGACCTTGAACTATTCATGAAAACTGCTGAATATTTTTACGTCTTTATATCCTGAGAGCGGGATTTATCCAACAAGCTTCTCTAATAAGTCCGCGCTACTCATCCACTGCGTCACCTTAATGAGACGATAAAGCGTTCCATGTATAGCAGTACTGGAACAACTGACAAAACGCGCATACTTAAGGAGTAAACGCAAGACATGTTTCAGTACTGTTAAAGAAGGCAGGAACGTCTTTAATAAATTTACTGGAGCTAAGTAATTTTGCTATTTCGCCTGTATACTAAAAATGACACATCAGAATTCAGAAAATGGAAAAGCAAAATCTCCACGACTAAAAGGTTTTCTCTTCCAGAAATCGATAGCCAAAAAGTTATTGATGGTATTTTGAAATGTAAAAGGTATTTTTCACACACGAAACGCATAAATTATATTAAATCTAAAATTGGTAATAAAAATTAATACAAACATCACTTTGTGTTATCAGGTATCCACTTTTATTGCCCATGATTTTTTCAAGATTTTCATTTCTGCTGACAAAAGGTCGACATCGGCTGCGTAAGATTTATTTTTAAAGATATGATATGCCACACTGGTATCGGACTAGTTGTGGACCTTCAGTGAGACACTGTAAGTGTGTTTCGTCACATGAACAGCCTATAAAACATGTACTATAATCAAAAGTACTTACATCTAAGATGGTTCTTACCTCATTTTGTGCCAACCACACTACCATTAACCGAAACATAGGTCTCCATGACCTTTGGTACTATTTCCATTTTATCGTTTAAAGCTCCTGTATTTTCTACTTTAAAATTCCTAATTCTGCCCAAAGGCGTACGCAGTGTGCATAGTAAGACAGTTAACTAATACGTTTGTGTGTATAGTGGGAAAGTCGCACTGATTTACCTGCTCGCTTTAACAAGGGGGGTGTGGAACGTTCTCTCACTGGTAGTGGTAAACTCTGTTCTTAGCTCTCTTTTATGTCTATTCCTGTTGTCCACGATATGTCGAGTAAGTAGATTCCATTCCTGAATTGTGATCATCCATCGACTGTTGTCATAATCTTTTTAACGAACTCAAAACTTTTTCAAAACCAAATTTTTCAAAATGTGACAGTAGGTTAAATCGCGTGACTAGGATAGATATCCCACCAACTCGTATCGCAAACCTCTTAATTCTGTAGTTGCCAAACCAGCTTTTTATTGTCCAGATAAAATGAGATCATTTCATTTTGTAATCTGCGCGCTCTCCACGCGTATTTATACATTTACTTGGTCCGAAAGACTTGAAAAGTATTCGCTTGTTATTTTTACAAAGAGAAAAACATGTTTTGCGTCAAAGGGAACACTGGCACTACCCTTTCTGCCAGATGGAACCGAATTTTACTTTTTCAGAGCAGGGTAACCGGCTATAGCTCACTATCGCAGCTGCTGTTGCGCTCCTGCGGTGACAGATCGGCACACATTTCATGAACTGTAAGTAAGCACCACAATAAGATCATTATTTTTTAAGCATTCTGTGTTGCCGATGAAACTGATTCCATATTTTCTTTCTGGGAGCGTACAAGTGGTGAGGCAGCCAGGATGCGCGCAACTACTGTCAGTGGGGGGTAGTAACAACGTTTTAATTATCACTTCAAAGAATAAAGTTACATAATTTATTTATTTGTTGTTTTAGGCCCATGTCTCCACTGCTGGTACACTTTTAAATCCCGGAACCGCTTTGCCCGACCACACAACTAGAGGACTCAAAACGGAATGGCGGGTTCCAGCTCGATTGTGTTAAAAGGCTTTGGGTATTAACGTGTCCTGGGCCTACAAACATGTGCCTGAAAACAAACAAAAAATGGGTACATTACTTTATTCAGACCAGGTGACAATTACAACTTTGTGACTAACGCCCTCTTCCCTCCTAGTTACTTCATAGTACAAGTTACAGTGTTTATTATTTTTACGGTAAGCTACGCCCTCACTTAACTTGAAAAAGCTGTAGAAATAAATCTACCCAGAAGAACAGTAATATTACTTTACGTGGGAATTCTATGACTTTATTCAACGAGATTATACGAAAATGTTACGTACGCTTTATCACATTCATCACGCGAACTTTCAAATATTAATGGTAATCTATCGTTTTCGCTATACAGATAATTACAGTTGCAGCAGCTTCAGCGATTCGATGTAAAGGACACGAAATGAGGGAATACGTTTTCAGTCATTTGCGACGTAGTATAAATAGATTCATTCTTACTTAGGTGTCATTAAACTACAGCATTTATTTATTACGCTATAAAAGTAAGAGATCGAGTAACTTTCTTAACTGATAAGATATCTGTTTTCTGAAACAAATCGTCGTAGTACCTATTGAATATCATATGACCAAATTCACGTTAAAAATATATCTGTGGTAAGTATTTCGATGATATTCACTGTGACAGTGAAATAGAATTACAGGATTTTTTGAATGAAATGGTCTAACGAGTACACAGTATGGATTAAGAGTAAATCGAAAAAAGACGAAAGTAATGAGAAGTAGCAGAAATGAGAACAACAAGAAATCTATCCTCAGAATTAGGGATCACGAAGTAGAGGAAGTTAGAGAATTCTGTTACTTCGGAAGGGCGGACATAAAACCCAAATTAGCACAGGCAAAGAGGAGGGCTTTCCTGGCCAAGAGAAGTCTGCTAGTACTAAAACTCGGCCATAATATGGGGAAGAAATTTCTGAGAACGTACGTTTGTAGCATAGCTTTGCATGGTAACGAAACATGGATGATGGGAAAACCGAAACAGAAGAGAATCGAAGCATTCGACACGTGGTGCTACAGAATAGTGTTGAAAATTAGATGGACTGATAAGATAGGGAATGTGAAGGTTTTCCGCACAATCAGTGAAAAAAGGAACACGTGGAAAATATTGATAAGCGAAAGGGCAGGATAGTAGGACATTTGTTAAGACACCAGGGAATAAATTCCATTATCTTGAGGAAGCTGTAGACGGAAAAAATTGTAAGAGAAGACAGAAATTGAAATACAGCCATCAAATAACTGAGGACGTAGGTTAAATGCTGCTGTGAGATGAAGAGGTAAGCATCGGGGAGGAATCTTGGCGCGCCGCAACGGAACCGTAAGAATGACGACTTAAAAAAACAATTCAGGGAGCTTGACTAGCACTAATATTATAGGATATTAGTATCCATCAAAGATGGATAACAAAGCGGACATAGATGTATATTCATATCCTTTAATACGTCAACTGGTTTATACGACCAGAAAAATGTTATTTCGATGATGAAATGTCATTTAGGCATGTCGGATATTTTGTGACATTTCAGCTCGCAGTTGAGAATGACTATAAATACTAAGCCATCTTTGTGTGAAATAAATGAATAGTAATTTACAGTTAAGTTCCGGAAATTTATTTTAAAAAGTCTTAGAACTCTCTTCTATATGAAGAACACTTCAAGAAAACCAACAGAGTTCTTTTTTATAAAATTTCCAAAACTATATCAACGAAGTATCAAGTGCCAAGTCTATACCACAAAAGAAAAAATGCCACTCTAACCATTAATTGCAAAGGATATTGTAAATTATTAGGAGAGTACTTCAATAATCTTTTGAGCTGTGAGAGATCAATGGACCTTTTGCCAAAGTAGAACCTGAAAATGTTTTAGCAAATGCAAAACTCACAGGTAAAATTAAAATTCAAAATATCATTAAAGAACTGAAAAATCTCAAGGCTTCTGAAGAGGACAGAATTATTTTTTTTTTTTTTGGAAATTTGTGGTAAGGCCTATGGGACCAAACTGCTGAGGTCATCGGTTCCTAGGCCTACACCCTACTTAATCTGACTTAAACTAACTTACGGTAAGGACGAGACACACACACACACACACACACACACACACACACACACACACACACACACACACACACACACACACACACGTCTGAGGGAGGACTCGAACGTCGGACGGGGGGAGCCGTGCGAAACATGACAAGATGCCCCAGACAGCAAGGCTACCACGCGCGGCTTCAATTGAAAAAGTACTAAACTATCGGAGGAATGTTGAAAACTGCAAGCGATGATATGACTGAAAAATTTCAAAAATCTATGGGGAACATTTAGGAAACTGAGATAACTCCGGAGGAATGGGAAATCACTTTCAAACATCATTTACACAAGAAGGGAAATAATGCAAATATTAACATGTATAGGGGAATCTCCTTAGTGACTGTTAGGTGTAAAATCCTATCCAACGTCATTCTAAATCATTTGGAATAAAAATTAGATGGTAAATTCAGTGAACACCAACGGGAATTTAGAAAGGGTCTGTCCTGCGTACGACAGATTATGAATCTGAAACTTATCATAAGGAACAACTGCGTACAAAGCATAAATCTTCTCGTAACTTCAACAAAGCCTACCACTCTGTAGAGGGAGAAACACTTTTCAATGAACTACAAGAATTCAACACAGACAAAAAGCTTCGGACATAATTAAATAACCATTGACAGAAACAAAGCCGGCCAATGTGGCCGAGCGGTTCTAGGCGCTTCAGTCTGGAACCGCGCGACCACTACGGTCGCAGGTTCGCATCCTGCCTCGGGCATGGATGTGCGTGATGTCCTTAGGTTAGTTAGGTTTAAGTAGTTCTAAGTTCTAGGGGACTGATGACCTCAGATGTTAAGTCCCATAGTGCTCAGAGCCATTTTGAACAGAAACAAAGTGCAAAATAAGATTCCGCGGAGGTATCTCGGAACCATGTAAAATGAAAAACTGGTGAAAGCCAAGGTTATGGCCTCTCCCCAATGCTCTTCAACTGTGTTTGAGAAGAGGTAATAAGGGAATGGAATCTAACACTTCAAGGCACAGGAATCCAAGAAATTAAACTGAGATACAAAAACTCGAACGTCGGTCTCAACTGTGTAGCCTTTGCAGATGAGTTAGTAATATTTTCCCTGGACCTGAGAGTAGGGTCCACTCACTGTAGCTCACTTTATTACCGCTGTAAGATGTGTACGGCTGATACACTAGCTGAAGAAATACAACTGACGTAAGAGACGACAGAAACGGCTGGATTGCAGATCTGTTTCGTGAAAACAGAATTAATAACGAACACCAAAAACGCTTCAAAATTCCCAAACGTAAGAAACGTTAGAATCGAAAGAGTGAATATATTTAAGTATTTAAGGGAAACAATTCTAATAAACGTTCTAGATAAAGAGGTGATAAATGGAAATATCTTTACAGTCAACAAAGGACACTTACAATAAAAAATCGCTCCCACTAAAAACAAAAATTCAGCACTACAACACAGCTACAAAAAAAGGAAATCCTAAACAAATATGCAGAAATATAAGAGCTGAAGAAAAAGGAGTTGAAAATACTACCGAAAATACTCGGTCCAAAAAAAGTAGGAAGCAAGCGGATGAGGAAAAGTAATGGAAAAATCTACACGCAGACTAAAAAACTAATTGACGCGCTCAGGAAATGGAGAATTTCATTTTATGGCCTCCTTCTTCGAATGTTCACGGAAAGAGAGACTAATTAATATTTGACGATTTCGAGAAAAAAGCCCAAAACACAAATTAGTTCAGAGAACTGAAAATGGGCTTTGCAGTATTTAACGTTACAGAAGCAAATATTCTAGATAGGCCAGCATTTAGAAACAAGATTAGGAAGTTCTGGAAATTTTCAGGGAAAGGTTATAAAACGCATCACTTTATGGAAAGATTAAAGAAGGAAAGAACACAGTGACAGAATTAAGAAATACTGAAAATACCGAAAATAAGCCAAGGAGAAAAGATCACGGGGAAGCTACTTCACATGGTCCACAGATGGCCAAAAATCAAAGAAAGAAGAATGACATATTTTCCTTTAGGTTCAATATTACTTACATCAATCTCCCAATCACTTATACACTTACAGACTACTTTCACGTAAGGTGTCTCACTCTCCTCTGTCAGTATCAAATACTCTTGTGATTTTAAACGTTTATTGTACTAGGTGACTATCGATGAGGTTTCTAATACATCTAGTACTTTCCAGACTGAGGTATTTGCGATTTACTATTTCGGCATTTGAAAGGTGAGTTCAGGATCCAGACTTGACTGCAGTTTTGTGTGCTGTGTGTAATGGCTGGGAGCGAGAAATGAATGAACATTGTAGCACTATCCTCTTATATTACAAAATTATTTGTTTGACAAACAATATTGTATACAAAGGATACACCGAATGAGGTACCACTGTTTTAAACAGATTGGCTTTGTATTCTGGAGGCTGGAGGCTCCAGTCTTCATTTGACCATCCATGGTTTCCCTGTATTCAGACAACTACTGTAGGGCCACAACCAACTATCTGCCCCTTCGTTGTCAAAACAGACCTGTAAGTGGTGGTCTATGTATAAGCCTGTATATATGAACTACATTATTTTTGCATTTCTTAAGTTGTGACACGAAAACATCTCCAATATCCTTGTAAAAGTGATATACAGATGAATAACACTACTAATACGTCTACTGACTAACGTTTCTAAATTCGTTGGCTACGGCGTGTGAGCTGCAGACAAGGTAAAGGCAACTTATAGCAAATGTACACATATCATAAAATGTTTTCCCTCACCCCGATTCCCAGAACTCCTGAGGATAATCGTTGACTGTGAATATTGTATCACAAACACAGTCCCTTTGACTGTTCAGAGATGTTACTAAACCAGCCCAAAAATGTAAACAACCATGTACGAGCAGCGCCTATTAGACGGTGGATGTCCGACAACCGATCAGTTCCAGTCATTCCACCAGGAAGGAGGTACACGGCTCTTGTTGTCTGTAGTTAAACCACGCCTGGACGGCCAATACCGAGGTTCGATCGCGTCCGCATTGTTACTTTCTGCCAGGAAGGGCTCTCAACAAGGGAAGTGTCCAGGCGTTTCGGTGTGAACCAAAGCGATGTTGTTCGGACATGGAGGAGATTCAGAGAGACAGGAACTGCCAATGACATGTCTCGCTCAGGCCGCCCTAGGGCTACTACTGCAGTGGATGACCGCTACCTACGGATTATGGCTCAGAGGAATCCTGACAACAACGGCACCATGTTGAATAATGCTTTTCGTGCAGACACAGGACGTCGTGTTACGACTCAAACTGTGCGCAATAGGCTGCATGGTGCGCAACGTCACTCCCGACGTCCATGGCGATGTCCATCTTTGCAACCACGACACCATAAATGGCGGTACAGATGGGCGCAACAACATGCCGAACTGACCGCTCAGGATTGTCATCACGTTCCCTTCACCGATGAGAGTCGCATATGCCTTCAACCAGACAATCGTCGGAGACGTGTTTGGAGGCAACGCGGTCAGGCTGAACGGCTTAGATACCCTGACCAGCGATGCAGCAAGGTGGAGGTTCCCTGATGTTTTGGGGTGTCATTATGTGGGGCCGACGTACGCCGTTGCTGGTCATGGAAGGCGCCGTAACGGCTGTACGGTGTGCTGCCGTATCGGCAGCATATTGGGGAGGCATTCGTCTTCATGGACAACAATTCGAGCCCGCCATGACCCGTATCGAACATGCTTGCGATAGATTGAAAAGGGCTGTTTATGGACGACGTGAACCACCGACAAGACGCCTCCTGAGACGCGGCAAGGCAGGAGTAGGCAAAATGCAACAAGGAATAACAATATTAATGTGCTAATAGTAAACTGCAGGAGCGTCTATAGAAAGGTCCCAGAACTGCTCTCATTAATAAACGGTCACAACGCCCATATAGTACTAGGAACAGAAAGTTGGCGGAAACCAGACGTAAACAGTAATGAAATCCTAAACTCTGATTGGAATGTATACCGCAGAGATAGGCTGGACAGTGAAGGGGGAGGCGTGTTTATAGCGATAAGAAGTGCAATAGTATCGAAGGAAATTGACGGAGATTCGAATTGTGAAATGATTTGGGTGAAGGTCACGGTTAAAGTAGGCTCAGACATGGTAATTGGATGTCTCTATAGGCCCCCGGGCTCAGCAGCTGTTGTGGCTCAGCACCTGAAGAATAATTTGGAAAATATTTCGAGTAGACTTCCCCACCATGTTATAGTTCTGGGTGGAGATTTTAATTTGCCGGATATAGACTGGGAGACTCAAACGTTCATAACGGGTGGCAGGGACAAAGAATCCAGTGAAATATTTTTAAGTGCTTTATCTGAAAACTACCTTGAGCAGTTAAACAGAAAACCGACTCGTGGCGATAATATATTAGACCTTCTGGTGACAAACAGACCCGAACTATTTGAATCAGTTAATGCAGAACAGGGAATCAGCGATCATAAAGCGGTTACTGCGTCGATGATTTCAGCCGTAAATAGAAATATTAAAAAAGGTAGGAAGATTTTTCTGTTTAGCAAAAGTGACAAAAAGCAGATTACAGAGTACCTGACGGCTCAACACAAAAGTTTTGTCTCAAGTACAGATAGTGTTGAGGATCAGTGGACAAAGTTCAAAACCATGGTACAATATGCGTTAGATGAGTATGTGCCAAGCAAGATCGTAAGAGATGGAAAAGAGCCATCGTGGTACAACAACCGAGTTAGAAAACTGCTGCGGAAGCAAAGGGAACTTCACAGCAAACATAAACATAGCCAAAGCCTTGCAGACAAACAAAAATTACGCGAAGCGAAATGTAGTGTGAGGAGGGCTATGCGAGAGGCTTTCAATGAATTCGAAAGTAAAGTTCTATGTACTGACTTGGCAGAAAATCCTAAGAAATTTTGGTCCTATGTCAAAGCGGTAGGTGGATCAAAACAAAATGTCCAGACACTCTGTGACCAAAATGGTACTGAAACAGAGGATGACAGACTAAAGGCCGAATTACTAAATGTCTTCTTCCAAAGCTGTTTCACAGAGGAAGACTGCACTGTGCTTCCTTCTCTAGATTGTCGCACAGTTGACAAAATGGTAGATATCGAAGTAGACGACAGAGGGATAGAGAAACAATTAAAATCGCTCAAAAGAGGAAAGGCCGCTGGTCCTGATGGGATACCAGTTCGATTTTACACAGAGTACGCGAAGGAACTTGCCCCCCTTCTTGCAGCGGTGTACCGTAGGTCTCTAGAAGAGCGAAGCGTTCCAAAGGATTGGAAAAGGGCACAGGTCATCCCCGTTCTCAAGAAGGGACGTCGAACAGATGTGCAGAACTATAGACCTATATCTCTGACGTCGATCAGTTGTAGAATTTTGGAACACGTATTATGTTCGAGTATAATGTCTTTTCTGGAGACTAGAAATCTACTCTGTAGGAATCAGCATGGGTTTCGAAAAAGACGATCGTGTGAAACCCAGATCGCGCTATTCGTCCACGAGACTCAGAGGGCCTTAGACACGGGTTCACAGGTAGATGCCGTGTTTCTTGACTTCCGCAAGGCGTTTGACACAGTTCCCCACAGTCGTTTAATGAACAAAGTAAGAGCATACGGACTATCAGATCAGTTGTGTGATTGGATTGAGGAGTTCCTAGATAACAGAACGCAGCACGTCATTCTCAATGGAGAGAAGTCTTCCGAAGTAAGAATGATTTCAGGTGTGCCGCAGGGGAGTGTCATGGGACCGTTGCTGTTCACAATATACATAAATGACCTGGTGGATGACATCGGAAGTTCACTGGGGCTTTTTGCAGATGATGCTGTGGTGTATCGAGAGGTTGCAACAATGGAAAATTGTACTGAAATGCAGGAGGATCTGCAGCGAATTGACGCATGGTGCACGGAATGGCAATTGAATCTCAATGTAGCGAAGTGTAATGTGATGCGAATACATAGAAAGATAGGTCCCTTACCATTTAGCTACAAAATAGCAGGTCAGCAACTGGAAGCAGTTAATTCCATAAATTATCTGGGAGTACCCATTAGGAGTGATTTAAAATGGAATGATCATATAAAGGTGATCGTCGGTAAAGCAGATGCCAGACTGAGATTCATTGTAAGAATCCTAAGGAAATGCAATCCGACAACAAAGGAAGTAGGTTACAGTACGCTTGTTCGCCCAATGCTTGAATACTGCTCAGCAGTGTGGGATCCGCACCAGGTAGGGTTGATAGAAGAGATAGAGAAGATCCAACGGAGAGCAGCGCGCTTCGTTACAGGATCATTTAGTAATTTCGAAAGCGTTACGGAGATGATAGATAAACTCCAGTGGAAGACTCTGCAGGAGAGACGCTCAGTAGCTCGGTACGGGCTTTTGTTAAAGTTTCGAGAACATACCTTCACCGAAGAGTCAAGCAGTATATTGCTCCCTCCTACGTATATCTCGCGAAGAGACCATGAGGATAAAATCAGAGAGATTAGAGCCCACACAGAAGCATACCGACAATCCTTCTTTCCACGTACAATACGAGACTGGAATAGAAGGGAGAACCGATAGAGGTACTCAGGGTACCCTCCGCCACACACCGTCAGGTGGCTTGCGGAGTACAGATGTAGATGTAGTAGATATAGACCACTCTGAGGGATCTACGCCGAATCCCCGTTGAGGAATGGGACAATCTGGACCAACAGTGTCTTGTTGAACTTATGGATAGTATGCCACGAAAAATACAGGCATGTATCAATGGAAGAGGACGTGCTACTGGGTATTAGAGGTCCAGTGTGTTCAGCAGTCTAGACCAGCCCTTCTGAAGGTCTCGCTGTACGGTGGTACAACATGTAGTGTGTGGTTCTCATGAGCAATAAAAAGGGCGGAAATAATGTTTATGGTTATCTCTATTTCAATTTTCTGTACAGGTTGCGGAACTCTCGGAACCGAGGTGAAGCAAAACTCTTTTTTTGTGTTTTTTTGAGCAATGTAAGCAACTAAAAATGATTAAATGACGTGTGGGTTGCCGATCACGCTTCATATAGGCGTCGTACTTTTATTGGATGCAAATACATGTCAGAACGTATCATTAGTAATTCTAAACTCCTTTCAGATCAGCTAAAATGCAACAGCTTAGTTTTCACGATAAACGTCTTTTTAAAAAAATGATAATGAAATCGATCTCTCATGAAGATGAGATCAGGGTCCAGGCTTTGAATCGCATTTGACTACCGTTGTAATACAATGTTCTCTCGTGAAAGAGGTATGCTGAATAAGATAGAATGCGTACTGTTGATTATCGATATAGCTCTCGCTTGTTGTAAGGATAAATTTTTTACAGGATACACCTTATTGGTTTGGAGGGGACGATTTGCACATCTCCGTCGGCTTGAGAAGCTTGCTAATCTCCATTAAAATCTTTTACTCCCTAGGATTGGTCCCATTACTAAAAATATGTCACGAACTCTTTTGCATAACGAGAGTTTGCATCTCTGTCCTATTGTGTATACCTACTGTTAATCTACTGAGTCGGCACGAGCCTTTGAGTACGCCCCAAATTAAATCTGGTACCAAGTCAGCGACACTCGTTCGAGATGTGAAGGAGTTCCTGCCTGCGGCTGTTGTAAGCATTGATGCAACCGGCTGCAATAGTGGCTCATGTCGGCTCGCACAACGCTTCTCGCCTGTGTTCTGAGGCCATCCGTGGTTCATTTACGCTGCTGGTGAAGTAATGAAGGCAGGTCGCCTCGTCCGCAGGGTGGAAGCACGGCTCGCTTTTTGCAGCTTCTTTTGGAGTTACGTGGGACGTCTAAACAAGAAGTTCACACGACTGTGAGTCGATCTCACATGCCAAACGATGAAACTCTGCTATCGGGTGAATCACAGCGCCCCGTCAATGTGTCAGATGTGCACTACACAAAAGAAGAGTCTAGTCGGGAGCGGAATATATGTGGGGCGCACAGGGTTTATTTAGTTCAGGGGAAACCCTCCTTACTCCGAAAATGAAGAGAGGTCATTCAAAGTACATTCAGAGAAGAATATTTGTCCTTACCGATTGGAAACGGAAAATGTTCATTGGCAAACGGGTGAAACATGTTTAGTATGGTCCCAGAATTAGTTTCGCTTATTAAATGTAACAATGCCCGCATAGTATTAGGCACACAAAGCTGACTGCAATATGAAGTAAGTGAAAATGAGTTTTTAAATTCAGACTGGAATATATAACGCACTGATAGGCCAGATGAAAACAATGGCGGGGAATTTATAGCCTTAAAGGATTCGGTCTCGTAAGTTCGTTCGTTTCGCTCGGACGCTCCATCTATAGCGCAGCATATCCTACGCCGCCGTGCCCTTAGGGTGACCCAGTTGCCTAACCACCCCTACGACATAGAGACCAGTGTGTATTTACGAGTATGCCTGGCGTTAGATGGAACAGCGTGAATGTGTGTTTGGAAGCTATGGAAAGTAAGAACTAACATTTTCGACATCTTATGCTGTTTTTCTATCGTAAGGCGAAAACCAGCTTAAAATGCCGGGGAGAGGGTTATGCAGTCTACGGGGACGACAGAGTAACGACTCGAGCATGTCAAAAGTGGGTTAGTTGATTTCGATCTGGGAAATTCACCGCGACGGATAAATCTCGATCTGGACTGCTAACGGTTTCGGACGTGGAACGGTTTAATGAAATAATATTCAACAATCCAAAAATAACAACGCAGGTGTCGGCATTGGAGATCAGTTTCACTCGTGCTACTGTAGCCATTAACTTGAAGAAGTTGGGTTACGTAAATATTCGCTATGCATGGGTTCCTCACGAACTGAGTAAAGCGAAATTGATTCAGCGTGTGTCCTTCTGTGATTACTATTGAAACTCAAGCAGAATGCACTTTTCTGGAACGGCTGGTAACTGGAAATGAGAAGTAGATCGTGCACAACTACGTCCGGACGAGTAAATCGTGGCTCTAGACAGAGTAGCCATCACTATCGGTTCCTAAGCCAGGGCTGCATCTGAGAGTGTTTCTGCTATGCATCTGGTGGCACTGCAAAGGTTTCCTTCAATACGAACTTCGAGTGGATGAGACTACTACTTGGGAGGATTACTGTTCGCAACTGGATCGTCTGAAGGCAGCCACTTATGAGAAAGGACCAGATTTGGGAGACGATGTCTTCTTTCACCACGATAATTCCAGACCACATACCTCTATGGTGGCCGCATTCTTTTCAGTGGAATGTGTTACTTCAGCCGGCGTATTCGCCAGAAATTGCCCTTTTTCGATTTTCATCTCTTCCATACTCTATAGGATGTCCTGCATGGGAAACGCCTCATCTTCTTGGAGGACTGCAGATTGAACCTCGAAGAGTTCATCAACTTGATGACCCGCACATTTTGGAACAAAGTATTTTATTAGCTTCCAGAGAACAGACAATATATTGTCGACAGTGGTGGTGCATACGACAGGAAATAAATAGTTTGTTTACAAAACCGATCTGCCTTATTTAGTTTTATTGTGCACGACCTTATATGTGTAATGTGTAAGGAGACAGGCCGCCTGGCAGCCACTCTGTCTTAGCTGTGCTGCGGGGAGGTGTTTTCCCAGGCGGTCTCTGTGATTGCACTGCAACGAAATGCAAACGAACTTATCATACAGTCGAATGTGCGATGCCAAGCAGGACCGGCCGAAGCTTGCCCCTCCGCCGGCATCATCGGCCGCTCCACTTACAACGATCCTGCTAACAGCGGGCGGACAATGGCTTATGACGAACCAGGCGACGGACACGGCACACGAAGGAGCACCTCGCACAGAGGATAGCAGATGCGCCAGGGCCCCACTAAGGGACGTCATTCCTCACCCTCTAAGACACAGGTCGAGTCGTGAACCTAGCAGGCGGAATCAAACAGAATCGTTACATTAGAACAACTCGCTCCTGCTTCCCACACAATTCAACAGCTGTCGCGACACCGGACCAGTGTATCACCGCCTGGGGTCGAAGATGCCGAGATGAAAGGGCTGAAAGACTCGCATACCACTGGTAACGGAGACGACATCACAACTAATGCGTCGGAATCGACAAAAAAGGACCATTATGAGACAACCCAACATTAAGTGAGGTTATTACAGACTCCCAATCTGAAATAATCTGGGTGAAGTTAATCGTCTAATGTAGTACTCTGATGCTTTTGTAGGCAACTTGCCTCAGGAGCTATAGAGGTAAGTGCTGGTGCTCAGAAAAATCGGAGAATATCACGAATAAGTGCACCGATCATTTCATTTGAAACATCCCCATAGAAAAATTATAAATGACAGTGCTGGGGAACCTCTTACGTTATTTGACTTTCAAACAGCTGAGCAAAACTGAACGTACTCAGACATTTCTCTATTTACTTATTCTGATCATCACTAAACTGGACACTCATTTTTTTTTTTTTTTAGTGCAACTCAATCTGACTTTCAGTAATCCCTACAAAAGAATGGCCCTGACTAACAATAACCTGCACCTCTCATGAATCACTTACCTCACAAAAATGTTCGTTACTCGAACTACTGCAATACAGCGAGCGCATTACTGCCAGCTAAATAAAAGAGTCTAACTACTGATAGGCATAGTTAGTAAATGAAACATTTTGATGGAGAACAAACAATGTATTTTCCTTAATAGTGCTCATAAGTCATTATATATATATATATATATATATATATATATATATATATATATATATATAATGCGGATAATATAGCATGTCCATGAACCACCACCTGTGCAATCACAAATAAAATTTTTGAAATGTCTTTAAAACCAGCAGAGCTGTTTACCTGTCCCTTGTTGAATTATCAACACACATACAAATGCTAACAGTCCCCATTTTTAAACTTCTCACATAGTATGCATATACTATGACCAACAGAAGTGGGTGCAGTGAAATGAAACATAATTTGATGAACTGTTGTCAATAACAACTTTAAATTTACAACATAAGAAAACAATTACAAAGGTACAGAGAACATCATTAATGAACATAATAACACACGTAACATTTGTAGTAATACAGGCTTTACAAAAGAATAGAAATAAACATATACATCAGTGTTACAGGAATTACAACATAACTAAATAAATAAAAACATCAGAAGAGCGTTCGAAAGATTATCTTCACATGTGAACATTAAAACAGAAGAGAATAAATAATGTGTAATCATCGTTACAAAGTAAATAATATATTATTAGGAAACTTCTACAACATTGCTCTTATCAGATAAATACATAAAGACAGGAAGGACACAAATACACAAGGGTATACAAACACATAACGAGATAATACAAAAGGAAAGGACAGGGTTTGTTTTACTGCAATATTTATCGTATTTGATTTGCAAACAAAACTTTCTTTACTTCTTGGAGTCCTATCTATACCTGCTTTCTGTATTCTATTCATATCGTCTTTCAGAATAATTATTGTTTATTGTGCACTAACTTTTTCTGCCAAACCCTTTTTTTACATAACTTCTCAATGCATTTCATCCAATTCATCACAACTCATTCTCTTATATACCCTACCCCCTCTTAATCTAACTTAAATCTACTGAGCTCAGATATATATACTAAGGGGCGAGGAAATTCAGCAGCACATAACAAATTAACACAAACAGCAATGACAAAAAAATGCAAATTGGCAAAGCAAGCAGCAGTTTATCTAATTTAGCAGACTAAATGCCACATTACAACTAATATGAGCCAATGTGCAGCAACAAGAAAAATAAATCAGTAGTAAAACTGGCTTAGCAGAGTAATATAAAGTGAAATTCAGTAGGACTACGCCTGGTAAACAGCAGCAGCAAATGCAATAACTTATACCTAAACATGACAAAGCTCAAGCAGAAACAATATTACAGTAAAGATAGCAAATGTCTAATACCTATGTCAGATCTTAACACTAGAGTCACGCATTACAAAAACTTACTCTGACAAAAAGTTAACAAATCGTTGAAAAAAATTATGTATGCAATTCGTGTGAGGGGAAATGTCTATTTGTGCTCCCTTTTCTAAGAACGTAGATCATAAAATTATTCTTTACTGGGTCTGTAGACAGAAGACTTTTCTTTGTAGATCTATTAAATTTTATTTTAACCAATGCTGCACTGCAACTAGGTTCAAATGGTTCAAATGGCTCTGAGCACTATGGGACTCAACTGCTGTGGTCATCAGTCCCCTAGAACTTAGAACTACTAAAACCTAACTAACCTAAGGACATCACACACATCCATGCCCGAGGCAGGATTCGAACCTGCGACCGTAGCGGTCGCACGGTTCCGGACTGCGCGCCTAGAACCGCGATACCACCGCGGCCGGCTGCAACTAGGAACTAGATATTAAACAAAATGAGCGAATATATACATAAAGCAAGATGTGAAACGTCATTCACTAGCCATATGGCGTTTCATAAGGCAGTAAAAAATCTCTCATCTAGCAAGAAAATAGACGTAAAATATTTCTCATCATTTCATTAGGCATTTTAGTAAATATCAGAAACTACGAGCTCCAAAGTGTAATCATATGTTTTCAAGTATGAGGGTGTCGTATTTGTGGTGCTTTCTACAAAGAAATGTCAATAACGAGGTTAATGGCCTCGTTTTTCTCCACCTGTCCCTCTGAAAGGTACACAATAATGGATTTTTTTTTCAGGCAACTGACGCCCAGCTAGGCGCCCACGACGCATTACGTCAAGGTCACTTACCTCCATTACCGAAATATCTACACCAGCAGTTTCCGCTACAGTGACAATCTCATATACAGAAAAAATTTCACAGGTTGAGAATTTACGTTACAAATGTGTAGAAACGAAATCTCATGAATAGTAGTGTTGTGATACTCACATTCATGTATGTCTGACAGTAAGATCCTTGGTTTCCAACATCTTTTCCACAAATCAGATTCCCTAACCACTACTCATCATTCATATACATATAAACACGTAATCACATTCCTCATATTGCGTCATCTTATTGATCATAAGCATATCTCAACAGCATAATACACATCATCGTCGCAATAATAACATCATAACATCTCATTTAAATCTCAAAAACTTTGCAGCTTTCTTCAGTAATCTCACAACCTTAAAAAAATACTCTCTGTTAGTTTCAATAAAGTCATATACCTCAAACATACTTCACAAATCATGATCTCATACCAAATACATCATTCAAAGCTCTCATAGTATCACAATGGTTCCGAAAAAATATGAATTGACAAAGTACAGACAAAATATAATTTCATAAGTGTGAAGTTATACAACTGTATAATTGCGTAAACATGTGTCAATGACATAGTAAAAAAAAATGTTTGTTTCTCTCAATTAAATGATCATATACCTGTGCAATTCAGTGTTAGAGAAATATGGTACCGACGTGTAAAAATGGTTCAAATGGCTCTGAGCACTACGGGACTTAACATCTGAGGTTATCAGTCCCCTAGAACTTAGAACTGCTTAAACCTAACTAACCTAAGGACAGCACACACATTCATGCCCTAGGCAGGATTCAAACCTGCGACCGTAGCGGTCGCGCTGTTCCAGACTGAAGCGCATAGAACCATTCGGGCACTCTGGCCGGCTACCGATGTGCTTCTAGCGCTTACCACATGCTTACTACACAAAGTAGGCGTGTACCCCCTGAGGATAAATGTAATTATACCCTCAGGTGTTACAGATTACAGCAATGGAATGCAATGTATCACGGAAACCTTTGAAATTGAAAAATCTTTAAAAATAAATGTTTTATGTACAAAATTAATCACTCAACTGCGTGTCCTGTAGTGCTAAACTGTGCATCTTGCCGTAAGATAATTCCGTGGAAGTGTCATAGTTATCGTCCTTCGTAAGCAAAGTCCTGCAGAAGTTAATGTACTTACCTCATCATAAAAAACTTGAAATACTTTGCGTATAGATATCGTTATTATTACACTTTTTGCCCTGATGAAGAAAGTACTGTACCGTAACGTATTGTTGTGCTACAGAAAAGGCTGTCTCATTGTAGCTATACCACAAAGTTACTACTAAAACATGTTTTACTTTACAGAAGAATTCGTAGAAACTGTGCACATATAAAACAGATACAGCGCAAAAACAATAATGTAAATTGTGTCACACATTGGTACCATCGTGATATAATTGTGTAGCTGTCAAAGCAACCAAATACTAAGCCATCTTTAATCTCACAGAAAGTACTTCAAATAAAGAATGTCTTTTCAAGTAAACCAAAATGTTGCATTAAAATCTCATTAGCAGTATATGTTCTAAGTACGTAAGCCTTATAGTCGGTACGTAATCAAGCAACTAACAAGCAAGAATGTACAAATAACAACACTGTGTCATCTGTTCATTATAACAATGCATTCGTAATTACTGTTTAAATAAGTTCCCTTGGTTCTAGACCGGATAGTTAACTTCAAACATTATTGCATGTTAACAGTTTCTAAGTGTGACAAAGCGTACTAGTAACGTGAAGTGAGAAATTTTATGGCAAAGAGCAAGCAGATTATCTTTCAGTAAACGGTTCTACATGTGAAATGTGGTGCAATCCATTACTCTTCCTAGTAAACAGAGTTTCAACTTCAAAGTAATTATCATGATTTATACGTCGGTAAGGAATACTCTGATTTTTCTCAAGGTTTGCGTCTATGTTGTTTTTCTCTGAGCCAGTCGGAGCACGTGGCTGCCTGCGGTGCAAGTCATTGTCTGTTACCTTTGTTGTCGCATGTCGTTACTGGGATTTGGAGATCTAACTTCTACAAATTCACCTTGTCGAGAGGGCAGTGCCCTGTTTGAATCCCGTCAGATCTGATTAAATTCTGGACTGTTGTTAAGATTATATCGTCTGTCGTCAGGTCGGTAGTTTCTGCAATTTCCTTCTTGTCGGTCACGTGGGGAGAACTTCTCCCTGAGTCGTAACTGTGTGGTGGGCTGTTGCGTATGAAATTGTTCTGTCTCTGTTGATAATAATAGTTCTGGTTGCCATATTGTCTGTTTCTCTGTAATTATTACTACTCTGCCAACGGTTGTCATACGGGTGGTGTCTGTTTTGGTCACGATTTGCGTTGTAAGAATAGCCTTGTAGTGTCCAGATATTATTTCTGTCATCGCGGAATTGTGACAGATGTCACCTGTAACTGTTTAGTTCCTGTTTTCGCGTCCCTCGGTTGTCAGTGTCAATTTCCAATTCTTGTAACAGTCCCTGAAAAGCTTCAATGTCTTCTTTGCAACGACCTGCCAAAATAATATGTCGTAAATGGTCGGGCAATTTGATTAAGCAAATGCAGATGAGTTCTGACGGGCTGTATGGGTTTGAGAGATACTGATTCTTGTGCAACATGTCTTCAAAATATTTGGCGAGACTGGAAAATTCAGATTGTTCGAAATGTTTCATTATGATGCTATGTTTTACGCGATCTTGAGTAGCTTGAGACCAATATGCTGAGAGGAAGACTTGATAAAATTCTCCTTCACTGTGACAATCGTGAATGATCTTACATCTGGTTCATTCTCTAAGTAGCCACACATTAGTTCTAGTCTGTGCCCTAATGACCAGTTGGGAAGAAAACAATGAGAGAATTAATAAAGCCACGCCTGTGGATGAATGTCATTGCCAGAATTCTTAAATGTTTTGAATTTACGTGTAATAATGAAAAACTTATAGTCAAGGTCATCATGTCGGCGACTCGCATATCGGTCATTGTTACGTCGTGTCGGCAGTTCCATCTCAAAATTCGGTGCACCTTGGCAATTTCCTTCATAATTTCCGAAATGCCCTGTGTTATTATTTTGTGGCTTTTCCGTATTTCTATGTCCCTCTTCCCGTGTTGGAGCGCTAGTGTCCTCTGAAATATGTAATTTTTGTATTACTTGTGAAAACTGATCTTGTACTTCCGGGATTTCTTTTTTGTGTTGCGTATTAATTTGATTTTGACTTTGTTTAAATTTCTTAATTTGTTCATACTCTTTTGTGTCAGTGAAGGCTACGGGTCTTGTGTCATTCAGATCATTATCTACCTTTGCAGATAAGATAAAGAACTAATCCGAAAGTTCGGCTACTTTCTCCGATAATGAACTGATTTCCTCGGTGTGTTTTCCTGAATCAAGTTTCAGAGTGTCCATTTGTGTTGAAAGCGTATCTACTGTGTCCTTTAAATTTTTCTGAGTTTTTGCAAGTTGCGTAACCAAATCAGTAGATGAAACTGAGTCAATTTCAGCTTGCAAAGTGTCGTGATTTTCATGAACAATAGTTTGCAGTTCTTTTATGGCTGCTACGTCATTCTGTAACGCATCTTAATGACGAGAAAAAATAGGTTGGAAATGCTCACAAGTTTGTGTTTTGACGTCAGTAAAGATTTTTTGACATTTCGATTCGACTTTAAGTAACTCAGCAGTTAAACCTTCACGTGTTTGTTCAAGCGTGAAGTCTAACTTTTGAAGCTGTTGCTGTGTTTGTCTCTCATTTTGTTTCGTTTGTTGCAATTATTGCAATAATAATGTATTTGTGTCTCGAATATGTTCCTCTATGCATTAAGGCAGTGCATTTGCACCGGAAACATTCGCATTTTGAAAAGCAGAATGTGTATCTTGACTAAATTGAGAAAAAGGTGAGAACGCAAAACCTGAATTTAAAGTATATGCAAGATTGTATCCTGTCATTTCGGATTCCTGAGACGAGCTGTTGCCGTCCGATCGATCGACAATACTACCCTGTTTCACTGTCTACACGATTATTTATTGCCTGGTCCATTTCCCTATGCACAATTACCAAATTACTACATTGAATGACTTTTAATTCATTACACGATGGTGCTGATAAGCTACGCTCGTCGTCACTATCATTTCTCAGTTTACTTTGGAGCCTAGTGTTACGTTTTACACACGCCATAATTATCACGTATTTCACACGATAACAAGAAAATCACAAATTAAAGAGCAAAATAAGAAAACATATTAAAATAGCACTGAAAATAATATCCAATTAATTGGAAGCGCGGCTGCGAAATACTTGGTGCAAATCTACATGCATGCCACAACTGTTTTACAGTACAACAATGAAAAATTAGAAATGCAAAGAAGATTCTCTCTACAATTACGAGCTAGCAATAAACAATAGCTACAATAATTACACAACTTACAAGAAAAAATCAGAAGATTCCAGTGAGGTATATTGGCTAAATGTCGACCTATGAAACATTCCCTTAGAAAAATTATAAATGACAGTGCTGGAAAACCTCTTACGTTATTTGACTTTCAAACAGCTTTTCAATCTGACTTTCAGTAATCCCTACAAAAGAATGGCCCTGAGTAACAATAACCTACACCTTACTCACTTTCCTCATAAAAATGTTCGTTACTCGAACTACTGCAATACAGCGAGTGCAATACTGCCGGCGAAATAAAAGAGTCTAACCACTGAAGGCACTAACTACTGATAGGCATGGTAAGCAAATGAAAAATTTCGATGGAGAACAATATATATACATATATAATCAGTTCATGACATCCAGTTTTTTTTCCTTTTCCTGGGGGACACACGTCCAGATCGTCCGCTCGTCCGCTCCCAAAACTTTGCCATCTCTCTCCTCACACCCACCACTGCTGGCGGCTCACCTACAACTGCACGACGCTACGCACTGTTCACATCCAGCTGCCCAACACTACAATAGCAAATATTCCAACAATGCAAATCAGCCACAGACTGCACACAGCACATTCAGTGATTTTCATACAGAGCGCTACGTGACGATCCCAACATAAAAACCTAAACAGCCTACTTACACGTTATAAGCTGGTGAGACTTCAGTTTTCCAGATAGTTATTGAATAGGAGAATGGTTCGATTAAAACTGTTGGCAGACACAGGGATTGGTGTGAAAGTGTTATGAGAATCACATCCAAAATTTACTTCGGGTAGATAAAGAACCGACTCGTGAGGGTTATGTCTTAGACCTTCCAGCAACTAACAGGCCAGAGATTTTCGTATCTGTGCAGAGGAGGCTAATTAGACTGCTATATTATCAATGACTAGAGGTGGTACTACGAATGTTAACAAGGATCGGAAAATATTTTCGGTTAGTGAGAGTGTTAGGAACAAATTACAAAGTATCTGAGTAGTCAGCATCATGTTTCCAGATTTAAGAACGAATATGTCGAGCAAAATTCGATAACATTCAGGAGCATTGTTCAGCATGTTGTAGACATACCAGTTAGGTTGCGGGAGATTGTTAAGAGTCACCACGGTAAATTTAACAATAAGAAAATTGAGACAGTGTAGACTAAACGTAAGAAAATTTCGACCCTTGGAAATAGCAGCAGGGAAACCGGTTCACTACGTGGCATGTAAATGTGTCATTGATTAAGGAAATGTGAGATATCCGACACTCACTCTGTGCCCTGGATGTAAGAATTGGTTACTTGACCGGATTGAAAAGGGCGTTCCAGAAAGCCCCCTGGCTGTCAGACAGAATATGGATCTAACTGAACATTTGAAAAGCGGGAACGGAAACTGAGTACCAGCACTCATGAGACAAGGCCACTAAAATTTTTAAAGCTCTTTTTATAAAATATTGCTATTAGTCTTTCAGGTTTATTTGTTAAGTGAAAATATCTAAAAATGAATATCTTCAATACAGGGGTTGGACAAAAATATGGAAACACAGCGAGAAATACATGCTTGAACATAGTTCAAGTCTCAAGGTTCCACTGTTTTATTTGGCCATGAACGACACATGTGCATTATCCTCAGTACGATGCACGCACCAATCGTGGTCATCACAGTGCTGTGTAGTAGTTGTGAGTTCCCTGTTTCAGAAGTAAGTGAATTCGAATGTGAGCAAATCAGTAGACCCAGAAGAGGGCCACTATAAACGTGGCCGAAACGTTGGTTTGTCCATTAAAGTTTTTAGTATTATGAAGCGGTATGATACAAATCTGTAATGTTATATACCGACATTATTTACAGATACATCAAAACAGGACCAATGTGCTGTTATAATTTTCTTGGCGGGCGAAGGAAAAACATCGGTAGACATCTATCAGAGGCTGAAGAATGTGTTTGGTGAATTTGACTGTTGGAAACCACCTTTGTGGACTGGTGCGCCAAGGGTGTTGCTGCTTCATAAACTCACGCCTTCACACTACTAATGTCATAACGCAGAAGTTACGCCAACTCAAGTGGGAGACATTCGAGAACCCGAGGGCCTGATCTCCACGCATGCGACCATCATCCTTCGATACCTTAAAAAAAGGCATTGAAGGGTCGACGATTCGTGTCGGAAGAGGATGTGCAGCAGGCAGTTTCGGACCTATTCACGCAGCAGGACACTCTGTTTTACCAAGGAAGTACTTTCAACATGATGCCTTGCCTCAAACTTTACGGCGATTGTGTCTGATTGGGGTACCGACTGTGGACTGTACGCCCTTTGAACGGTAACTTTTTGAACAGTCGTTATACTAAACTTACAAAGTGTAATGAATAAAACCAAGGACATGAAGACCAGTCCTAAAATCTTTTCAATGGGGATATAGCAGAACTCTTCAACAAGAAAAAGCAACCTGAAGGATGAACAAAAAGATGTAACATTTCCTTTCTACTCACTGGCACAAAATGAAATGCTAGTAATTGAGTTCTTCTAAACGACATTCAGACTGCACCGCACGTCTCCCGTGGTTTCTAACTGATAGTCGCATCATCAGCACTCATGCCTAGAGGCTTCAGCTAAGTTTCAGGTTAAACAGTGTATCGTCTTATTGTAGCAGTTGGCAATAAATGTTGGTGAATTTCCACACCCGTGAAATCTTGATGGGTTTAACAAATTAAGAGAAAAGATGCATCGGCCTGAAGATGGCGTAGTGTAACGCCGAAACTCGTAGCAAAAATAAAATAAAATTGGAAATTTTTACGGAAGAAAGTGTTTTTGATTCGACATCTTGTACTGAAGAGTGTACGTCCCGCAGCCATCTTGTACAAAGGTGCACTGACAGAGACGTGGAATGGTTTCATTCAAAAGTAATCACCAAACGTGTTAAGAAATTTAGCCTACTGGTACACGAAACTAACAATATCTGTTTCGTAGAACGCAGTCGGCCGCTGACGGATCCACAACCCACAACCGCACCCACGCACTCTGGCACTTCCTCGTCTGTACGGAGGATGTTGCATTGTTTCCCGCTGTAGGGTAGCCTTTGTCTAATTGTGTTTCCATGTCCGAGGAACTTGGTTCCATGTGATCGTCAGAATTCGTGTATCGAAGGAGCGGTAAATGCAGGCCACGTCTGCTACACAGCTGTCTCAATGGTAGTCGACTCATAGGCGCTACCCGTACGATACTATGCCAGAAGGACGAACACACCAGACCAATCCGCCAACAAGCAAGGTCATAACCGCTTGCACCTGTGATGTGGCACTTCGCCTTTCGCATCGAAACTTAACAACAGTGGGGCCACCTGTCGTGCGGACTGTGTGTAACGGCGGGTGTTCGGTTTTCATTTGACTGCTCTTTATGCATTGTGGAGCAGTTTGAGGACCACTAGAAGATCTGGAAACGAGCAGGAGTGATCCCTGCGACCGCAAACCTAGCGCGCGTTTCCTAAAATATAGTCAGATTCTAACCCTGTATGTACTCCACACCTTTGGCCTCAAAGTAATGAAGTCTAGAACGTGCTGCGACTAAGATGGCTGCTGACTTGCATATCATGTATTCGGCCGATAGTGTCAGAAGCTACTATAGAATAAGGCTTCAGAGAGTGTTACTCTTGATTTTACTACATCTACATTTATGTGATTACTCTGCTCTTCACAGTAAAATACCTGGCAAAGGGTTCAATGAACAACTTTCATGCTGTCTCTTGTGAGTTAACGAGCATTTTACTCTCATTAAGTATATGGCCGAAAGACACAGCCTTCAGGAATTGTGAAACGAATCCTATCGTCCTGGACCGTGTGCCGCAAAGAGCGCAGATTCGCCTCCAGATGGGGAAATTCACAGGCGTCTATTGTGCTGAATGAGGCCTAAGTGCTGTAGTGTGCGAGTGACACAGACGAGGAACTACGTCATACGAAAACCCCATAGAAGCTGTTTGTGGCCATGGAGACGTAGCAGTGTTGAATATGGCGGACCTACGATCGGCCACAAAGGGAAACAATTATGAAAATTATTTAGTTCTGTAGTAATTTAGGGAATGAAGCCACAGTAATTTTAATCTAATATGTTTCATAAATTTTAATGGTGATCGCAAGAAAACTTGTATATTGACTATATCAATAATACACTCCTGGAAATGGAAAAAAAGAACACATTGACACCGGTGTGTCAGACCCACCATACTTGCTCCGGACACTGCGAGAGGGCTGTACAAGCAATGATTACACGCACGGCACAGCGGACACACCAGGAACCGCAGTGTTTGCCGTCGAATGGCGCTAGCTGCGCAGCATTTGTGCACCGCCGCCGTCAGTGTCAGCCAGTTTGCCGTGGCATACGGAGCTCCATCGCAGTCTTTAACACTGGTAGCATGCCGCGACAGCGTGGACGTGAACCGTATGTGCAGTTGACGGACTTTGAGCGAGGGCGTATAGTGGGCATGCGGGAGGCCGGGTGGACGTACCGCCGAATTGCTCAACACGTGGGGCGTGAGGTCTCCACAGTACATCAATGTTGTCGCCAGTGTTCGGCGGAAGGTGCACGTGCCCGTCGACCTGGGACCGGACCGCAGCGACGCACGGATGCACGCCAAGACCGTAGGATCCTACGCAGTGCGGTAGGGGACCGCACCGCCACTTCCCAGAAAATTAGGGACACTGTTGCTCCTGAGGTATCGGCGAGGACCATTCGCAACCGTCTCCATGTAGCTGGGCTACGGTCCCGCACACCGTTAGGCCGTCTTCCGCTCACGCCCCAACATCGTGCAGCCCGCCTCCAGTGGTGTCGCGACAGGAGTGAATGGAGGGACGAATGGAGACGTGTCGTCTTCAGCGATGAGAGTCGCTTCTGCCTTGGTGCCAATGATGGTCGTATGCGTGTTTGGCGCCGTGCAGGTGAGCGCCACAATCAGGACTGCATACGACCGAGGCACACAGGGCCAACAACCGGCATCATGGTGTGGGGAGCGATCTCCTACACTGATCGTACACCTCTGGTGATCGTCGAGGGGACACTGAATAGTGCACGGTACATCCAAACCGTCATCGAACCCATCGTTCTACCATTCCTAGACCGGCAAGGGAACTTGCTGTTCCAACAAGACAATGCACGTCCGCATGTATCCCGTGCCACCCAACGTGCTCTAGAAGGTGTAAGTCAACTACCCTGGCCAGCAAGATCTCCGGATCTGTCCCCCATTGAGCATGTTTGGGACTGGATGAAGCGTCGTCTCACGCGGTCTGCACGTCCAGCACGGATGCTGGTTTAACTGAGGCGCCAGGTGGAAATGGCATGGCAAGCCGTTCCACAGGACTACATCCAGCATCTCTGCGATCGTCTCCATGGGAGAATAGCAGCCTGCATTGCTGCGAAAGGTGGATAAACACTGTACTAGTGCCGACATTGTGCATGCTCTGTTGCCTGTGTCTATGTGCCTGTGGTTCTGTCAGTGTGATCATGTGATGTATCTGACCCCAGGAATGTGTCAATAAAGTTTCCCCTTCCTGGGAGAATGAATTCACGGTGTTCTTATTTCAATTTCCAGGAGTGTAGTTTAGGATTTACCGTTAAAGTGAAGATAACATGTTTTGTAACAAAGACCTGAATGGTAAAATCTGAACGCTTTGGTCGATCTCAACGATCGATATTTCATATAGAAGCGCATCACGATAATGACAAGTGTTGTAAATATCAACTCTGTAAGCGGTGAGCAGCTGGTTTGAACTCTAACTTTTCGCGTAGTTAACGAGTTGGAGTATTGGACTTGTAATTCGCAATGAGATTGTCAATTATCGAACTGTGTCAAATGGATATACGCTCGCGTGTAATAGTAATTCTAAATACTGTCACTTTCGCTATTATTTTGCTTTCTGAATAAATGTTATTCTAACCAAACAGCAACTGTGTGTGCTAAATCATTTATGGGTCGTTAATTTAGTTCCCGATATTATTATTACTGTTTACAGTTTCGCAAACTTACCATCAGCCAGGCAATTTAACCAAAGGGTCACAAGTGTCTAATTGAGGGCCTGTAATGCCACATGTGCGGTTCAACCCATAGACGAGTTCGAGGCAGAACATTTCGACAAAGAGGAACCGCATGTCAGCCCGAATATGTTTGGGATGTTAGCTCGCACTCTCTAGCGTTCCACTCTCCAACGGGGCGAAGGAAAACGAGTACTTAAATTTTTCTGTGCGAGCCCGGATTTCTCTTATTTTATTGTGGTGATGATTTCTCCCTGTGTAGTTGGGTACCAACAGAATGTTTTCGTAAACGCAGGAGAAAACTGGTAATTGAAATTTCATGAGAAGATCCCGTCGCAACAAAAACGCCTTTGTTTTATTGATTGCTACTCCAATTCACGTATCATGTCTGTGGCACTATCTCCCCTATTTCACGATAATACAAACCGAGCTGCCCTTCTTTGAAGTTTTTCTATATCAGCCGTCACTCCCACATGATGCTGATCCATACCGCACAGCAGTACTCCTGGCTTGGGTGGACAAGCGTGGTGCAAGCAGTCTCTTTAGTAGACCTGTTGCACCTTCTAAGTATTCTGAAAACGAATCGCAGTCTTTGATTAGCTCTACCCACAACATTATCTACGTGATAGTTCAACTAGGTTATTTATAATTGTAAGCGTTAAGTACATAGTTGAATTTCCAGCCTTCAGATTTGTGTGACTTATTTCGTAATCGAAATTTAGCCGATTTCTTATGTAGTACTCATATGAATAACATAACACTTTCCTTTATTCAGGGTCAATTGCCAATTTTCGCACCACACAGATAGCTTATCTAAATCATTTTGCAGTTCGTTTTGGTCATCTGATGACTTTACAAGACGGTAAATGTCAACATCATCTGCAAATAATCTAAGAGAACTACTTAGATTGAGTCCTGTGTCGTTTATATAGATCAGGTACAACTTCCTGACAAGAAATCACGAATCCAGTCGCACAACTGAGGCGACATTTTATAGACACGCAGTATGCTTAGAAGACGCTTGTGAAGAACGGTGACGAAAGCCTTCTGGAAATCTAAAAATATGGAATCAGTCTAGTATTCCCTGCCCATAGCACTTATTAGTTCATAAGTATAAGGATCTAGTTGTGTTTCACAATAAGGATATTTTCTGAATCCGTGCTGACTATGTGTCAATAAATCGCTTTCTTCGAGGTAATTCGTAATGTTCGAACACAGTATATGTCCCAAAACCCTACTACAAATGGACGTCAGTGATGATGGCCTGTAATTCATAGGATTACTCCTATCGCCCGTTTTTGGGTATTGGTGCGACTTGCACAGTTTTCCAATATTAAGCACGGATCTTCCTATGAGCGAGCGGTTGTACATAATTGCTAAATATGGAGCTACTGTATCAGCATACTCTGAAAGGAACCCGCCTGGTATACAGTCTGGACCGGAGGCCTTGCCTTTATTAAGTGATATAAGCTGCTTTGCTACGCGGACGTGATGGCTGGGTGTTGTGTGATGTCCTTAGGTTAGTTAGGTTTAAGTGGTTCTGAGTTCTAGGGGACTGATGACCTAAGAAGTCCCATAGTGCTCAGAGCCAGAGAGCTACGCGGAGGATGCTTCTATGTTTCTCATCTTGGCATTGTTCTTGATTGGAATGCAGGAATATTTACTTCGTCTTCTTTGGTGAGAGAGTTTCTTAAAACCGTATTTCATAACTCTGCTTTAGTGGCCTTGCCATCAGTGACTTCACCGTTATCATGCAGTGAAGGTATTGATTGGGTGTTGCCATTTGTATGCTTTACGTATGACAAGAATCTCTTTGGATTTTCTGCCATATTCCGAGAGGGAGTTTCGTTGTGGAAACTGTTAAAAGCATCGCGCATTGAAGCACGCGCTATATTTCGAACTTTGCAAATCTTTGCCAATCTTGAGAATTGTGCGTTCTTTTAATTTCGGCATTAATTTTCCGTTACTTTTGCAACAGCTATCTGATCCGTTTTCTGAACCCAGGGGGATCAGCACCATCACTTAGTAATTTATGTGGTATATATCTCTTAATTTCCGTCGATAATACCTCTCTGAAATCATTCCACATCCTTTCTACGCTTACATGATCAGATCGGAAGGAGTGGAGACTCACTTTTAAAGAGGCGTTAAGAGCATTTTTATCATTTTTTTAAACAGATGTACTTTGCATTTCTTTTTGAAGGTTGAGGGTGTTACGGTATTCAGCCTACCAGCAATTTCCTTGCGGTCGCTAATCCCTGTATCCGTCATGATACTCCTTATTTGTCCAGGGCTAATTGTTGCTAAGAGGTCCGGTATGCTTTCGCAACCATTTACTCTTCGAGTGAGCTCATGAACAGATTGTTCAAAACAATTTTCTGAGGAAGCATTCAGTACAATTTCGGATGACGTTTTATGCCTGCCGCCGACTTTAAGCTTATAATTTGTTCAGCATCCCGAAGGTAGATTGAAGTCACCACCGACTATAATTGTATGAGTGGGGTACCTATTTGAAATGAGACTCAAGACTTCTTTGAACTGGTCAGCAACTATATCTTCTGAGTCGGGGGTCGATAAAACGGTCCAGTTAATAGTTTAGTCCGACTATCGAGTATAACCTCTACCCATACTGTTTCGCAGGAACTATCTACTTCAATTTCACTACAAGGTACAATACTTCTGACAGCAATAAATACTCCACCACCAATTGTATTTAATCTATCCTTTCTGAACACTGTTAGGTCGTTTGAAGGAATTCTGGCTGAACTTATTTCCGGCTTTAGCCAGCTTTCCGAACCTATAACTATTTGAGCGTCAGTGCTTTCTATTAGGGCTTGGAGCTCTGTTTGTCTCCCAACACAGCTACGATAATTTGCAACTAAAATACCGATTTTTGCTCAAACTACCTTACTGTGTTTTACCTGTTCCCTTTTAGACGAACGCCCTTTCTGTGGTTTCCTGAGACCTTCTAACCTAAAAAACCGCACATTCCTTTCCACATAACTCCTGCTACCTGTGTAGCCGCTTCCTAATCTATTAAGTTGACCCCGAAAACCCACCACCCGATGGAGCAAGTCAAGGAATCTGCAGCCTATACGGTCACAGGACCGCCTGAGCCTCTGATTCAGACCCTCCACTCGATTCTGCACCAAAGGATCACAGTCGGTTCTATCGACGATGCTGCAGATGGTGAGCTCCGACTGAATCTCGAAAGCAAGACCAGCAGTCTACAATTTTTGGTAGCCACCCGAAACCAGAGACGATCTCCTCCAATCCAAAGTGATAAATCATTGGTACCGACAGAAGTCACTACCTGTAATTGGCTGCACCCTGTACTCTTAATGGAACCCAGAAGCACCCTTTCCATATCTGGAATGACTCCTCCCAGTGTGCACATGGAATGCACACTGGCTTCGTTCCCCTCCTTGACAGCCATGTTCCTAAGAGGCCGCATTACTCGCCTAACGTTGGAGCTCCCAACTACCAGCAAACCCACACTCTGTGAATGCCCAGGCCTTGTGGGCCGAGGAGCTTCCTGTGGAACAGAGTGAACGACTGCATCCAGCTTAGCGACTTTGTCAGCCAGAGATAACGCCCGCAACCTGATCGTCAAACAGACCAGGGACACCCTACGTTCGGCCCCTTTCAAAGTCTTTCGCTGCCTGACAGACTTTGGAATGATCTCCCACTCAACCACAGGTGAGGGGTCAACCTTTGTTCAGGCTGTACTCGGGGCAACCACAGCAGTGGACCGATTGGGGGACACGTGGGACGTGCTCAACGTCCCTCGCATCCCCATGTCTGATCGCCCCATAGTGATGCCCCTTCGCAGCAGCCTCAAGCTGTATGACAGAAGCCAGCACCGCCTGGAGCTGTGAGCGAAGAGTCACCAACTTAGCTCCTATCTGTACACAGCAATCATATTTCCTATCTATTACTGAAGTCGCTTCTGTTTAAAGCTCGTAAAAATATATAACAACGAACAATGTACTCGTCTTCTTGGCAGCAGGGACTCGAAGTGCTCTTCCACTGGCAGTCTAACCGACACTGAGCTATACTAATCAAAACAAAACTAAAAAGTCTGTGAGATACGATAGTCGATACAGCTGTCGCTAAAACGGTGGTACTATACGCTACACTGTTATCAAAATAAAAGTTTGTGCCTAGTAAGCACTCAAACACACATGAAATTACAAAAATAAACTAGTCACTACACAGATAATTGAAAATAAGTCGCTCCTGTTTGAAGCTCATAAAAATATGTAACAAACGATCGGTGTACTCGCCTTATTAGCAGCAGGAACTCGTGATGCTCTCTCACTGACTGTCTAACCGACAAAGTAGTTTTGCTACTCCGGAGTGAAAGAAGTTCTTAACTGCCGTCCTGAGTGGAAAGGCAGTGCTGCCTCTCTCTGGCGAATCGGATGAGTAATAGGGGAGACTCCTGGAGGTTACATTGGCAGTTCTGAAGAGGCGCCAAACTTGCAGCGCCGGGAAAGACAGCGTCTCCCTCCGCAAAAGCGTGACTGCGAACCACGTTTGAACGCAATGGTCAAAGTCTGTTTTTTTTTTCAGAAAAAGCGCAAGCTTCGAACTGAACGTATAATTCGGCTTATAGCCACCCGGAAACTGGGCGGACCTTCAACTCCGGTATTTCTTTATCGAGGGGAGGCTTTGATCGCTCGAGAAATACCGTGAAAATTATCCATCAGGGTGAAAAATGTTTATCAAATTTATGCATCCAATCAATCCGTGATTGCCGTCATTTGATTCGTCCTCTCTCTTGTAGTCCGAATCTACACTTAGATTTAAATTACTCAAATACTCGGATTGGATCTTAAACAGTGGCAACTGTTTATTCACGACAGATACAAAAGAGTTACATGTTTGCACCTGTTACTGTCCTTCAAAGTAGTCACCAGCATTGTGTGGAACCCGTTCCCAGCGGTGTGGAAGGCATAGTACACCGTTAGCAAGGCCTGATCTTTTGATGGTGCGAACAAACATCAGCCCAAAACGTCCCCCAGCGTTCTTTAACGTTAACCAACGAGAAGCGAAAACATCTCATCCCTCTCCCTCTCCCGGACTAGGGGGAGGTGGGGGAGGGGAGTTAATATCGCCTTAGTTGATAACTACTGATCATAATTATGTCTGGTGGAAAGAATTAGATTTATCTTGCCCTTTCAGCCAAACTTGCTCAGAGAATAGCTAGGATACTGTTGACTGATGAGTTTTCAGTGCTCCAGGTGACATCGATGATTCCACTTCACTACTTGTTTAAAACCATTCTCGTCCAAAAGAACATTTTCAGTGGCATTTTATTACGAAAAAATAGTTTTTCTAAGTTTCGCCCACACATAGATGGGTCTAAGCCCCGACGTCGTAACATTTACGGTCTGGGCTTGTGCCTCTAGTAGCACCTGTCGTATTGCTCCCTGTCCCCCAGAGACAAAGCAACTGTTCAATCTCCTCCATATCGTGTTCTGGGGGATTTAGAGACTCGCAGTCCATCCACTGTGTGCTGAGATGCAACTCTCCCTACGTGCTTATCCTCCCTCCAGTAAAGTATACAAAAGGAAGTCAGAAGACAACACCAGGAAAGATAAACTAAATACTAAATCTATCTTTTTTCTTCAAATGCTTTATTGTGTAGAGTTGTTATAATTAATCCAGTTTATCGTATAATCAGCAACTTCACTATGCAGGGCACCTTAATCTGTAGTTGTAGGAAATATACTTGGAATGTATTGGAATTGGGTTTGTCTTTGTCAGGTGATGGCGAAATACTGTAAACGAAGTTCTGCATGTGCGCGAAGTTATCGCAGTTGTTTTGATAAAAGGATGGCAAGTGTTTCCAAAATATGATACAATTTCCGGTTATTCGCAGAGTCCTCTAAACTTATCGCCCTCCTGACATCTGTCTCTGTCACCTGTATTCTGCATCCCGATTCCTCACATGACGCTATCTCATCGACGTGATTCACTCCTGTGGCAAAACACAGACTTTATACACCAACTCATCTGGATTTTTTCATATGCACGCTCTCAGAGTCTTGCAATTTTATACATTATGGCATTCACCGTTAGGTTTTTGTATTTTGTTACGTGTTGCCGGCCGGTGTGGTCGAGCGGTTCTAGGCGCTTCAGTTTGGAACCGCGCGACCGCTACGGTCGCAGTTTTGAATCCTGCCTCGGGTATGGTTGTGTGTGGTGTCCTTAGGTTAGTTAGGTTTAAGTAGTTCTAAGTTCTAGGGGACTGATGATCTCAGATGTTAAGTCCCATTGTGTTCAGAGCCATTTGAACCATTTTGTTACGTGTAGTCGTTGTCCAGGATAACGCACAAAGATTTAATCAGTCAGAATTTATTTGATCCAGTCGCACATTTGATATAAAACTCAATGTACTGATGCACGAACAGTCTCCCGACAGTATGATAAGCTGTCGAACGTCTTTATGAAATCTAAGTATACAGAATTTGACTTGTTAGCTTGCCTGCTCGATACACATGGAACCACGCGCTAAGAAACGGAGATTCGTTTTGCACAGAAGTCCATTTGTGAGGAGTAGCGTATGCTCTAGGAAAGGCAATTATTTAACACCACAAATAAAAGTTAATACCCTGTTCAAGAATCACAAGAGGAGGAGGTATACTTGGAAAAGGCTGGCAGATACGGGAAGATTTCAATTAGATTACATCATGGTCAAACAGAGATTCCAAAATCAGATACTGGATTCTAAGGCGTACCCAGGAGCAGATATAGACTCAGATCACAATATAGTAGTGATGAAGAGTAGGCTTAAGTTCAAGACATTAGTCAGGAAGAATCAATACGCAAAGGAGTGGGATATGGAAGTTCTAAGGAATGATGAGATACGTCTGAAGTTGTCTAACGCTATAGATACAGCAATAAGGAATAGCGCAGTAGGCAGCACAGTTGAAGAGGAATGGACATCTCTAAAAAGGGCCATAGGAAAACATAGGTACAAAGAAGGTAGCTGCGAAGAAACCATGGGTAACAGAAGAAATACTTCAGTTGATTGATGAAAGGAGGAAGTACAAACAAGATCCGGGAAAATCAGGAATACAGAAATACTAGTCGCTGAGGAATGAAATAAATAGGAAGTGCTGGGAAGCTAAGACGAAATGGCTACAGGAAAAATGTGAAGACATCGAAAAGATATGATTGTCGGAAGGACAGACTCAGCATACAGGAAAGTCAAAACAACCTTTGGTGACATTAAAAGCAAAGGTGGTAACATTAAGAGGGCAACTGGAATTCCACTGTTAAATGCAGAGGAGAGAGCAGATAGGTGGAAAGAATACATTGAAAGCCTCTATGAGGGTGAAGATTTTGTCTTATGTGATAGAAGAAGAAACAGGAGTCGATTTAGAAGAGATGGGGGATCCAGTATTAGAATCGGAATTTAAAAGAGCTTTGGAGGACTAACGGTCAAATAAGGCAGAAGGGATAGATAACATTCCATCAGAATTTCTAAAAACATTAGGGGAAGTGGCAACAAAACGACTATTCACGTTCGTGTGTAGAATATATGAATCTAGCGACATACCATCTGACTTTCGGAAAAGCATCATCATCAAAATTCCGAAGATGGCAAGAGCTGACAAGTGCGAGAATTATCGCACAATCAGCTTAACAGCTCATGCATCGAAGCTGCTTATAAGAATAATATACAGAAGAATGGAAAAGAAAATTGAGAACGCGCTAGGTGACGATCAGTTGGTCTTTAGGAAAAGTAAAGGCACGAGAGAGGCAGTTCTGACGTTACGGCTAATAATGGAAGCAAGGCTAAAGAAAAATCAAGACACGTTCATAGGATTTGTCGACCTGGAAAAAGCGCTCGACAATATAAAATGGTGCAAGCTGTTCGAGATTCTGAAAAAAGTAGGGGTAAGCTACAGGGAGAGACGGGTCATATACAATATGTACAACAACCAAGTGGCAATAATAAGAGTGGACGATCAAGAACGAAGTGCTCGTATTAAGAAGGGAGTAAGACAAGGCTGTAGCCTTTCGCCCCTACTCTTCAATCTGTACATCGAGGAAGCAATGATGGAAATAAAAGAAAGGTTCAGGAGTGGAATTAAAATACAAGGTGAAAGGATATCAGTGATACGATTCGCTGATGACATTGCTATCCTCAGTGAAAGTGAAGAAGAATTAAATGATCTGCTGAACGGAATGAACAGTCTAATGAGTACACAGTATGGTTTGAGAGTAAATCGGAGAAAGACGAAGGTAATGAGAAGTAGTAGAAATGAGAACAGCGAGAAACTTAACATCAGGACTGATGGTCACGAAGTCAATGAAGTTAAGGAATTCTGCTACCTAGGCAGTAAAATAACCAATGACGGACGGAGCAAGGAGGACATCAAAAGCAGACTCGCTATGGCAAAAAAGGCATTTCTGGCCAAGAGAAGTCTACTAATATCAAATACCGGCCTTAATTTGAGGAAGAAATTTCTGAGGATGTACGTCTGGAGTACAGCATTTTATGGTAGTGAAACATGGACTGTGGGAAAACCGGAACAGAAGAGAATCGAAGCATTTGAGATGTGGTGCTATACACGAATGTTGAAAATTAGGTGTACTGACAAGGTAAGGAATGAGGAGGTTCTACGCAGAATCGGAGAGGAAAGGAATATGTGGAAAACACTCTTAAGGAGAAGGGACAGGATGATAGGACATCTCCTAAGACATGAGGGAATGACTTCCATGGTACTAGAGGGAGCTGTAGAGGGCAAAAACTGTAGAGGAAGACAGAGTTTGCAATACGTCAAGCAAATAATTGAGGACGCAGGTTGCAAGTGCTACTCTGAGATGAAGAGGTTAGCACAGGAAAGGAATTCGTGGCGGGCCGCATCAAACCAGTCAGTAGACTGATGACAAAAAAAAAAAAAATAGTCTCTTGGACTCCGTTTATGTTTTTGGGACTTAGTTACATGGTAAGCTCCGGAAATATAGCAGCCTGATGATCTACGTAATTCTGATAAGTGTTTCTATATAGAAAATTCCTTCTCTATAGTTGGTCCCCGCCTATTATTTGCTATTGTCCTATGACCGTCTGCAACGCATGGTCTTTTAGAATATACTACACATAGTGCATTCGTATCAAGTTGCTAAGTCTTTTGCCTCAGACTAATGCATACTTAATTTATTTGACGTGGTTCGTTAACATCTGTGAGTATTTAAAATCTGTATTGGACACGTTTCATGAGGGAATGAGGAAGTGATGGGCTACTGCCAGAAAACTGTTAGCAGGGAAATTATCGACTTGCTGGAAAGCTTCATTAGAGTACAAAACGGTATTGGAGTGAATCAGTCATATAGTGGTTCAAATGGTTTAAATGGCTCTGAGCACTATGGGACTTAACATCTGAGGTCATCAGCCCCCTAGAACTTAACTAACCTAAGAACATCACACACACCCATGCCCGAGGCAGGATTCGAACCTACGACCGCAGCGGTCGCGCTGTTCCAGACTGAAGCGCCTAGAACCGGTCGGCCCAGATAGAGGTAAAGGCACATTGCGCTAATATGCTTGTGTCATCAGCTGATACATTTTCTGGCCAACTACGGTAGAACTGGAAAAACTTAAGACCCAATACCCATGGCTAGCATTTCGAGACTCTTCTGGCTATTAACTCACTCAGAACTGTCAACCGGAGGTGAACTTGTCACTCAGCGACGAACAGTGAGGGAACTGCCGATCGTTGTTTCCAACACACTCCCTCAGTATTTTTCGCTTGAGTTTCGAACAGAGCTGTAACGATAGTTCTCTCCTATTACTGCGCTCGTTATTCTTCGTAACTGAATCTGCACGAGACGGCGTGGCGTACGTGCGAGTGAGCATCGCTGTCCCTGAGGAGTGCAGTCTCTGCCTATTGTTGTAAGTCACACACGGCAGTTGCGTTTCCACAGAAACAGCTAGTCGGCACAAGATGGAGAACAGGAAGAGAGCACTCGAGCTGCTTATGATGTTGGCCGTCGGTGCGGCTATAGATACGGTTGGTTTTTCCACGTGTTTCGTAATCCTCGCAGCGCTCAGGTGAGCTAAAGCAAAGCAGGCAATACGATGGTAAACCAACGGAGATGGTACACTATTCTAAAGCGATAATCCGGTTCAAATGCGCGGTCCGCTTTGACCCATGACTCCCTTATGACGTTATAAGTTTACAATATGAAGGATTGTAATGGTGTAAGCGGGTTGTTATTAAATGTTATCTGTGATGGTCTTAACAACTCGCTTAAACTATGATGTTTGTAAATTATGCTGTTCGTTTTCGTATTTGACACGATTTCTGTGGGTATGATTAGGCAGCAACGTAGGAGCAAACTTAAACTGTTGCAGGTTAAACGATTTGAGATTATAGCTACATTGTTGTTTCTTACAATTTATTAGGCAGCTGCTGTAATGTGACATGTTTATTGAGGTTAGGCAGGAACGTAAGTGCATAGCTCAAATGACTACGACTGAGACGAGTATGGATCCCATTTACAGCCTTCGTCCTTATACATATTTTGCTCTTTTTCGAATGTGGCGTCGTGGAGACGTGGCGTATTTGAAATGGGATGTTTTTATAGGTGTCATGGTGTGTGTGTGTGTGTGTGTGTGTGTGTGTGTGTGTGTGTGTGTGTGTGTGTGTGTGTGTGCATGCGTGTGTGTGTGTGTGTAGTATGTATGTTTTGTGACCAGCGTTGATTAATCTGGAGTTGTCCCGTGGTTCGTAAATTTGTTTTTACTATCTTTTTCATTTATTGTGAGACCATAGTTTGCTTGCGAAAGACAAATTTTCTTGAAGTAAGTGTTTTCGAATTTGTATTTCATTAATTTCATTTCGGGGGGCGGGGGAGGGGGCAGGGGTTTGTATCGATGTCTGCACTTCATCTATATAGATCTAGTTACAATTGCGATACTGGTTTTTATGGTTGTGTATAAGGCTTTTGGTGTCAATGTATTCGTTTAAGCTACCAAGCGAAATATTTCAATCTAATTTTGTGTTTCTTGGACTTCTTTTCGCAATTTATTCCGGTTGAAAGGTTGTGTTATTTTTCGATTATAGTGAGACATGATTCGTCGTCCTTAACCTGTGACGTAGTGGTTGCTGTGACGTTGGCAGGTATTTTGAATTGAATTTCCGTGTTACTTACATTCTGTCGATCGTAATCTTGTTAATTTATAGAAAACGTAGTTTGTTAATCTTTGATGCTTATCAGAAACGGAAGTCTGTCTTTGAAATAAGCGTCGCTCGGGATTTGAAATTGCTTTTCAATTACTCATAATTTTTTTTTCGTGTCTGGTCTGAAGTCATAGCGTTTTCCGTTTTATTTAATTATTAGGTTTTTGTTGTTAAACTGTTTCTAGGCAGCCTCGATTTCTTGGACGTCATCCTATTGGAAATACTCAGTTGATGTCGGTTTGTGCTGTTGTATACCTTGTAATTGTAATTTTTATTTATGTGCTAGTTTTGTCCTACGGGGACATCCTGTTCGGTGGTTCTTGCACTGATTGTTAATGTTCGCAGCTGTTCGTGGTTGGTGTTAGCGAATATGTAGATAGTAATTGCGTACATGTCGAGGAGTAGGTACAATGAAAAGAAGGATATAATTTTTTAAATTATGGAAAAAGTTCCGAATTTCCTAGAGACTGACTACCTCGTGACATAAAAGAACAGCTTCATGTCACGATAATGGATTATCTTAACGGGAAGTCTAGGTTAGGTTGGAATGTGACAGTACGAGATGTGAGTTGGTGAAGCCAACGAATCTGAATGCGGAAAAGGTACCCGTGTGAAAGACTGGTTCTTAGCTTAGCCCAAGGTCTAGGTTAGGTTCAACTGCAACAGTTTTGTTGTGAGTTGGTGAAGATAACTAGCACGACAGCGGAAGAGCTCTCTGTGCTGAGACTGATTTGCAGCATAGTCCGAAGTTAGGTTAGTATCCAACAATTTGCTTAAGAAAGCCAAGAAAACTACATGCCGAATGAGAAGTCCCTGTAGTGTAGCACGTGGTCTATGTTAGGTGGAGTGCAGAATTTTCGTTATTAATTGTCATTAGGAAAGGAATGCTAACACGAATGTACCATTACCTGGTTAATATCTATCCTATGTCGAGCTATATGATCCTTTTGCAATAATCTACCTGTATTTCTTACCTTGACGAATGTTTGGAGGAAGTGGTTCAATTAATACTAGAAAACAGCAGCTGACGTTATTCACGAACAGGTTTTGTCACTGGCTAGAGACAACATACTGATGAATCGACAGGTTCACTCTCTTCTTTGTGATGCTTATTTAGATATTAATTTCGAATATGTCTCGATTTACGACGATGTATTTATAAAAAATATTTCGCTGTTTCCAGATGTAATGTAAGCTACATTTATTCGTGAAACAAATAATATTTCCGAGAATCTGATTGGCTATGTATATGTGACTGATTTGTTGTGTTGACTTACTTTCGTTCATCTTGGGAACCATTGTTAACTATATCAGGTTTTCGAAAGTCTTGAGACCGTAAGTGCACGTCAGGTTTACTTCTTTTCTATGACAGTTTTGGCCTCTTTCGGTTTGCAGCATGCTTTCTTTCAGTTACATGGGTTGCATTTTGAGAAATTTGCAATTAATGTGTATTTCTTAGTTCGATAGTTTTTGTCGTTTGCAGCTGATACCGATAGTCATAGTTGTCAGATCTGATTCGATTTAGTGCCTAACAGTTCATCCATATTATTTTTAAATTCTTACTGAGATCTTCTTTTTACATAAATGTAACTGTTGTGTATTTTCGAATAGTTTCCATTTTTATCAGAAACATTTCCTTCACCTCAACCTGTACGGCCATTATAGCAGTAAAGTGACCTTATACGATACCCGATTCTTTGATCGGCGTAATCACAGAACGCTGTCGCGTTTCGGTTCCACGATGTTTGTGGAGCTCCATCGATCTGCCACTTAGTAAACATTATTTTTGCATCGTCTTACATACCCACAATGAAACAGCCCTTGCGTGATGCTAAATCGTTCATTGAAGTATTTTAACTTAGCAGACGACAGAAAACGCGTAGCCACTGCACCCTCCCTCTCCCCCCCCCCTCACCCTCTTGACTCGTTACGATATTATTTAACATGAACTTAACAGATACAATTTTTTTAAGCTCTAACTTCTGCCACCTTGGTCACAACAGTGTGCAGACAACGCGTCTCCGATTTCAAAGAGTCTAGCTCTGCTCTGACTTCCATCGGGTACTGTACTACATGTCACATTTTTACAGACATTGGTTTTAATGCAGACTCTGTTTTCTTTGTTCTGCTCTCATATCATGTCTTTAAAGCACTGATCCTTTCCCCCAAATCCAACACAGTATCCAGTTTGTCAATTTCCTCTCTATTTTACTAACCTGTGAGGAAGTCCCCTCTAAAACAGTCTTGGTTCCCTCATTTTGCCTCTTTATTTCATCTAATGCTGCTAGTTTCTGCATAACAAACAGCCTCTGCATCTGAAAACTTTCTGCTCACATACGAATACATCTGTTTACTTTCCTCTCAGACCTACTTGGACTCTCCATACCAAAATTTTATTTCATCGGACTCATATCCACTGGGCGATTACTTGAGCCCATCAGCGACCGTTAACAAGCTACAATAACAAATCTAAAAAAAAACTGCAAATTCTGCTCGCACTTAGCTTTCTTCTGTGTCCTTTGGTGTAGTGCTCTATTGTAATAGCACTGGTTTGTGCTACACAAACGCAAATGTGTACAAATCCGTTCAATTCTTTGGCGCTCTGACCATGACATCACATTTGGTTGCACACAGATTTCACAGTTACACATAGCTCCAGCCACGCTGCACCGTGGCCACCATGCCTGCGAACTAGATGTCAGCGCCATGCTAGCCTCCTCACAACATCCTGTGTAATTCAGCTGCCATCCTCGACAAAAATAATCACATCAGTTCAGTTTGTCGCATGTCTCGTCGCAACTGGATGCAGTACATATTGTATTGCAGTTGTCGCTACTTAAATAGTAGAACAGTTATAGATGCATAACCAGTACCCAAGATTAATTTATCTCAGTTACCCTCTTTTTCACAGTGCACTTAAAAAATCGTTACCATCGATTGCTGGAGGACCGATCAGAACCCTCGGTTTTATTACCAGTCTCTCTAAGTACAATTTGTTTTAAATAATATAGCAGCCACATTTCAACGGTTTATGGATGGAGTTCAAAGGGTTTAAAGTTGCGATAATGCATGATATACCTTAATGAAATTACCTTGTTTTCAAAGGGCATGGAGGAGCATGTGCAACGGTTACCTTGTGTGGTGACAAATGCCACTTTACTCTAGGGGAAGTGAATTACTTGGGACAGATGATTAGCCAGAACGGTGGGAAGGCAGATCCTAGACTGGCACATGCATCACAGAGTTTTCCAGCACCACTGATGTGTAAGAATTTGCAGTCACTTTTAGGATTGGCTATTTACAGCAGAAAATTATTGAAGTGGACTGGATTCATTGTGAGACAACTTACCCATTTATCGAAGAAAAGTGTGAAATTCCAGTGGGCACTGGAATGTCAAGTCACATATGAAAAACATAAAAAGGCGTTAATAAAAAATTCTGTGTTGATTTTTTCTAATTACGAAAAGAATTTATCCTGCTATCTAACGCTTACAACCAGGTGATCGGGTGAGTTTTGAGGCAAGAAGCACAGGGTGAGGAGAACCTAGTGACGTCCTCTTCACGGCGATTAAAAAATTCCGAAAGAAATTACTTTACAGCGGAGGCGGAAATGTTAAGCTTCATATATGGTGTCACTTATTTCAGGTATTAGCTGTACAGCAAGAAGCTCCAAGTGGTAACAGATCATGGAGCATAAAAGTGGCCACTGAGCTAGAAGGATCCTTCAAGCAAACTCACGTGGTGTGCATTAAAACTGAGTGAATTTGTCTTTGGAGAGATCCACAAGCCAGTCAAGGAAAATGGTATCACTGATGAGATTAGCAGGAAGGTAAGGTTATGTGGTCACTGAGTCACAGCTTTGCAGAATGGCAGAAGGTACAGGGTGCAGACGTAGCAACACAGCTGCAGTTCATTGTTAACTACGGACTATTCTGTAGGACAACTAGGCTGGCGCTGCACTTGAAAGTACCCTTCTCAACTACAGGAAGCGGCCTTTAAGGAAGAACATGATTGTGTGTTATCTGCATAATGATGGAAAAGACGGAACAAGACATAAACCATGTGCACATCATGCAGGTATAAGTCATTAGTAAGTAGTAATACATACATTGCCAGAGGTATCCAGGACATTAAAGAGGACTGAAATCAATAATTTAGGACCTGGTCATCAGAAAATGTTATGTTCTGAATCATCAGGTGTCTATGGTAGCAGATGCTTTAGCAAATAAATGGTTACTCAAATCTTTTGCCCATGAGACGATAATCATGGACAACGGTATTATTGTCATGTCAGATCTGTTTAAATAGTTGTGTCGTTTGTTATTAGTTCGTCAATTAAGGACAAGCCTATGGTACGCACAAGCTAATGGGTAATGAAACCTATTCATCAAGCTATAAGTAAGATATTCAACTATTATATTAACAGCCAACAATTACTGAGATATTTATTTGCCATGTGTAGTAGCAGCATACAATTCCAAAATTCTTGTTAGCATTGGTCTCTCATCATACGAGGCAATGTATGATAGGAAGATGCCTTCACCATTTGATGTAGTTAAACAGAAAATAGGAAGAAATGAGGAACTAGAAAGGAGCTTCAAGAGGACGTTGAAGGAAATTCGAAAACTATGCAAAATGCCTTGGAACGTAAGGAGAAAGTTTGGGATCCATGTGGGTAAATCACCAGAATAAGGAGTAGGGTAGTGGATGTTATTAACAAATCCATATACCCTAAAGGTAAAACAAAGAATCTCATCACAATGATACTAGGGGCTGTACTAAGCGGTTGAGGTGACATTATCAGTGAATGTAAAATTGCAATTGCAAATGCAGACGAGTGTTTTCCATGTGGGATGTCTTCGACCTTCTCAAGGCAGTCTGCATTTTTTGCTACAGGTAACAGCACCGACCACTAAGAATAAAGCAAAAGATAGGAGGATTGCAGATCCAGAGACACTCGGGCAGGCCATACAAGAAATGCTGTAAGTATGGAGATTGTAGAAGTAAGGAAACAGCCTACTGGGTCTTATGTGTAGTGTCTTTTACGTGTGGGAATTTTTACTTGCAATGCCAATGTAGGATGTCCGTTGTTCTGTATCTCATTCATGTATTTGGGATATTGTTTGTTTATACATGAAGTTTTTAAGAATTATCCATTTGAGATTTGTTTTGTGGTGCTTTATTGAATGAGACAAGGTATAGAAGCCTATGGGAAGATTTTTCTATTAGGGGAGATACGGGTTTCAGGTATTTCTAAAAGGGGAGAGAGAGTGGCTGCAGTTTCCTTTCCCCAGGGAATTCTCAAAGTGGCAAAGTGGAATGGAGAAGAAATGAGTGTTAGAAGAAGAGCAAGGGGAATACCAGGGGTTACATGTTCCCTATGAATGAATGTGTGGGTAATTACGAAAAAAAATATTTTGGTGCCATGAACGATGAAGTGGGGGGTTGGGAGGCGGCGGGGGAGGGAGGGGGGGCGCTACAGATGGACAGATAGCGACAATATCCGAAAGCAAAATAATACTCTGGGGTGAGAAGTCGTAGAGGATGGCTAAGCTGTAACACAATGCCACACTACACAATTACGAAATTGCGGTGCCTGTGCTGTGAAGAAGTGTGAAGCACTGTAGCAAATAAAATGTCTCCACCGTATGAGAATAGCATTAATAGGCTGTACAAGTACACGTAATGGGCTGTACAAGTACACGTATGACACACTGAAAATGACATATGATACTTTGGGTCTGGCCTTGAGTCATGCTCAGATAGTTGAAGTAGTTACGGCGACCGCTCACATAAAGTGGCACATCTGAGTTTGAGTCCTGGTCCGGCACAAATTTCCATTATCGTCATTGCGTTATACAGCTGGAGGTTGTTCACATTCGCAACTGCGATTACATTTCATGTCTCACTACACAGTTGATAATCCTAGAGCAGAGTGTACTGACGTACGCATCTGTGGTGCAGGGGAAAATGATGGAATTAATTGGGAATGTGAAAACAGCTCTTGGTATATTGAAATGGGACCTGAGCGTTTTACAGACACAAGTGGGTGAAACAGATACAATGGTAGCCGTAGAAAGGGTGTTGCAGTCACTAGCTGAAAGCATGTAGAGTATGCTTTAATGTAGGTGATGGTGTTGTAGGAGTCCATACATCATGCAGTGAAAGAGGAACTGAGGCCTACACTGCTGCCTCCAGAGCGGTTCCTAGGAGGCTTGTGATAAATTCAGAAGAAACTAGCACCTGAGTAGGGACTCATCACCATACCAAGCGCACACAGTTGCTATTTTATTGCAGGAATCAGTACAGACTGAGCATCACTATGTGCTGGCCCAGTTCCCAGCAGATGGCGCCAATGCGTGGTATGAGAGCTTCCCTATTCATCCCTAGCTGGTGGAATGTTAAGCTTTGCGGAAGTATGTGTAGATAAGAATCAGAGGTCTGATGTTGATTTCAAGGCATAGGAGAAGGTAGATGTCAAAGAGAGCAGATGAGCTCCGCCACTGCCAGAGGGAATGGGTCACGATATGTCCAGTCCAGGCAGTCCAGACTGATGAACATCAAAGCGAGGTTCGATAGTTTTTAGATAAAGTGCTATAAATGGTATTTCCATGGATCATCCTACTCAATCGCAACACTATTTCCGAAGGGCAGACAAACACCGGATTTATTCCACATATAAATCCGAATTTACAGTTGCAAATAACTATTAGGAAGGTACACCTAAGGGTGTGATAAGAACAGAGCTACACAGTAGTGAGTTATTAATTAACAGTAGAGCATGAGACGTCACGGAACCTACTTTTCATCTTCTAGCTACTATTACTGATACCGCCATTGTGAATGTGTTACAGCCCTTTCTGTACTTGCTAGATAGCTAGATAAACCACTAGAAGTATTCCCAACCCAAAATCTGACCTACCACAAGGACGTCCTAGAACTCAATCGTATCCACTCTCTCGACAAACTTATGGCATGTGCGAAGCATTTCTGTATGGTAGATGCTACAGCACTTGCTACAGTACTGTGATAACTGGTGTTGAATAGTTGTAACGATGAGTGTCACAATATGGAGATCTTGGTAGCTCTGACTCTGCTTTGTGTAACTTGCATTTACTTCAGGCGGAAAACCACCCACCCTGTGATTTTCCAGTATACCAGTTGCCAGTGGACTGGGTTGCTCATAGTAAATATTGATACAAGTATGAATTCCTTAAAGAGCCACCAGATAAAGATAAAGGACTATCGACATTGATGAATTAATTGAATCAGGCCATTTGCTGTTAAATGCCTGCTAATGAATTTGTCAAGAAAAGACAATTTGATAATGTTGCTTTACTAGTTTGTAACTAATGATTCAATGGAGTCAAGTCCGTATGTGAAAACAAGGGCAATTCGCTGAGTTCATTATTGGAAATACCGTTTATATTAAGAGTGCAGACAGTGAAAGTCTTTGTTTATGGTGAAGTATTACAAGGGAAAAACTGAATTTACTGTATACAATTATCAACTTGTAAGAGGTGTGCCAAGTCCTTGCAGAACTATCACGGACTGTGAGCCAGTGGACTGGGTCGTCTGAAGAGGGGAGGGGGGTTACTCTGCAACTGTTTTACTTGGCATGGCTTAATAAAAGAAACGCACCATCTTGGTTAATGAAAGGGACTCAGGGAAACAGGTCAGACTGGGAACATCCACGTACAGTTAAATCAAGAGCGACGTGCTGATCCAGCAAATACTGTCCCCAGAAGTCGGAGCAGTTACCAGCTATCCCAGCCCAGCAGGGGATCGGAGTTATAGTATCATTGATGCAACCGAAAGGCAGAGCTCTCAGGCGCTGCTGACCCTATTGTCACAGGACTGACCTACGGCTGTGTTGTGGTTTTCGTGAGAGGAATCAGTGCCTTGGCAAAACGGGGATGAGATAAGGTCGTGTAAATACCGCTCATTTGTAAACACATGTATGCAGTCTGGCAGGCGCCAGCTCGGAGAAGAGGTCTACATTGGTCTTCCAGTAAACATGAGTCAACAAACTGCTACAACTGGACTTTGCCTCTGTTAGCCGTAGGCCTTCCATTGACACTCTGGTGCTGCTGACTCAGTGCTCTGTCATTGGGCTACCTCCAGTAGCTGCCAGCCGCCTACACCGGTGGTCTACGAATCGAGGACAGGGCCGTGCAGCTGCTCAGCATCATTCGCCTGTGCATGCTGTCTGTCTCCAATTGTGTAGGCAGGCTGTGTGCTGTAAATGGCCCCCAATTCACGCTCGATCCACTGCGTGATTTCGTGTGTTCTGGCCTGTAGCACCCTGAGCCGTATGAACATGTCTAATCCGTGTGGACGCAGACAGCGGCTAACAACATGCTGCTTGCGTCAGCACCCTCCCGACTCAATGATTCCATCGCTTCTCTAGCTGAGCGATGCTGCACGCTGTCCGTAACAACACATCGCCAGCCGAGTACAGCCTATCCCTACAGGGCGTTGGCTCCTCCAATGACTGTCAACTATGTTGTAATTTTCTCAGCAATAAAATGAATGTTTAACAATACTGTTTTCATGAAGAATCATCGGACGACAACCAGGCATCTACCCGCCATTCCACTGCAACCTCGCCCAGGCTGCTGAATTACTGGACCACTGATAAACCAGTTCCTCCACCCACCGTAGGGGCCAACTACTTCTGGCCTCTGGATAAGTGCAATGGCCAAGATATACACGAAGCCAATGTCCGCCACAGTAATATTCGTTTATATGCCAACAAGCTCCACAGATGAAGAGATTCAAATAATGTATTATAACACTACATTTTTCTTTCTTTAAAATATCACAGACATATTTATAAAGAACTCACCATGTAATACTCTGCTATGTAATGTCAAGAAATTGTAATACAGAAAATAGTTTGTGCATTCTGAGGTGCTGCTTGCTTGTCTATAGCATTTATCTTTTGAAAGAGGCGTAGTCGACGTTTTTTACCCCTGCCCAGTTTTTTATCTGTATCATTAGTGAAATTTCGTACTCGCCCACAATGTGCTACAGCGGTCCACTCACTCCACCGCTGCCCCACACCGAACCTAGGGTTATTGTGCGGTTCAGTGCCCCAGAACCCGCCCCCCCCCCCACCCCCCACCTGCCACACACCGTGTCTCCCTGGAACGCCTCACGCCAGACGAGTGTAACCCCAAATGTTTACATGGTTAGTGATTATTGTGTACGCGTACATGGAGACTGTTTGCGCAGCAATCGCCAACATAATGTTAACTCATGCGGAAAGAGGGGAACGAGCCCGCATTCGCTGAGGGTGATGGAAAACCGCCTTAAAAACCATCCAGAGACTGGACGGCACACCGGACCTCTTCACTAATCCGCCGGGAAGCACTGCGTTGGACCGCACGGCTAACCGGGCGGGCAAATAGAGAACTAACTTCATAAAATTTATAAAGCAGAGTTACAGCACATTAAAGCGTAAAATAATAATTAATTACGGAATATTCCATGTCAAAACTTTATGAAAAGCTAATGGAAATCTTTTTAAAATCCCTACCGCTTGTCGCCCACCCTGAAAAGTGGAACCCCCACCAGTGGGCAGTAGGAACCAGGCAGACTAACAGTGTTTCAAAACAACGGAAGATCATCTTCTGTCACGACAAGATTTGTATCACTTGATTCTCCATCTTCATCTTGGTTGGTAATGCATTGTAAGTGTCGCTCATGTAGAAGCATTTTCTTATTAATTACCTTATTGCTTGTATCGAGATGTTGCATTTAGTAGACATACTGGAAGCACACATATTTATGAATCCTCAACTAATAAACATTCTAAGTTATTATTTCACAGGAGATTGAAATCCCTTTGTTCAATGATGAAAAGATTTCACCTTCATGTTCGCGCTTTCACTGAACTTTTTGCATCAAAGAAAGAACCTATGTTTTTATGAAAGATGGCTAACAATTTAAATCTCTTTCTTTCCCTACACTTCCGCAGTGTCGGAACTGTGCAGAAATTTCATGGTCAAACAGTCGTGAGAAAGGTCGAAAGCCATCCACAATGTATTGGCCGGAACATCCTGCGATGGGAGAAAGGAAATGAAGATAACTGAAATTCTAATGTTTAAATTTCTTTTTTTATCAGCAACCACTCAAATAATGAAAATCGATCACATCGCGGTTCGAATGCGCATTTCATGACACGGCAAAATATGTATGCAGAATATTTACATTAGTGGCATCTTCAAATGCCGCATAACTGTAAGATATTTTCTTTCATGTAACTTACACTACCTTGAAGGCATATTTCAACTCATGAGATAGTATAAATAAGTCAGAAGGTTAAACGAGAAGAAATTTTCATTGTGATAAGGAGACGAATTATAAATTAGGAAAGGGAAGAGAACGACAAATACAAGTAGAATGTCAGTGGGGGAGGGGGACGGGAAGGGATCAAAGACAAACCCGACATGTAGAATTTTGCACAAAGCATAATTTAATAACTGCAAAACGTAGTTTCAGAATTGTGCATACATCAAAAAAAGTTTTCCATTAACACGGTTCCCAGAACTCCTGAAGACATACGTTGGCTGTCGATATTGTATCAGAGACACAGTACCTTTGACTGTTCAGAACTGTCACTAAACCCGCCCACAGTTGTAAACAACCATGCATGAGCAGCGCCTATTACACGGAGGGGGGCCGATATTCGATCAGTTCTAGACATTCCACCGGGAAGGGGGTACACGTCTCGTGTTGTCTGTAGTTCAACCATGCCTAGACGGGCAGTACCGCGGTTCGATCGCGTCTACATTGTTACTTTGAGCCAGGAAGGGCTCTCAACAAGGGAAGTGTCCAGGCGTCTTGGAGTGAACCAAAGCGATGTTGTTCGGTCATGGAGAAGATACAGAGAGAGGAACTCCCAATGACATGTTTCACACAGGCCGTGCAAGGGTAACTACTGCAGTGGAAGACCGCCACCTACTGATTATGGCTTGTAGTAACCCTGACAGCAACGCCACCATGTTGAATAATGCTTTTCGTACAACCACAAGACGTCGTGCTAAGGCTCAAACTGTGCGAAATAGGCTGCATTATCCACAACTTTACTTCCGACGTCCATGACGCGGTCCATCTTCGCAACCACGACACCATGCAGCACGGTACAGATGGGCCCAGCAACATGTCGAATGGACTGTTCAGGATTGACATCACGTTCTCTTCATAGATGAGTGTTGCATATGCCTTCAACCAGACAATTTTCGGAGACGTTTTTGGGAGCAAGCTGGTCAGGCTGAACGCTTTAGACACATTGTCCAGCAAGGTGAAGCTTCCCTGTTGTTTTAGGGCGGCATTATGTGGGGCCGACGTACGCCGCTGGTGGTCATGAAAGGCGCCGTAACGGCTGTACGATACGTGAATGCCATCCTCCGACCGATAGTGCAACCATATTGGCAGCATACTGGCGAGGCATTCGTCTTCATGGACGACACTTCGCGCCCCCACCTTGAACAGCTTGTCAATGACTTCCTTCAGGTTAACGACATCGCTCGAGTGGCGAGCATGCTCTACATACATGAGCCCTATCGAAAATGCCCGTGATAGATTGAAAAGGGCTGTTTATGGACGACGTGATCCATCAACTACTCTGAGGGATCTACGCCGAATCGCCGATGAAGAGTGGTACAATCTGAACCAACAGTGCCTTGCTGAACTTGTGGATAGTATGCCACGACGAATGCAAGCATCCATTAAGGCAAGAAGACCTGCTACTGGGTATTAGAGGTACCGGTATGTACAGCGGTCTGAACCACCATCTCTGAAGGTCTCGCTGTATGGTGGTACAACGTGCAATGTGTGGTATTCATGAGCAGTAAAAAGGGTGGAAATGTTTTTATGTTGATCTCTATTCAAATTTTCTTTACAGGCACTCTCGGAACCGAGGTGATTATAAAACTTTTTTATTGATGTGTGTATAAATCGAGGAATAAAGGAGTGATATGCGGCCTTCCAAAGGAAGTGTTATACGCCCTCTGCTGTCCCTACTTAACATAGACTTTTAAGATGCAATCTCAGTCGCTTTATTATTTGCAGATGATGCTGTGATTTACCGTCCAGTGAAGTAAATAGAAGATAAGAACCAATTGTAAAATGTCGTAGACACGATATCTGAATGGTGCGAAATGTGGCAATTTTCTTTCAAATAAGGGGAAGTGTGAGATCATCCACATGAGTAAAAAAAAAAAAAAAAAAATAAAAAAAAAAAAAAATCCGTTTACACGATAAAACACACAAATTTAAAGGATGTCAATTTCACTAAATACCTAGAAATTACAATTACGAAAAACTTACACAGCCACTATCACATTGATAATGTTGTGTGGAAGCCAAACCAAAAGCAACGTTTTACGGACAGATCACTTAGAAGATGCAAGGGTCTACTCAAGAGACTGCCTACACTACGTTTGTTTGTCCTCTGCTAGAGTATTGCTGTACTGTACAGCATCATTAGCAGTCAGAATTGTTGGACGTCGAAACAGTTCAAAGGAGGGCAGCCTTTGTATATTATCGCGAAACAGGTGAGAGAGTGTCACAGATATGATAAGCTATTGGGGATGGCAATCATTAAAAGAAAGTCGTTTTTCGTGGCACAGGCGAGGTCGTTTCACGAAATTTCAGTCATTAATTTTCTCCTCTGAATGTGAAAATATTTCGGCCCAACCTACACAGGGATAAATCATCATCACAATAAAATAAGAGAAATCCTAGCTCGTGCAGAAAGATTTAAGTGTTTATTTTTCCCACGAGCTGTTAGAGAGTGGAACGGTAGACAATTAGAGTGAAGGTAATTCGAAGAACTCTTTGCGAGGCACTTAAGTGTGAGCTGCAGAGTAGTCATGTAGATGTAGATGTTAACTTATATGAAAGAACTTGTTCCTTTTCTAGTAGCAGTTTATCGTAGATCGCTGGGGCAACGAAAGGTAGCTAGCGACTGGAAAATAGCGCAGGAGATTCCAGTTTCCAAGAACGGTCGTAGGACAGATGCACACAATTATAGTCCTGTATTGCTGACATGAATTTGTTGAAGAATTGTGGAATATATAACTTTTTTTAGAAAAAAAATTCCCCTATAACAATCAACATGGATTCCGCAAAGAGAGATCTTCATAAACTAAGCGGTGTGTGGAGGTACAACGTGTAATGTATGGTTTTCACGAGCAGTAAAAAGGGCGGAAATGATGTTTATGTTGATCTCTGTTCCAGTTTTCTGTACAGGTTCCGTTCTCGGAACCCAGGTGACGCAAGACATTTTTGATATGTGTATGAGAAGGTTGTATACGTGGAAGAGACCAGGAGACGTTAGAAGGCTTCAGAATCATTATATAATGATAAAGCATCAATATTAAAGTCACATTTTAATCTGTAAAATATTTTCTGTGGGAGGTTCGGACTCTTGATCACAATTTACTAGATATGAATTGATGAATAACATTTAAGAAATTACAATAAGAATGGGAACTAAATAGATGGGACCTGAAAAATTTAAAAGAACCAAAGATTACTGGATGGAGTTTCAGAGGGACCAGTAGACAGCCACTGACTGAAGCTGGAGAAGAGAATACAATAGAAGGCTAATGGGTAGCTTTGAGAGATGAAATGGTGAAGGCAGCAGACGACCAGACAGGTACAAAGGCAAGTCCTAATAGAAATCCCTGGCTAACTAAGGAGATTCTGAATTGTACTGACCAAAAAACAAAATTGAAAATGTAGTGAATGAAGCAGACGAAAGGGAATATAAGTGTCTGAAGAATGAAAGTGGCAGAAAATGCTAAATGGATAAGCAGGGATGGCTTCAGCAGGAAAGCAAAGCTGTAGACTCAAGTATAATTAGAGGAAAGAAAGATACTTCCTATTTAGAATAAAGAGACCTTTGGGGAAAATAGAAAGAACCGTATGGATAACAGGAGCTCAAATTATCCACCCAGTGCTAAGCAGGAAAAGTTGAAGATGGGAGAACTGTATAGAGGGGCTCCATAACGTAAATGAACTTGAATACGATATTGTAGGAAACGAAACAACATGCTTGAAGATGAGTTGGGAACCATGGTACTGTGAGAAGAGTTTGAAAGAGCTTAGAGAGATCTAAATCAAACGAAGCCCCTGGAGCAGACGATTTTTCCTCAGAATTACTAAGACCCTCGGCAGAGTCAGCCATCAGAAAATGTTCCATCTGACGTACGAGATGTATGAAACGGGTAAAATAGCCTCAGATACAAGGAAGAACCCCAATTCCAAAAATACGTAGGTGCCTACAAATGCAAATCTTGCCGAACTGTCAGTGGAATCAGCCGTGGCTGCGAAATACTGACACGAATTATTTACAGAAGAACGGAAAAACGGGTAGATGCCGTCCGAAGCCAACCGAAGATCAGTTTAGGTTCCGGGGCAATATAGGAACAATGTTTACTGGAATACCTTCTTTCAAGTTTTGAAGTCAGCAGAGCAAAAAAAGAAAAAAATATGAAAGGAAGGTTATATACAACTTATACAGAAACAAAGCTGTAGCTATGAAATAGAAGCACTACATGAGAAAGAGGTGAAACAGGGTCGTAGTATTTCCTCGCTGTTATTCAATCTATGCACTGAGCTGGCAGTGAAGGAAACGAAAGATGAAATTTGGAAAAGGAATTACAGTCCAGGCAGAAGAAATACAGACTTTAAGATATTCCGGAGACATTGCAATCCTTTAGAGACTGCAAAGGACTTGTAAGAACAGTGAAACAGAATGCACACCTTTTTTAAAATAGATTATAAGATGAGTATCAATAAAAGTGGAATGTAGTCGAATGAAATTAGATGATGCTAAGCTAATTAGATTGAGAAATGAGAAACTAGCAGTAGGAGATGCGTTTTGTTCTTTGAGCAGCAAGATAAGCGATACGGCCGAAATAGTGAGTATACAAACTGGAGACAGGCTACAGCAAGGAAAGCATTGATGGAAGAGATGAATTTATTAGCATCAGATATAAATTTAAGTATTAGGAAAGCTTTTCTGAAGATATTTGTCAGGTGTGCAGCTTTATACAGAAGTGATACATGACTCATAAGCAGTTCAGATAAGGTAATACAAGTTTTTGAAACATGGTGCCGCAGAAGAATGATGATAATTACACGGGTAGATGTCGTAACTCAACAGGAGTTACTACATCGAATTCGGAAGAAAATAAACTTACGGCAGAATATGACTAAAAAGGAGGGTGCTAGGGTAGAGGGGGTGAATATTCTAGAGTGAGAAGCAAGTCTAAGTGGAAATAAGTTGCAGCTGTTACAGAGATGAAAAGACTTGCGCAGTATAGGCTAGCGCGAGCAGTTGCAGTAAACTATTGTTCTGCCTGAAGGCCACAACAACAACAAGTTAGCAAAACTAGCTTTTTAAACATGTTTACAGGGCATATGCGCCTTACATTAAATAAATTTCAATAACATTGCGTCATTTAATTCAGTCCACAGCCGCCGTGAGTAGAAGACTGAGAATTGATTGATCTATAAGGAATAAGTAACTTTCATGATTAGGCAGTGATAATGGACCATGAAGATTAGAAGACGATATCATGGAACCGTAAAATGTTTTTTGGCAGTTGAAAGTTGTATCAGTTCGATACATCGACACTCAAATGCTGCTGTCCTACGCTATCTGTAACTGGATAAGAGAGACGAGTGCCTACTGACAGATATCCCCACTGAATGACGTGATGTTGCTTTATATTACATAAATTTTCATTCTACAACTACATCCATACTCCGCAAGCCACCTGATGGTGTGTGGCGGAGGGTACTTTGAGTACCTCTATCGGTTCTCCCTTCTATTCCAGTCTCGTGTTGTTCGTGGAAAGAAAGATTGCCGGTGTGCCTCTATGAGGGAGCAATATTCTGCTTGACTCATCGGTGAAGGTATGTTATGGAAACTTCAACAAAAGCCAATACCGAGCTACTGAGCGTCTCTCTTGCAGAGTCTTCCACTGTAGTTTATCTATCATCTCCGTAACGTTGTCGCGATTGCTAAATGATCCTCTAACGAAGCGCGCTGCTCTCCGTTGGATCTTCTCTATCTCTTCTATCAACCGTATCTGGTACAGATCCCACACGGGTGAGCAGTATTCAAGCAGTGGGCGAACAAGTGTACTGTAACCTACTTCCTTTGTTTTCGGATTGCATTTCCTTAGGATTCTTCCAATAAATCTCTGTCTGGCATCTGCTTTACCGACGATTAACTTTATATGATCATTCCATTTCAAATCACTCCTAATGCCAACTCCCAGATAATTTATGGAATTAACTGTTTCCAGCTGCTGACCTGCAATATCGTAGTTAAATGATAAAGGAGCTTTCTTTCTATGTATTCGCAGCACATCACACTTATCTACATTGAGATTCAATTTCCATTCCCTGCACCATGCGTCAATTCGTTGCAGATCCTCCTGCATCTCAATACAATTTTCCATTGTTACAGCCTCTCGAAATACTACAGCATCATCTGCAAAAAGCCTCAGTGAACTTCCGATGTTATCCACAAGGTCATTTATATATATTGTGAATAGCAACGGTCCTACGACACTCACCTGCGGCACACCTGAAATCACTTTTATTTCAGAAGACTTCTTTCCATTGAGAATGACATGCTGCGTTCTGTTATCTAGAAACTCTTCAACCCAATCACACAATTGGTCGGATACTCCGTATATTCTTACTTTGTTCATTAAACGACTGTGGGTAACTGTACCAAACGCCTTGCGGAAGTCAAGAAACACGGCATCTACCTGGGAACCCGTGTCTATGGCCCTCTGAGTCTCGTGGACGAATAGCGCGAGCTGGGTTTCACAAGATCGTCTTTTTCGAAACCCATACTGATTACTACAGAGTAGATTTCTAGCCTCCAGAAAAGTCATTATACTCGAACGTAATACGTGTTCCAAAATTCTACAACTGATCGACTGATATAGGTCTATAGTTCTGCACATCTGTTCGACGTCCCTTTTTGAAAACGGGGATGGCCTGTGCCCTTTTACAATCCTTTGGAACGCTACGCTCTTCTAGAGACCGACGGTACACCGCTGTAAGAAGGGCGGCAAGTTCCTTCGCGTACTCTGTGTAAAATCGAACTGGTATCCCATCAGGTCAAGCGGCCTTTCCTCTTTTGAGCGATTTTTATTGTTTTTCTATCCTTCTGTCATCTATTTCGATACTTACCATTTTGTCATCTGTGCGACCATCTAGAGAAGGAACTACAGTGCAGTCTTCCTCTGTGAAACAGCTTCGGAAAAAGACATTTAGTATTTCGGCCTTTAGTCTGTCATCCTCTGTTTGAGTACCATTTTGGTCACAGTGGGTCTGAACATTTTGTTTTGAGCCACCTACCGCTTTGACATAAGACCAAAATTTCTTAGGATATTCTGCCAAGTCAGTACAAAGTACTTTACTTCCGAATTCATTGAACGCCTCTCGCATAGCCCTCCTCACACTACATTTCGCTTCATGTAATTATGTCTGTCTGCAAGGCTTTGGCTTTGTTTATGTTTGCTGTGATGCTTCCTTTGCTGGCGCAGCAGTTTTCTAACTCGGTTGTTGTACCACGGTGGCACTTTTCCATCTCTTACTCTCTTGCTTGGCACATACTCATCTAATGCATATTGCACAATAGTTTTGAACTTTGTCTACTGATCCTCAACACTAGCTTTACTTGAGACAGTACTTTTGTGTTGAGCCGTGAAGTACTCTGAAATCTTCTTTTTGTCACTTTTGCTAAACAGAAAAATCTTCCTACTTTTTAATTTTTCTATTTACGGCTGAAATCATCGATGCAGTAACCGCTTTATGATCGCTGATTGCCTGATCTGCGTTAACTGTCTCAAATAGTTGGGGCTGTTTGTCACCAGAAGGACTATTACGATATCGCCACGAGTCGGTTCTCTATTTAACTGATCAAGGTAGTTTTCAGATAAAGCACTTAAAAAAATTTCACTGGATTCTTTGTCCCTGCCAGCCGTTATAAACGTTTGAGTCTCCCAGTCTATATCTGTCAAATTAAAATCTTCGCCCAGAATTATAACATGGTCGGGAAATCTACTCGAAAGATTTTCCAAATTTTCCTTCAGGTGCTCTGCCACAACAGCTGCTGAGCAGGGGGTCTATAGAGACATCCAATTACCATTTTTGAGCCTGCTTGAACCGTGACCTTCACCCAAATTATTTCACATTTCGGTTCTGCGTCAATTTCCTTCGATACTATTGCACTTTTATCGCTATAAACCCGCCTCTCCCTTTACTGTTCATCCTGTCTCTGCGGTATACATTCCATCTCTGAGTTTAGAATTTCATTACTGTTTATGTCTGGTTTCAGCCAACTTTCTGTCCCTAATACTATGTGGGCATTGTGACCGCTTATTAATGAGAGCACTTCTTGGAGCTTTCTTTAGTCGCTCCTGCAATTTACTATTACCACATTAATATTGTTATTCCCTGTTGAGTTTTGCCTACTACTACCTTGTCTCAGGGGTCGTCTTGTCGGGCCTAGGGACGGAATTCTCTAACCCAAGAAACCCACATGTGCACTCCACACGTACTTCACTACCACTGTAGCCGCTTCCTGCGTGCAGTGCACGCCTGACCTATTCATGGGGACCCTACATTTCTCAACCCGATAGCGGAGGTCGAGAAATTTGCACCCCAGATCACCGCAGAATCATCTGAGCCATCCACTCGACTCCAAACCAGAGGACCGCTATCGGTTCTACCAAATCCGCCAACCGCCTGAGGATGACCTCTGAAGGGGCTCCATCACCCGCCAAACATTGGAGCTTCCAATCACAAATTCCCCCCCCCCCCCCCTCGTGCGTCACAGGCAGAGCGCAGAGCGGGCGATGCCACACAGCCAGCCTCCACATTGACCCTCCGCCTCGTGCGGTGCGACACGAACGCCGTTGAACCCGCCAGTCCCCTTGGGGAGAGGGTGACCCAACCGCTGCCGGTACCCGCGAAGATGTCTCGACAGCAGGGGCAGTGGGTGAAGCATGTAACACCTGGGGTGTACCTTGCGACGCACCAGACTCCCCACTGCCGCTACACTCCGAGGCAGCAGCCTGAAGACGGCTGACTGCGGGAATCAGCACGTTCAGCTGTTCGCGAAAACTGGCCAGCTCCTCCTGCATCCGTACACATCAGTCACACATCCTATCCATCCTAAGAAATCAAGAATTTAGTGTAGAGAGTTAATCAACTTTTAACTAGATTGCTAATTCACTAAAGGCGGCTAATAGCTGACTAAACTGTGTTTACTAGACACTTCTTGCTGGAAACAATGAAAATAAGCACTACCTGTCTCTGGACGGTATTCAAAACAAACACGAAGTCCATGGAACACTATTACTAGTACTCGAAAATTAAAGCTTCCTAAAAGCAAAAACACACGGAAAGAGAAGTGACAAGTAAGAAAAACACAGTTAATACTTAAATTTACGTAGCTTGCTGCACAGCAGATGTGAAGCAGACAGCAGTTACGACGACACGAGTAAAATGCCACATGTACAAATTCCTTATGAACAGGAAAGAAATTCGTAACGGGTAGGAAACTGCTACCACTAACGAAGGGACCGTCAGATCGTGGTATTTAATTAGTCTTAGGCATCTTAGAGAGGGACCTGTTATGAGTGCCTGGATTGTGGCATTCCTTGCGACGGCCCCTTGTTTCCGAGATAAACGATGTTGAAGTTTTATGCGGTCTCTTGTATACCTGCAACGTTAGTAACGTCCGACCAGCCGAGCAGAGTCAGTGGCTAAGGTTCGCGGCTACCACTCTGATGGCACGGATTACATCCTGCATGCTTACCATTTTTCACTTTCATCTTACAGAATATCGTTAAATAATACGCAGAAATTATTGAAAAATAGTAATTTTCGCCGTAGTAATTTCCATAATGAATCAATCATTGGGGTAAACTAGGATGATAATAGTACCAATATAAGGACAGGTAGCTATCGGGCAACGCACAGCTTCCAGTGTGTCATGTCACCTGTAATGGGCACGGGAACGGTTTAAGAAACACATCGATAGACATCCAGAATAGTTGCAGTATGCTGGTAGCCGTGTTATCAATATGGGCTTCTGATGTGATAGGCCACAGCTGATAAGCAGCAGAATAGCAGGTCGGTTTCCGGTTATCACGTTTGGTGTCATGTTATATATGGAGTGTCCTATCACCCAATTGAGCTACTTATACATAAGGCCACCCACCACTTCCTCCCCCTCCCCTTTCCAATAAACCAAAACCAGCAAGAGCAACCCCCATAAACCTTAGGCAACTGTGTAGATTAAATTCAAGGTCATAGAGGGAAACCTACCCTACCCACCCACATATGGAAAGGTGATAGTAGTCACGTGGTATAAAAATGTGATAGGCGGGAAAACTCAGGTCAATGGGACTACAATAAAATGGCGGGTAACTCGATGAAACAATGAGTATAAAGTTATCACTCCACCTCGCCCTAATCACCATTTATAATTAGCACGAGTGTGTGTAGGTCCCTTCATTTGAGGTCTGAGCATTATGGGAAGAGGTTCAGGTTTGTTACATAACCAGTAGTTCTGTAGTGAATGGATTTGGAAATAATTATGATGATATAACAAATTAACTGTAGCGTTTAATGCTATTAACAATATCTTTCTTGCAATGTAATTTTTAGAATAATTATATAGAATAATAATAACACAAATTTGTGTGTGTGTGTGTGTGTGTGTGTGTGTGTGTGTAATATAATCGGTGTGGGAAAGTGATTTCCTGTCCCCAAAACTGACATCAATCATGGAGCAGTCTAATGCGTGTATGGAATTTAATTGGTGATTCCTACAGGAGAGGCAGGGGTACCACTGCTGCAAGATGTATACTGATGTCGAAACAATGACCGATGCCATAGATGCCCATGATGATAGAGAGACAATGCACCGTAGGGATACATCAGCCAAACGAGATGATCACATCAGCGCATCCCATTTTCATGACGATGATCGACCCAACAGTGGTGGTGTCAGTGAGAACAACGAATTCATCATCGACGAACGGGGCTGAACCGACAGAGGCATCATAACTGTTTCAGCTGCTGCAGGTACAAGACCTCGTCCACATATGATCTTCATTTCATACATTTCGCTTGTACACAAAGAAGCAGGAAAAATATTAAAGTATCATGAATAATTAAAAAATGAAATAGTTGCAGATGTAGTTTACTCATCTTCTAAATAACGAACATCTGAATAGATGCTAGAGTCCCTCATGGTATTGTTATTAGCATTAATGTCTTATAGTATCACATCATGTCGATCAGTCCCAATGTTAGCATTGTGTGCGTTTAGAAACGAAAGTCCATGATCACTGCGAGATGAACCTGTGCGCTGCTACACTGGAAAACGAGCAGAGATCGTCGGACTATATCACGGTGGTCATCACAGATGCATTGGACACATCGAAGACGAACAGGGTGGGGAGAGGGAACGTCATCTTGTCAGGCCGTGGAGTAGTTGCTGGTGCAGCTTTGAGTCCGCAGAGTTCGCATAGGACCGTCACGTCTGCAACGGGGAAAGAATAAGATAATCATCGGAATGAAGCTGTAATGACCACACACAAACATGTGGAAAACAAAAAACCAATCGTCATCCCTGTAGGATTAATGGGATCAAGTCAGGGACGCTAATTAGCCTCTGACGAGTCATAATTTCCATTATAGCGTCTCATCTCTGTTGATTTTACCGGCGCGGTTATAGTTACTGCTAGCAAGTCTCAGACTGGAATAACTTCTCGCGCTGAAATGACTCATACTGATAAATGTAACATTGCGCAGACATGGGAAAAGAAATACACTACTATACAGCTACACTATTGATGACAAACAGCTGGAGACAGCGTCTTCCGTAAAATATCAAGGTGTAACTATCCAGAGCGACCTTAAGTGGAATGACAACATAAAACAGATAGTGAGAAAAGCAGATACCAAACACAGATTCATCGGAAGAATCTTAAGGAAATGTAACTCATTCGTGAAAGAAGTGGCTTGTTTGCCCAATTCTTGACTATTGTTCATGTGTCTGGGATCTCTATCAGGTAGGACTGATGAATGAGGTGGAGAAGATCCAACAAAGAGCGGTGCGTTTCGTCTCGGGATCGTTTAGCTGGTGAGAGAGCGTTACGGATATGCTAAACAAACCCCGCTGTCAGACGTTACAAGAGACGTGTTGTGCATCACTGAGAGATTTACAATTGAAATTTCGGGACAGAACTTTTCAAGAGGAGTCGGACATCGTATAACTTCCCCCACATACATCTCGCGTACTGACCACGAGGAGAAAATTGGAGAAATTAGAGCCAATACAGAGGCTTACCGACAGTCATTCTCCCCAAGCACTATTCGCGAGTGGAACAGGGTTGGATGGTTTAGATAGTAGTACCGAAAGTACGCCCCCCCCCCCTCCCGCCACACATCATTAGGTGGTTTGTGGAGTTTGATGTAGAGTTTCCTTATTTCAACCAGTGGGAATGATAAGGCTCCCTTTCAGTTACGCTTAGGCGCTCATACCACACAGCGCTCCCGCTGGTGTTTTAAGTATAGGATAGTAGTTCAGTGCATTTGCGCACACTGGTCCATCATGTGGCATCCGCATTTGCTGTTCAAAGAATAAGAAGAATTTAACAACAGAACCCCTGAGAGTCCTGTCAGGAGCACAAAGATCACATACCACTCTTATAACATAAGACTGTTGTAGCAGTTCAAAACGCATGCGGTAAACGCATGGTTCAAAGTGAGCGGTCTGCTCTCTAGGCAGCCATTTATCTTCAGAAGGTAGATTCGAGAGGGCATCGATGTGGGCAAACAGCCCAGCAACATGAAACGCAGGGTTGGGTAGAACCATCCTTTATCTTGACTGCCAGCAGTATCTACTAGCTAGCATACGGGAGGACTGTACTCTCCCAGTTGCGCCACACTTGGCCGTAAATACTTCCGCGAAAATTACCCAAGATACTTTCCCATCCTTACCGCGGTAACAACACACGTCACAAAAGCTTCTCCCTTCTGAGATGCCAGTATGAGCTAAAAAATGAATCCTAAATCACTGTCAATCTATAACATGGGCGTTTTTTATCTTGACTACCAGCAGTATCTACTAGCTAGCATACGGGAGGACTGTACTCTCCCAGTTGCGCCGCACTTGGCCGTAAATACTTCCGCGAAAATTACCCAAGATACTTTCCCATCCTTACCGCGGTAACAACACACGTCACAAAAGCAGCTCCCTTCTGAGATGCCAGTACGAGCTAAAAAATGAATCCTAAATCATTGTCAATCTATAACATGGGTGTTTTCGTTCCCCACGCTAGACGTACTATTTTATAAACAACTTCATTTACGTTCCATTATGGAACAAACGGGGGCAGGCGTTAAGACGAAACGTATTGAATTCTCCTAACTGTATTTTTCATACTAATGCAGACCCCTTGTAACAGCGACCAGAACGTTTTGACTGAATATTTTACAGTATGACGTAACCCACAACCCATACTAACATTACAGAATATGTCGCCGTTTTCAGGAACCAACGAGCAGACACACTTTTACTGTTTGCCACAGTTCGTGTACTTCCAAGACACCAGGAAGTTAAAAGCTAGAGAGCGAACAAAATTACACCATATATGCCAAATATCGAGCAGTCACAGATAGGTCAGAGTAATGGACAGTTTATCTACTCATCATCTTTATTAGGGGCTAGCAGAACTTTATACAATGATATGGCAATTGAACGACAATGAGTCAGTCACAGGCAGGTCGCAGTCGTAGGGCACACACAGTCGTATCGTGTGAGTCACACCGGCGTTCCTACATTAAGTGATGTATGTCGCAATCAAGAGTTTCTCGATAAGGTTGAGTATCCTGTGCAGATAAGTGGTATATAAGAGCAGGTAGTTATAACTAAACTGAAACGCGACCATCTCAGAAGCACCATGAACTGCCACACATTGGCATTTGTCAGCGTAATACTGCATTCTTGCCTTTCGCCATGCTTCATAAACGTAAGTTTCCTTGGTTCACAGAGTCTGTCATTTCTGTAATTCTCCTGGTTTTACTATTTCTATAGAGGACACAAACTGTAGTACAAACTAAGTGGAATCTTGTATTGCGTTTGCTTTTTCACTGGGAAATTGTATTTGCAGAAAGTGGATAACTTTAGAAGGGATCGCTTCAGTCTGCAACCGCTCGACCGCTACGGTTGCAGGTTCGAATTCTGCCTCAGGCATGGATGTGTGTGACGTCCTTAGGTTAGTTAGTTTTAAGTCGGTCTAAGTTCTACGGGACTGATGACCTCAGATGTTAAGTCCCATAGTGCTCAGAGCCATTTTAGAGGGGATAACAGTTTTGAAAGACGATAGTTGCAATAAAAGAAATTTAAAGATAATACATGATATCTAAAGAGGCAAATGCTACATTAAGCTGAATGAAGAAGCTGACGCAAATTTAAAAGGCTCCGTGTATTTTTGCCATTTCTCTTGCTGACAGTTCAGTGTGACAATCGAATTTTCTTCCAGCGCGAAATTCGTATCAGTTACTTTACAGTTGAAAGACTCAGCAACACATACCAGAATAATATAAGAAACACGTGGAGTAGCTGGTGAACATTACAGTAAAACGCGGCGTCTCCATTTTGGTTAGAAAGAGGGCTACTGCGAAATTCCTTTTAAACGCAAACAAATATCAATAGACTGTAGTAGCTCTATTACCCTTTACCATCGAAGATCGAGTTGCTTTGGTTGAGGCGTTCTGAAGAAATATTGATCAAATCCCAGTATTCCCACGACAACTGGTGTTTTTCGTGGTTTCTGTAAAGTTTCTCAAGTGATTGCCAGCAAAGTTTTTTAAAATAAAACCATATCCTTGACAGACTTTCCATATCACTCATTAATGATATTTAATCAGCACATTTATGAGCCGAAGAATTAAGCGTTATAGTTACCACGCCAGTCACTGCAAAATATGTGAAACGAGTTTATTTCTTACAATAGATGAAGGACCCAAAAAATAAATGCCTGTCAGTCGTTTGTAGAAAGCCTCGATATTGTCGGATGAGGAATCCTACTGCATTTCATGAGTGAGACAGTATGATTGCATTAACCTGTTGACAACAAGACCTATTCATCTGAAGAAAAATCTTATCAGCTGAGAGAGAGTGCGAAGGCTACATTCTCGTTCTACATTTTGTGTGTGTAGATTTTCAAGAATTCTCAATAAACAGATCACATTTGTATGATTTATTTAAGGTTATTACATTTTTTGCAGACTTCACACTTTGCGATAGAAAATTTAATTTGCAAACAATTGACTTTAGGTGTTTGACGGGAGTTATCTCTTGGTGAAAACTAGACGGTTTTTCGTCCCGTCGACATCGAGGTCATTAGAGTACGACAACGTTGTAGGAATGGGGAAGGATGAGTACGGAATCCTGCTGTGTTCTTATCATCGGACCCATCCTTGCTTTTGCCTAAAGTGATTCAAGAATCCATGAAAAACCCAAATTTGGATTGCCTCTACAGGGATATGAGCCGTCCTCACCCTGAAGGCGATTCCCGTGCGTTACGACTGCCACATCTCGTTCGGTTGGAATTATAAGGGCCGAACTCCTTGCTATATAAGACATATCTCATATCATCTTGAAAACACAGTCAGACAAAGGGCTGGTGAGTCAGTCTGTTGCACGAAACTCTCAACAGTGGCGATGCAAGTTAATTAAAAAATTGGATACATACCATCTATTTTATTTGTTGCGGAGTGTGATTTAACTCATCATCATCTATAAATCTCCAAAGGTCAGTCTATCTATACAGATACAGCAAATGGACTTCTTACTTGAAAAACGCAGGACGAGGTAAATTGTCAGAATACATTTTGCCGATTTGTGTGTACTCGAATTGAACTTCTAAACTGGGTGATACAAGTAATCACGTTGTGGAAGAAAGAGGTGAATACTTGTTCCCAGACGTAGACACAGGTGTCAGTTTGCATATTCCGTAGTGGAGACTCGAGCACAGAAATGCAGAGTTGCCAAAGAGAGATACATTCTGTATTTTCTCTCAGAAAGAAAGAACGTTCGAAAGTTGCATATAATTATTAGGTATTATTTTGCATTGTGTAACATTATAACGAGTCTTCATAAATAAACCAGGTATAAAAAGTATATTATTCTTCAATTGTATGCATAATTTATCTAACTATATAGAAGGCACGTACATTTAATTTGTATTCACTGAGTGATTTACGTCCGTTTCTATCAAAGAATGCCAGTCTCTGTAGACGTCTAAAACATGTACACTAAGCTATTGAACAAAGTTCCTGCCATAAAAAATATTTAGTTGATCAAACTGATATGCTGAATTTAAGTCTTTCATCGATATATTGCATTTAGTGTTCTAGATGTAGTATATAATTTCTTTTTCGTAACTTTTAAACTCTAATGAATGAAATGGCTAACACTTTTCTTGCAGGCACAGGAATATGTGACAGTCAGCACACAAGAAGGAGATCTGAGAGGTCAAATCGAAACAACGTACACCAATATGACGATGTACAGTTTCAAAGGCATCCCCTATGCAGAGTCCCCAGTTGGTGACCTCAGATTCCAGGCAAGTCACTCATCTAAAATGCGTATTATGCTCTATTCCGGTTGCTTAGCGATAATACTTCTTACCAGAAAAAGAAAAGTAAAAACTGAACACGAATGACACGTCATTTTCTCAGAGATTTATTCTGATTGGAAACTATGGTTACTTCTAACATTTCGTTTTTTGATTAGAACTATATAGAGGGAGTAAAACATCAGATGAGGAAAGAAGTAATCTCGCACTGGTGTTACCCGGAGAATCTAAAGGAGGGCGTGAGGGTGTTCGGACGTCGAGCTGGAGATTTTTAAACATCCCTGCCTCCATGTGAACCAGAGTTTACTTAAATGTTCGCATATCTTGTATGTTGTTTTTGTTGTCTTCAGTCCTGAGACTGGTTTGATGCAGCTCTCCATGCTACTCTATCCTGTGCATAACGACAGAATAATCATGGAAGTACAGGACATGTAAGGGGGTGGTTGTAATTAAACTCTCGCACCTTGAGAGTGATCGTAAGACAATGAAGCTTTGTGGAAGCGTTTGTGAAGACATATGGAAGAGAAACAACGAATTCACCATTGAAGGAAAAACATTTCAATTTCCACGTAAGAGAGTAACATTTGTTCATTGTGGACTATATTTACGTCCCAGGTACAAACTTTGCCCATTGTGATGACAATCTGCATCCAAGAAACCTAGAACCGTACTATAGATATTATTTCAGAACTATTAGCAGTATTTTTCGAACTGTGTATGGTGGAACATTCAGCTGTCGTGACACAGCTTGTGGACTGCCTGACGGGTAGAGTCCTCACACTTTGTCCGGACCCATGTCGACTGTCTGGAACTGTAAATGAAATGTCATTTGGTGAAATGCTCTGATGCTTGCGTTTCAACCCTACGTCACCGTACCAGTATCTAAACCTAACGGCAAATCATAACGCTACGGTTATAACAACGCAAACCCGACGGAGTACGGTCTGAACATCACTCATGCAATGTTAGCTACTCATACGGTAAGTGGTTTTCTGTTTACACTGACTCAGGTAGCGAAAGTTTGATTATAATCACTCTGTGCGTTTCTCAACGAGTCTAAATATGAACAGTCTTACAGGAGTAAGACCGTCGTGTCTCTAGCCTCACTGAACACCCCCTCCCCCCACCATCACCCCAACGCCCCCCCCCCCCCCCCCCACCCCCACACACATCCAAAGGATTTTCTTTCTAGGACCGATTGCTGAACGTTTTCGTGGCTTCACACCAAAGGAATGTTTACTATTATTTTGTAAACATAACTAGGACTACCATCGAAACCATGATCGTAAACTGATGCTCTGTTCAGTGCGTACGATAGAGCGTCCTCTGCAGACGAAAATCATTATTGCAAACCAGCGTACTGCTATAGTTTGTCAGTGCAGTCGAAAAAATATTGAGCCTGTGGAAAAATGTCGTTTTGATTTTTGTTCACCAGGATTAGTTCCTCACTATACCTACATCTCATCTCGCCTTTAACCCCACTACGACCAACTCTCCACCGAACCTCCGCTACCCAGCACCGTGCCTTTCTCAAAAACTTCACTCACCCATTCCACCGGTTCCTACCGGTATTCTACGGAAACTGATATCCTTACATAGCATGTTATAACGCAGTTAATACTTTTAACAGTGGTTTAAAGGCGTGAGTGGCTTAATACGTACAATCTGTTGAAACTGAATAACTATGTTTCCACTGTACACTGACTCATCATGCAGACTGTAACGAACCAGCAGTACGTAGGAAACAGAACTCAGGTTTTTATAACAAGATGAATGTGCATACATTATGAAAAACAACTCAACGTACGGAACTGAAAACAGCACAATTAGTATTTAAGTTGAAATACTACTCAGGTTTACATGTACAACAGTGGGATAAATTGGGGGCGAATGGCTATGAGTTTTGTCAATAGTCAGTTTCACAAACTAATATAGAAGAACAACCTGAAACTTTCTGCATTCTGCTTTTTCAGTCCATAAAAAATAAAAGTCGATTTCCTTTTCAAAACTATACCGTGCTTCATAGTAACTAAACCTCTTTCAAAAAATGCGTAGACTTGGCCATCTTACCCGAAAATCAGGGTTATGTGGCTAGACAGTAAGGGATAAATGGCCACAGAAAAAAACACTTAAAATGAAAGAAAAAAATTTTAAAAAGCTTCTAACACTTTAATTGCGTTTTATTGAATCTCTTGATGTTAAAAATATTTTATAAGGCTATTAACCATATATAAATTTTAACTTAAGTAGACGCATCAATTGTATAAAGCATTTTGAAGTTCTTGAACTTTTTAGTATTTTTATTAACTAGTTGGAACATAATAGTTTTATATTGAAAATAATGAGAAATCATCTCAATTATGCAGTTAGTTAAGTCTAGAACTAAACCTAATTTATGAAAACGAATGCTTACTTGTATTGGCATAGATTTATTTATGTTTTTAAAACTGTATTAATACATCGATAGCACCCATCAATAAATGATGTGGCAGGATTCGTGTAACCTACGCTTCCACCTGACAATTTGAATCCAATCACAGGTTTTATCTGTTTTTGAGGAATATTCTCAACCTCCAAATCACTCGTCCTCTATTTAAAAAAGTTCGTCACTTTACTCTCCCTTGTAGTGAAAGTCATCTGCCGAGTCTGAACTTTCTGAAGTACGCAAGCCTTTTTTCGCAACAAGCCTAGTCCTTTTTCCTTTACCATCAACTTTCAATTTCAACTTTTGAGATTTTCTTTTGACGTCAAGTTTTTTCTAGCTCTACGTGTGTTTGAGTTTCGGTTCTAGTAGACAAAGGTGAAATAGCGTTCAGAATTTTTGTGGGAGTGTCTTGATTCGTTTAATTTGAAATATAGGTCGAATAGGCCCGTTGACTGATATTGTAGAAGGTCCTAGTAGAGGTGACGTTGCTCTTCTTCTAGCACTGCAGCAAGTAGGTACTGTAATAGTGTCTCCTTTTTCTGACTAAGTAATTACAGGAGCTGTTTCTCACCCCTTTTTTTATCTACAACAGCACCTGATCGGCTTTTTAACTAAAGGTCTGTCTTATCCACGTTAAATATACTTCCTGGCTTTTTGAGCAAACAATTTTGTCCCGTTACTGCTGAAAGTAAATTGAAATATTCCTTGATTTCATCACGATTCATTTCCTTGACTCTGGACAAATATACGGCTTCAGATTTTGGCACACTTAGATGTCGAGATAAGAACAGTTGTAGCCAGTCGGAATCTGCTTTACCTTTTTCGTTTTTAGATTCATGTTTGAGGCCACGCTGAGCAGCAAAATCATAAGGTAGACTCCGTACACAGTCCCTTGTTAAGGAAAACCCATGGGTCAGCATTTATTTTATGTGATTGACATGTCGTGACTCATTAACTGAATCCAAACAAGAACTAGGAGCCATTGAAATTTTGGAATAACAGCCGATGTTAATTTTCTTGCAAGAGTTTTCCTGGAAATATTAGACTCCATGGAAGCTTTTCTCACAGAATAACCATCGTTGTTTATTCGTTAATGGCATTTTTAAGGTCTTCTTTCTTCCATGATCCCGTAGAAAAGCCAGCCTTTGGAAATACTTATTTGGCAGCTGTAAAAAAAGTAACGATGACATCAAAATTTAATATATAACATGTTTATGGTATGGCCATGTATCCCGACGACCTGAGAGAGACGGCCATAGCGCGTCATCAAACGTGGTGGACGCAAACTCAAACAAAATCTATGTACCGGTACGCAGTTAGAGCCAAACAACTTTAAAACAAAATTTTTCGTCGCTGCTCACAAGCTAGTGCGGTGTTACATGTTATGGAATGTAGTCGCTAGGCGGTGTAAAAATTTTAAGCTTCAAGTCACTTCAGTTAAAACATACGACCATTTATGTGTCATATTCTGATACAGACTCACTCATCGAATTCCATAGGATATCTCTCATTGATCTATAATAATAAAATTCGGCATTAAGCAAGGCTTCACAGTAGAAATGATGTAAAATACCTGAAACTTGTTAAACTGTAATTATATTACACAAAAATAACTTTTGCCATTGAACGTACCCTGCATTCATCAAACGTCTAAAGCACAATAGAAGAACACAAAAGGTAAATTTTAATCACGTTTTAGTAAGTAAATAAAAATGTTTTATTAAACCTTCTATCCCTACATGGACTGAATCCCTTTCTTTCTTCCACCGTACTCTGGGTGAATATTGTAGAGATCTCTATACATTTTCGGAATTCCTGTGACAAATATCTTGCCAGCATCGGTATCGATAACAGAAAAAAATCGTTGAAATTCTCTATTCCCAGGATGGATGAACTACATACATTGTATGACAAAAGTCATGGGTTAGCGATATACAGACGGGTCCAAAAAACTATATCCACTGTTTAAAAATCCATAACTTGCAAACTAATTGACGGAGGTGTCTCATTTTTGGTGAAAGTGTAGCTTATAGTCCAACTTAAAAAATATCTCTGTAGGTTGTCGAAATGGCCACCATTAACATCCACACACAAACTATGCCGCCGAACTGCAGCACGAACTACTGACTGCAACGTGTTCAGTTGGATATTTGCACATGAATGTACGATGGATTCACGACGTTCATCCAATCTGCGTGACTTTTGTCGATAAACGACGTCCTTTAGTGTTCCCCACAGGCAAAAATCCAGAGGAGTTAGGCCTGGGGAACATGGTGGATACTCCACAGCACCTCTACGTCCTATCCATCTTCCTGGTAGATTTTCGTCGAGATACGCTCTAACGCGATTTTGGTAGTTGGCTGAGGCACCATTTTGTTGAAACTGAACTCTTCCGTCTCCATACAAGTCTCGGATGGCAGGTGAAATGGATGTCTGAAGCTTCTGAAGGTACACCTCACCGGTAACTGTGCCGTCAAAGAAGAATGGCCCAATCAGGACCCGGTACGAGAATCCACACCACACTTTTACTCCTGGCAAATTCACGACTTTATCTACATGGACCTTCGGATTTTCGGCGGCCCAGTAAATGCAATTGTAGCGACTTACTGTGCTATTGAGATTGATCTGTGCCTCATCAGACAACACAATCATCTCTGGAAACTCTTGTTAGTAAACAACCACTCGCAGTACTCCATTCTGCGATCTGGGTCGTCCTCGTTCACTGCGTGTAACAATCGTGGGATGTAGCACTTCCACTTTGCTGTCTTCAAAATTCGCCGAACACTTGAGCGACTCACTCCAGTTGCACGGGCACACGGTCTCACAGACTTCTGTGGTGAGCGAGTGAATTGTTGTAACACACAACGGGAGTTAGCTGGACTTATTACTGTTACAGGTCGTACAGATCGTTGCTTGTGTACATCTTTAACACATTATTCGGCCTCAAATTTGTCTCGAATGCAACGAATCGTTAAATGTGTCGGTGGCTCTGTTTGATACTCATTTCTCAATTGCCGTTGAACCTCATTAATGATTTCGTACTCAGAATACCACTTCAAAACTGACTTCCTTTCATCGAATGTAAGCCTTGCGTCAGCCATGTTTACACGAGTAAATAGGTGCAACTAATGACAAAAGACTGACTATCTGGCGACTGTAATCTGACAAAACAAAACAACGCAATACAACGCTTGTGTGGCGACTGCCGGAGCTACAAACTATTGCAGTACAAAAGATGAGACAACTCCGTCAGTTAATTTGCCAGTTATGGACTTTTAAACAGTGGATACACTTTTTTGGACCCCTCTGTATACTCATACACATGGTGACAGTATCGCGTACGCAAGCTTTAAAGGGCGGTTCATTGGCGGAGCTGTCATTTGTACACAGGTAATTATGTGAAAATGTTTCCAACGCCATTATGGCCGCAATATAGATATTAGCAGACTCTGAACGCGCACTGGTAGTTGAGCTAGACGCATGGGACAATCCCTTTCGAAAAACGTTAAGGAATTCAGTATTCCGGGATTCACAGTGTCAAGAGTGTACCGAGAACATCAAATTTCAGGCATTACCTCCCAACACGAGTAAGGCAGTGGCCGAGGGACTTCCCTTAACCTCAGAGAGCAGCGGTGTATTCGTAGAATTGTCAGTGTTAGCAGACAACCAACGTTGCCCGAAAAAAATGCAGATATCAATGAAGGACGTACGAAGAATATATCTGTCTGGACAGTGTGACAAAATCTGGAGTTAGTGGGCTATGGCAGCTGGCGACTGATGGGAGTACCTTTGCTAACAGTACGACAACGCCTGCAGCCCCTCTTTTGGGCTCATGACCATATCAGTTGGACCCTAGACGACTGGAAAACCGTGACTGGTCAGATGAGATCTGATTTCATGTGGTAAGAGCTGATAATAGGTTTCGAATGTAGCACAGACCCCACGAACCCGTAGACCAAATTTCTCAAGAAGGCACTGTGCAAGCTGGTGGTGACCCCATGATTGTGAGGGCTGTGTTTACGTAGAATGGACTGGATCCCCAGGTCCAATTGTACGGATAATTATTTGGAATTGTTTGGAGACAATATGCAGCCATTTATGAACTTCATATTCCCAAACAACGATGGAATTTTTATGGATGACAATTCTGCATTCCAATGTTCTGAAGTACATTCTGTACAATTCCAGCCAATGGTTTGGCCAAAAAGATCGCCAGACGTGAATCCCCTCGAGCACTTATGGTACCTAATCGAGGTCAGTTCGTGCACAAAATCCTTCACCGGTAACACCTTCGCAGTAATGGACGGCTGTAGTAGCAGCATGACTCAATATTTTTGCAGGGGACTTCCAATTACTTGTCGAGTTCATGCCACGTTGAGTTGCTGCACTGTGCCGGGCAGTTGGAGAGCCGACGCGATATTAGGAGGTGTCCCATGACTTTTGTCGCCTCAGAGGGCACGGGATACGAGCGGGTGAAATGAGTCCCAAATACGAGCCTGAAAACCTCTTTTGATACTTTATAAGTCTAACATCATGCGATGTTCAAAGTCTTTCTTCGAGTGCTAGCAACTAAGGTATTAACAGCATTTACGTTACACTCTCTCGCGAGGTAAGCAAACCTTTCAAAAAAAATGTTCAAATGTGTGTGAAATCTTATGGGACTTAACTGCTAAGGTCATCAGTCCCTAAGCTTACACACTACTTAACCTAAATTATCCTAAGGACAAACACACACACCCACGCCTGAGGGAGGACTCCAACCTTCACCGGTACCAGTCGCACAGTCCATGACTGTAGCGCCTGAGACCGCTCGGCTAATCCCGAGCGGCGAAAACCTTTCTTTTTGAGTTAAAATTTCCTGGCTTAGAGACCGTGATCGATGAACCACCAAGACCTCTCAACCTGGAAGTTTAAACTGAATAAAACGTTGGCCGTGAAAGATTACGTTTCATGAAACCATTCCTTGTCTGGACTGTTAGTCCGTTTTGATACAAATCCAACACATGAAAGCAGTACTCTGTCATGAACTGTGTTTTTTCCAAGCAGTTACATTGTTAGACAACCACACGTTCCTTAGTGCTCTGCAGAAAAATCAAAGCCTGTCATTTGCTTTACCTGTAGCTAAATTATTTAACGTTATCTGGAGTACTTCATTAATGTGATTTGGTTTTCATACTGGTGTGATAACACAGACATCATTATTGAAACGTAGGAAGGCGGTATTATGTCCTCAGAAGATAATAGTGACACTTCATTCTCGTGTATCTGAACTCTTATTAGTGACCGTTAATATGGTGTTTGTCCCCCTTTCGCCTTTGTGATGGCTTGAATGATGCTGGGGAAACTTCCAATGCGGAGTTTGTATGTCTGTGGAGGAATGGTAGATCATTATTTCCAAAGATCCGAAAGCAGAAGTAGTCATGTTGGCTGCTAGGGGTCTGGAGTGAAGTCGAAACTCCTACGCATGCTAGATTTGTTCCATTTGATTCAGGTCCACACTCTGTGCAGACCATTAAATTTCATGAGTGTCACTGTACATAAACAACTGCCTGACAGATGTCTTATGACAGGGCTCATTGTCACGCTGATTCAAGCAGTCATAGTCTCCGAAGAGCTCCTTTCCTCTACACACTACACAATGCCATGAAATGTGTTCATACAATTCCACATTTACCGTTTCCTTAAGCCCAATACTTGGACCACATCGGAACCACGAAATCACTCCCATGCCATAACACCACCTCTTCGTGCTTACCTGTTGGCACCGAAAGGGAAGGCAGGCTACAGTCTTCAGGCATTCGCCAAATTCAGACCTTACCGTCGGACTGCCTCTGTCTACAGACTGATTCTTCACTCCAAATCACTCGCTTCCAGTCATCCACTGTCCAGTTGCGTCACTCTTTACATTACCTGAAGTGTCGCGTAGCACTGACTACAGAACGAGGGGCTGCTCGACCATTGCACCCCGTGTTCTTAACTGCGCCAGCTGGATTACTGCCAGCAGTCAGGAACTCGTGGGTGATTCCTTCTGCTGATTTCATGCTATTTTTTGTAATAGCCCTCAACATTGCACGACGGCAGCTGTCCTTTAGTACATGAGGTCTGGCTCGTCGCACTTACGCTGTGGTTGATCCTTTGCATTTACGTTTCACCGCCACGTCACCAACAGTCGGCTTAGGCAGCTTTACAAGGGTTGAACTATCCCTGTTGCATCTGTTATCCACATGAGACCCAAATACTAGTCGAAGTCACTGACCTCTCCTCACTGACCCATTCTGCTCTTACTGTTCCCTGCTGGCAACGTAGTTATTCGTCGCCCTATGTTATAACGGCGGGTCGGCCTCCCGCGACATCTAGTGCTAAATTACGCATAATGTATGGGTGTTTGGGTACTTTAGATTCTTCATATATAAACAGGTAGGTCCCCTTGAAGGTTTCAGTGCACATGTCTTTGGGACAACAATAGGTATTGAAAACCGACTTTGACTGGTATGAATGTAAAACGTCGTTCATGAAACTAAATACTATGACACATTCTAAATTGTAAACAAATATTATTTTTTAAAAAAATAGACAACCCAGTATTATCTCTTACACAATCAATAACAGGAAAAATCACAAAAAGAATGGCGTTGTTTGTTATCGCAATACGTCGATTTCATCCCGACAAATTGCAAATTGAAGTTGACTCTTCGAATAGACGAAATGCGCCGCTATTGCAAATGCTGAGATGCAAGTGTCAATCCAACTTCTCTCGTAATCACAATGTCATTGACGTACTACAATGCAACTATCACTGTAGTTATAACTATTTACACAGTTTTTAAATGGACCGGAAACAGTACAGATATCTAGTCACAGAATTACCTACAACACAACTACGTACAATTACCATTTATACCTCTATTAGAGCCATGATCAGCCATTAATGATGTTTACCCTCGCCAGTGAAATTTTGTTTTTCGTTGCTATCACGTCTATTCTAATACGGTAGTAAAGATCAATGAAGCACGAATGTGCAGAATAAATACTTTCCTTATTTTTCATTGTGTGTGTTTGAACATCTGCATTGTTTCCAGTCCACTTAACAGCAGTGTAAATATCAATAAGCACAGCGCCTGTCCCATCGTAGTTCCTGAATAACATCGAATTACGAGCGATTGCGTCTCAGGATGCGCAATAGCGTCACGTTTCGCTTATTTCAATAGTCAGTTTCGCTTTGCGATTTCTCTGGATGTAATTGATGTAAGGCAATGCGACCAATGCCATACTCTTTGCGCTTCTCGTGTTATTGATTGCCTATGAAGTAATTCGGGGTGCCCATTTAAAATGTCAGTTTATGTAAAAAATAATATTTGCTTGCTTTTTAAAATGTCTCTTAATGTTTTATTTCGTAAGCCCCTGTCTTAGAAAGAGAGAGACAGACAGAGAGAGAGAGAGAGAGAGAGAGAAAGAGAGAGAAAGAGAGAGGAAGAGAGAGAGAGAGAGAGAAATGCCCAGTTTCGACCCAACTTAGTCATCTTCGGATTTAAAATACAGCAAAGGTTGCTAAACAGTACACAGTGTTAACTTGGTAAATGTATGACATCGCCTGGACTGCTGTCTGAAGTGAAATATTTATTTTCCACAGCCGCCCGTGAGGAAAGCTGCTTGGACAGGAGTTCGAGATGCTCTCCAGTTGGGATCTCCCTGCGCTCAGTCTTTGTTAGGCCAAGAGGACTGCTTGTATCTCAACGTGTATTCCCCGATAGTATGTCTACACCAGTAATAAGTCTTTGTGTTTTAAGTAATTAATTAATAGTATTAAATATTTCCCTATTCTGGGATTCAAAGCCAACATATATCGATTAAAAATTCATGGCTCACTGAAACTGTTTATTATTTAAATAAGATGATTCGTTCACACTGTTGGTCAATGTCAAGGTCACATCCAATATGACCGTACATAAACTGTTAACGGGTCGTACGTGAATTTAAAAACAATGAGAAAATGTCGAGTTAGCGTCCAAATACACCGTTGACCCTGTTTGATATAAATAACATCGGACTACAGATTGTATAAAACTTTGACTCTGTCCACAAAGTGATATAAATAACATCGGACTACAGATTGTAGAAAACGTTGACTCTGTCCACAACGTGACGATTAGCCGTCAACAGTCTAAGCTCACACAAGTATAGGATAACGCATCTTTGCTGTACAAATAATTTGACAATAAATACGAGTACAGCTGCTTGGTATTACTTTCTGCTATGTAACGTACGAGCGCATTAAATTCGATGGACTATTTATTTGGAAAAAGGCCTAGCCATTTTCTGTTTTTTTATGTATGATCGGCTAGTAACACATGACCATACGTATATGCACGCTTTAGTATGATCGATAAACAGAAATTGCCCAGCAGTCGTGAAAAATCATTTTATTCAAAGAAGTGCAGTCTCAGTGGAAGCATAACTCCTTTTAGTTAATACATTACAGTAATACTTTCCTGGCAGTTTCATGCTGAATGAGACCAGGATCTTGAAATAATTACAAGTAGATATTTGCACTCTTATTGTTACTACTACCGTCGTATTTAAGATTTTTGCATGCTCTCCACTATTATTCTCAATTCCTATGCAGATCCCGTCGCAGAGCGGAGCACTGAAAGCTGTCGTGGTTTACATCCACGGAGGATGTTTCACTCTAGGAAGCGGCTCTTTGAGCCTGCCTCACTACTTCGTCGACAACGACGTTCTGTTTGTCACTATGAATTACCGCCTGGGACTGCTGGGTAATATGCATGAGTATTTGCATCTTTCGTATTTGTTTCTGAAAAAGGAGATTTATTTTTTCATTCTGTTGATTCGCTGTAGTTCTCTTTATGGTTTTGTGAGTGTGCCTCTGTACCCCAAGCAGATTACAATGTCCGTTAGCCATTTGTTGATGTTGGTGTTTCCTCTGTTTCCAACGAATTTTCTCGCAGAGAAGTGCATCGGTAGTGGTTCCGCAGGATCTGAAAGGAAACTTTGTTAAATCTTATATCGAGCCCAAGGAATGTTTTGTAGTAACTAAGAGATTTTAGTTTGCTACGCCAGATAAGCAGGGTTCTCAAAAGGATTCGCTTAAGACAGCCGATGATGGGGAAAACTCTAAACATTTCCATTATTATTTGTTACTGACGAAGACAATTTATTTTACGATTTTACAATATGGGTTTAACAGGGGAAAAACATAACTTGGGTAGTTTTTTGTTTTGCAGCGATTGGTTGAAGAAGTTGATGTGTGTTCGTCTCTGCTTGGGTCCATTTTTGTAATCAGTTCTGTACTTGAAAATGGGGTTACAAACTCAAAACTAGGTTGTTACGGATATTAAATTTTGTGAAACAAGACAAAGTAGCTTTTCGTTTAGTTTATACAACTCATACTGACGCGAAAAAGAAAAAAAAATGTTGGTCAGAATTTAATACTGACAATCTAAAATAATCTTTTGGCACTGCAAGTTATTAGTTGAAATGTTTGGTGCAGAAACAAGGCTATACTGATAGAAGGAAAGAAAATAGGATCTTAGACAAGTCACAAGACTCGTATCTTCTAAATGCTTTATCCTAATGCCAGATGTCAGCGAGTTCAGTTAACAGGTAATATTAAATGTATTGATCTATATGGTACCTTATGTTGACGGCAAACGGTTTAATTATTTATTCTCTGGCTAGGTTTCCTTAGCACGGGAGATGATGTCGTCCCTGGAAACATGGGCCTCAAGGATCAAGTGGAGGCTCTGAGGTGGGTGCAGAGGAACATAGCGGCGTTTGGTGGCGATCCAGAGAGAGTAACTATCTTAGGCCAAAGCGCAGGAGGAGCTTCCATTCACTACCACGTCCTATCTCCACTTAGCAAAGGTAAATTAGCATTAACTTTTAAGATGCGTTATTAACCTCTTTCACAGAATTTAGAACTCGAAGTGTCCGCAGCTCGTGGTCCTGTGGTAGCGTTCTCGCTTCCCGCGCCCGGGTTCCCGGGTTCGATTCCCGGTGGGGTTAGGCATTTTCTCTGCCTCGTGATGACTGGGTGTTGTGTGATGTCCTTAGGTTAGTTAGGTTTAAGTAGTTCTAAGGTCTAGGGGACTGATGACCATAGATGTTAAGTCCCATAGTGCTCATCGCCAGACTCGTAGTTCTTAAGTCATACCTTCTGCGCTGTTTCACTTGGTAGCCAACAGTAGCTTCCCAGGAGCAGTTAACTATGGTTGTTTAATACACTATGTGTTCCGAATCGAGATTTCGGTACCACAGCAAGAAAACACGTTTTGCTTTCTCCCTTCAATGGGTGCTACCGTGAGGCATGAGTTTCATCGGTAGTAAAGCGCTCCTGGAGCTTAAGAATCGTACAGAACTCCTTTGCATAATTGATTTCCGAGGTGTGTACGACTTTGTGTACCACAGTAAGGAGAGGTAGGTTAAAGAGAGGGGTGGCAACTGTCGTTGCAGGAAAGCTGGACGGGAGCAGAGGTGATTAGCCAACAAGTTAACACAGTAAACAGAAGATTTATTTAACATGGATTTCTCCAAGTGTACGAGGACTCATTAAAAATAATGCAGCAAGAAATAAGTCCAGCTCTCAGTACCAACCAGAAGGTGGTCCCTGCACTACAGATCGAACAATGGTGTCAGAGCCGTGACTAGGCGGCGCCTGCGTAGCATCTAGAAGCGAAGATGCTCCAAGCACAGGTGGGACTGAGTGGCTCCGTCTCGCCGCCCTGTATTGTGGCGGCAGGGTACTCTCGAAGTCCAGAAATACTGAAGGCGTGGCTCAGCAGGCATGCACCATTGGGTCCGCTGGATCCTGCACGATCGCTATCAGCTTCTTACGGAAAATTGCAACTACATTTCCAACTGCTACGCCTGTGGTTTGGTATCGATACATGATACCACACAAGCTATATTTGTTTTTTTTTTTTGTGGTGGTGCTAGTGAGAGCCTGTGACACCACATAGCAGCTGTAGTGAATGCAGAAATCCTCATTCGACCGATTATTTAAAATTGCTTGATTGTTTGAAACCTTTACAAGGAACGGCTGATAAAGGAAATAGAGGGACCAGTTTCGTTTAGCAAGAGCGGTCGCGCAAAACATCAAAACGACAGATGCAGGAGAGGCATTCTGGATCACACTTGTATTTCCCAGAGAAAAGTTTCAAAAATATGAGCTACAAACTGATTCATCCAACGTGTCTCGCGAAGTAATCATGTCGGTAAGAACAAGGTACTGCAACTCAAGGAGTTAGCGTTAGCAGATTTTCTGTACATCATTCACGACTGGAACGGAAACCTATGACAATAATAACGAACGAACTACGTCATTATAGTCTTGTTGTGTATATCGATTTAAGATATTAATTAGCAAATGTCGTATTCTTAAAAACTGTAAGGTGTAATGAAACAATCTGAATCATCTTACCAGACAGAATCTACTTCGTCTTGCATAATCAGTTCAGTACCACATGCTGCTGCGGTATATGTAGTAAACTGTAAGGGCTTTAAGTCCTCACTAGTAAACAACAGCTACTTCAATTACTGGTCATTCACCGTAAAAGTCAGTACAGGCATAGTGAACAATGTCGAACTATACGCAATATTGCTGGAAAGAACACATAAAGAAGAACCAGTTACCTCTACAGCAACTGATATCGTGCTGCTTTTAAATCGTGTATAATCCCAGAACGGCGTGCATTATTGGCCATGGACGGCTGACTCAGTCTTAACTCAGTGCTGATCGTTAAAATTGCAACAACAAGGACAGCAAACAACTAAACTATATTTTCTGTGCTTATATACAGGGGAGTTCAGTAAGTAATGCATTCAATAAGTAATTTAGGATGAAAAAATACAGAACTTGTTGTGCGACATCGTGGAATATTCTCGCTTCAGCCACTATTCTTTCGTGAAGTTCCGGTAGGTAGCGGAATTGACAGTGGACAGTGGACAAAAGCATGGTGAGTCGCTGAGCGAGGCGTCTGACATTGAAACAAAGTTGTGCAACCCTGTCCGATCTCCCATGTGCTGGCCAGTCGCACACAGCTGTGACTCTTGCGAGGCTGGAACGTGCGAAAACACTTATTTAACATGATCAATGGATGCAAACGACTTATCCTTTTCCAAGATAATGAAATGCCCCACAAAGTCTGTTCGCCAGAGAGAAGCTCAAAAAACTACAATGGACTGTTCTTCCTCATCCACCGTTTAACCTAGATCTCGCAACTTCCGAGTTCCATCAGTTTGGCCCAATGAAACATGCATTTTGCGCCAAGTGGTATGTGAATAATGTGGAAATTATTGATGTAGCTCTGTCGTCGATCATTAGGGTGGTACCATGTAGACATACCGGCCCTTCCAGTAATGAAGCGCAAGGCAGTTGCATTGAGCGGAGTTTGTGCTGAAAAATACACTTTTGGAACCTAAAGTAAGGCGATTAATATGACTTATTGGAATCCTGACTATACTATGCCACCCAATCAGAAAAATATTGCATTTTCGCTAGGTGTTGGCAGTTGTACTACATTTACAAGCGATTGTAGAACACAGAACGAGAAGTAATGTCATGATCGCGTGGATAGGAGTGACACAAAATCTATAAAATGACGGAAACACATATAAATTGAGAGAAAATTACGCTCATATGTGGGGAAATTGATGGAGTATTTGCATGTATTCTGTTTAGTGCAGAACAATTCTTGTACATGCGAAGGAATACGGGAAAATGTTGAGATGGAAGCTCCGGGAACAGGGGAAACAGTCTTTTATTTTCCGCCGAGGCAACATTCTACAGTTTCATATCTACTGAACGTCGATAAGGGGTGCTAACCTCCTCGACATTCGAGCATCTGCAGAACTCTTGTGTTCTTGGAAAACGCGGGACAGCAGTTACAGCCTTGGTTCGCACTGTTTCTATACGAAACGTGGAATATAGCGGTCTCCTTCTGGTCAGGTGCAAGGAGTGTTGGTCAAAGACAATGCGAGGATATCTTTCGGTCTCCAACTTTATCCTAAGAATGTGAGAATACCCTGCGACTCCCATCCGCATAGAGAAAGATCATAAATTATGACAATGCTTGAGGTATTAGAATTATGCAGATCACTGTCTGGTATAATTTGATGACATAGTTGTTTGATAATAAACAGTATAAACAATGAATGGACGTACTGCACAGTCATTTATTTACATTCGCGATGGTACTCGTAAAGTTGGGGAGGGGCTGTTTAGCGATGATAGAAAAATTGGTAAACATGCTGCCGTGTGGTTGGTCGGTGTTGACAAAATTGCTAAAATTGATCGTGCTATCAACTATTATGATTTTATTACAGTACATTGGTGGTGTCTCTTGCATCCCAACCGTTCACTCGTATGCTGTTGATTACCACATAACGATTGACCGACATCACTTGTTTGAGATAGAGAAAGAATCTTGGTGGAGGGGGCAACACCTTCACAGGATGGCTAACGCGTACATGGCAGCAATATGAGGAATCAATCAAACGGAACACAGCACCATCAGCTATTCCGTCAATGTGAATGATGAGTTTAAACGTAGAGGTCGCCAGTCACATTCAGACAGCAGTTTGCAAACACTTCACAATACCTCAGAACTCTTCCTAATGTTGTAACTGTCCTTTATTTCAGTCACCCAGCGTGTGGGTGTGTTGTGGGATCAGCAGCAACAACATGATTTACACCGCGCGATGTCTATTTTTTTGGGGGTGCCAATGGACAAAACGTATTAATGACAGTTTAGAACCTGACACAGACGTTGAAGTTGTGGCTGAAAGAAACAAAATGTATGACAGTGTACAAAGCATGTTATAGCAGAAAAAGTAGTGTATCAAACAACGCAACAGGGAACCTCTCCTGTGGCTGATAATGTGTGGGATATGGACCTCAAACAGTATAGGCGATGAAACTTTACACCAGTCTGTGCAAGCGACGATCATTGGCCACCTGCTCCAATGGATCAAAACCTGCATATTTAATAGCATCGCCACATATTCTCGATGCCAGCATGTAGGTGGTATTTGTTTTCGATATATCAGAAGAGAGAGATGCAGTAAAAATCTATCAGATGAAATTAGCAGAGCTTCTATTGTTCATAATTTTTCATTGCTGGATGGTGCAGAATAACGATGATAGGATGTTTGGGTGATACACCTGAAAGGACCCTGAGGAACACAGATCTTCTTTGGACTGCAGATCCTATATGATGTTGAGGCTTCTTAATTTCCCCAATAAGAAACAGCACCATAACTGTTTGTAGTGTCTTTTATACTATGTCGCGTTGCAGGAGCAGGCTTCGTTTGGCGCTGACCTTACACATCGTACATAGTTGGTGGAGCTACAATAACAAATTCCCATTTCAAACGAGTGGTCAAAACATGCTCCTGTACCATTAACTTAGCTCACACTGTTTCTACACAGGTTGCAGAATGTGGTAGTATTTCTCTCTACAACTTGTGGGTAAAATTGCTCTCGCTATCAACTGTGGTGTGTACTACAGGACATTGCGCCATATCAATGGTGTCTTTCTCTTCCAGACCTTCCACTGGGTATGCTGTTGATTACCGCATAATGGAGGGAGTCTTGGTGGAACCCCAGCTATCTGCTACTTGTCGCTGTGGAACATGGGATTAAATGTACAGGTCATCACCTTAATACAGTTGTTTGGAAGAGTTCCTCATTGCTACAGGCTCGTCCTATTTCCATATGCTACGATGGCTTTCACATGTTTTAATTTTTTTCACCAATAATTTTTATTTCTGCTACGCCTTGCGTGTTGTGAACAGCACCTCCCAGCGATGGTCAACACTGAAAAAGAAATCATGTACCGCAGAGCAAAATGAAAGAATATTGCTTTTCGAAACGGAGCACCGATACATCCACTACCCTGTTGATAGGGAATATGAGATTAACTTCACAGGTCATCACCTTCGAATAGCTGTTGGAAGCGCTGTACGAGACCGCAAACTCTTCTGGTTTCCATATGTTGCGATGTCTTCCACATTTTTGTCATTAAGAAACATCGCCTCTGTGTTTTATTTCTACCAGCATGTGTTGTGGTAGCTGTATAGCTTATGTCATACGATGTCTGGAAGCGATGTCGATCACGACCAAGATGCAGAGGGACTGTCTAGAAAACAGCGCTAGTGATTTTACTGTATGGCATCCTTAGAAGATAGGTTCGAAGAAGGTGACTCATTTCGAGATATGAGATTGGCAGGAATATAGTTCACTAACGTCTGTAATCATTAAGACATCTCTATGGATCCAACGCAAGTATGTGGTAGAATGGATTGACTCGATTCCAAAACACATACAACATTTGACCCAAAAGCATAATGCTATCAGTGCCTCGCGTGTGCCTGCAGAGTCATGACAGATTTTTATCCAGGGTGACGGTAGCATAGTCGCTACGGTTGTGTTTTTAATACTCTTGTAAATTTCCTCTGCAATCAGCTTCAAATGTCGTTTCTCAGTAGTGTTCCTTGACAAAAACATCATCTTCCCTCCACAGATTCCCATTTGACCTACCTGGTGAGTGTAATCCGACTATTGAAAAAAAAAGAAAATTACTGTAACTAATTAGCCTATCTAAAGGTGGTAATTTAAGGAAATGGGACCTGGATAAACTGACTAAACCAGAGGCTGTACAGAGTTTCAGGGAGAGCATAAGGGAACAATTCACATGAATGGGGGAAAGAAATACAGTAGAAGAAGAATGGGTAGCTTTGAGGGATGAAGTAGTGAAGGCAGCAGAGGATCAAGTAGGTAAAAAGACGAGGGCTAGTAGAACTTCTTGGGTAACAAAGGAAATATTGAATTTAATTGATTGAAGGAGAAAATATAAAAATGCTGTAAATGAAGCAGGCACAAAGGAATACATACATCTAAAAAATGAGATCAACAGGAAGTGCAAAATGGCTAAGCAGGGATGGCTAGAAGACAAATGTAAGGATGTTGAGGCTTATCTCACTAGGGGTAAGATAGATACTGCCTACAGGAAAACTAAAGAGGCCTTTGGAGAAAAGAGAACCACTTGTATGAATATCAAGAGCTCAGATGGAAACCCAGTTCTAAGCAAAGAAGGGAAAGCAGAAAGGTGGAAGGGGTATATAGAGGGTCTATACAAGGGCGATGTACTTGAGGACAATATTATGGAAATGGAGGAGGATGTAGATGTAGATGAAGTAGCCCTGGGAGTAGACAACATTCCATTAGGACTACTGACAGCCTTGGGAGAGCCAGTCCTGACAAAACTGTACCATCTGGTGAGCAAGATGTATGAGACAGGCGAAATACCCTCAGACTTCAAGAAGAATATAATAATTCCAATCCCAAAGAAAGCAGGTGTTGACAGATGTGAAAATTACCGAACTATCAGTTTAATAAGTCACGACTGCAAAATACTAACGCGAATCATTTACAGACGAATGGAAAAACTGCTGGAGCCGACCTCGGGGAAGATCAGTTTGGATTCCGTAGAAATGTTGGAACACGTGAGGCAATACTGACCCTACGACTTATCTTAGAAGCTAGATTAAGGAAAGGCAAACCGACGTTTCTAGCATTTGTAGACTTTGAGAAAGCTTTTGACAATGTTGACTGGAATACTCTCTTCCAAATTCTGAAGGTGGCAGGGGTAAAATACAGGGAGCGAAAAGCTATTTACATTTGAACAGAAACCGGATGGCAGTTATTAGAGTCGAGGGACATGAAAGGGAAGCAGTGGTTGGGAAGGGAGTGAGACAGGGTTGTAGCCTCTCCCCGATGTTATTCAATCTCTATATTGTGCAAGCAGTGAAGGAATCAAAAGAAAAATTCGGAGTAGGTATTAAAATCCATGGAGAACAAAATAAAAACTTTGATGTTCGCCGATGACATTGTAATTCTGTCAGAGACAGCAAAGGACTTGGAAGAGCAGCTGAACGGAATGGACAGTGTCTTGAAAGGAGGGTATAAGATGAACATCGATAAAAGCAAAACGAGGATAATGGAATGTAGTCGAATTAAGTCGGGTGATGCTGAGGGAATTAGATTAGGAAATGAGACACTTAAAGTAGTAAAGGAGTTTTGCTATTTGGGGAGCAAAATAACTGATTATGGTCGAAGTAGAGAGGATATAAAATGTAGTCTGGCAATGGCAAGGAAAGCGTTTCTGAAGAAGAGAAATTTGTTTAGATTGAGAAATAGACTTAAGTGTAAGGAAGTCGTTTCTGACAGTATTTGTATGGAGCGTAGCCATGTACGGAAGTGAAACATGGACGATAAATAGTTTAGACAAAAAGAGAATAGAAGCTTTCGAAATGTGGTGCTACAGAAGAATGCTGAAGATTAGATGGGTAGATCACGTAACTCATGACGAGGTATTGAATAGGATTGGGGAGAAGAGAAGTTTGTGGCACAAATTGACTAGAAGAAGGGATCGTTGGTAGGACATGTTCTGAGGCATCAAGGGATCGATAATTTGGTATTGGAGGGCAGCGTGGAGGGTAAAAATCGTAGAGGGAGACCAAGAGATGAATACACCAAATAGATACAGAAGGATGTAGGTTGTAGTAGCTACTGGGAGATGAAGAAACTTGCACAGGATAGAGTAGCATGGAGAGCGGCATCAAACCATTCTAAGGACTGAAGACCACAACAACAACAACAACAACAATTTATATTAATGACTTGCGGCCTGGCAGGTGGAAGAGGTGTCTAGGGCATCATGGAATGATTCTTGACAAGTGTTTCTTTTTTTATCGTAGCGGCGATATCTTTTAACGAAATTTCAATATCACTCCTACACTGGGCGAGACAGGCTCTCACAATTTGTTTCGTAAATGCTACTATGATGTAGCAAGCCCGCCCAGTTAGCCCTGTGGCCTAACGCAGTGCTTTCCAGGCAGGAAGGCATGCCGGTCCCCCGCACGAATCCACCCGATGTGCTGGGCAGTCTGTGGATGGTTTTTAAGGCGGTTTTCCATCTGCCTCGGCGAATGTGGACGGGTTCGCCTCAATCCGCCTCAGTTACACTGTGTCGGCGATTGATGCACAAACACTTTCTCCACGTATGCGTACGCCATAATTACTCTACCACACAAACATTGGGGTTGCACTCGTCTGGTGTGAGACGTTCCCTGGGGAGTCCACTGGGGGCCGAACTTCACAATAACCCTGGATTCGGTGTGGGGCGGTGGTGTGGTGAGTGGACTGCTGTAGCGTGTTGTGGGGTTGTGAACTACTGAGGTGTACGGCGAGGACGAAGCCTCTCCGTCGTTTTTAGGTCCTCAGCTCCATACAGTACAATACAATGCATTGGTAAAACAGGACCTTCCACAGTGTAAAAACAGCTACATCCTCTTGAATTATAGCTTCTTGTTGTCGAATGTGTTCTTTTCCCGACATGTAATCCAATGGTGTGGAAGATTGTCTGAAGTGTTTGTAAGACACATGTGCATGACATTTATTTACAGACACTGAACGCGAGAGAAGCTCTCAGGTTGTGTAATTTGTTCAATAAGCTGAATATAGATGTTTTTTCTTCGGAATTTAAATTCTCGCTTTTTCTTTACTCTGATGACGGTTTCGGGATAACGAGGGCATTCTGCGCTGATCGGTAATATTCGCAGAAAACTGTCGGAATTTTTTTCCCTGATTTGACACATGGTGGACATATCTGTGGTGATAATGTGTGATCGGTTGCGGTGCACTTCAATAGACGTTGAAAAATAATGAGATGCGAATTATACACTCATGGAAATTGAAATAAGAACACCGTGAATTTATTGTCCCAGGAAGGGGAAACTTTATTGACACATTCCTGGGGTCAGATACATCACATGATCACACTGACAGAACCACAGGCACATAGACACAGGCAACTGAGCATGCACAATGTCGCCACTAGTACAGTGTATATCCACCTTTCGCAGCAATGCAGGCTGCTATTCTCCCATGGAGACGATCGTAGAGGTGCTGGATGTAGTCCTGTGGAACGGCTTGCCATGCCATTTCCACCTGGCGCCTCAGTTGGACCAGCGTTCGTGCTGGCCGTGCAGACCGCGTGAGACGACGCTTCATCCAGTCCCAAACATGCTCAATGGGGGACAGATCCGGAGATCTTGCTAGCCAGGGTAGTTGACTTACACCTTCTAGAGCACGTTGGGTGGCACGGGATACATGCGGACGTGCATTGTCCTGTTGGAACAGCAAGTTCCCTGGCCGGTCTAGGAATGGTAGAACGATGGGTTCGATGATGGTTTGGCTGTACCATGCACTATTCAGTGTCCCCTCGACGATCACCAGAGGTGTACGGCCAGTGTAGGAGATCGCTCCCCACACCATGATGCCGGGTGTTGGCCCTGTATGCCTCGGTCGTATGCAGTCTTGATTGTGGCGCTCACCTGCACGGCGCCAAACACGCATACGACCATCATTGGCACCAAGGCAGAAGCGACTCTCATCGCTGAAGACGACACGTCTCCATTCGTCCCTCCATTCACGCCTGTCGCGACACCACTGGATGTGGGCTGCACGATGTTGGGGCGTGAGCGGAAGACGGCCTAACGGTGTGCGGGACCGTAGCCCAGCTTCATGGAGACGGTTGCGAATGGTCCTCGCCGATACCCCAGGAGCAACAGTGTCCCTAATTTGCTGGGAAGTGGAGATGCGGTCCCCTACGGCACTGCGTAGGATCCTACGGTCTTGGCGTGCATCCGTGCGTCGCTGCGGTCCGGTCCCAGGTCGACGGGCACGTGCACCTTCCGCCGACCACTGGCGACAACATCGATGTACTGTGGAGACCTCACGCCCCACGTGTTGAGCAATTCGGCGGTACGTCCACCCGGCCTCCCGCATGCCCACTATACGCCCTCGCTCAAAGTCCGTCAACTGCACATACGGTTCACGTCCACGCTGTCGCGGCATGCTACCAGTGTTAAAGACTGCGATGGAGCTCCGTATGCCACGGCAAACTGGCTGACACTGACGACGGCGGTGCACAAATGCTGCGCAGCTAGCGCCATTCGACGGCCAATACTGCGGTTCCTGGTGTGTCCGCTGTGCCGTGCGTGTGATCATTGCATGTACAGCCCTCTCGCAGTGTCCGGAGCAAGTATGGTGGGTCTGACACACCGGTGTCAATGTGTTATTTTTTCCATTTCCAGGAGTGTATCTTGCAGTGGAAAATAAAAATTATACCAATTTTGCTCATAAAAGTTAAGGAAAATTTACTTTGCCTATTTTTGTGGAAAGAGGACATTTATTGTTGTCGTGATTCTGCTTTCCTTTTTTAATAGTTGCTTTATTATAGGAGTCATGTTGATGTTCAACAGTCCAGCGCAGAACTGCGGGCTGCTGCGGGCGAGTTCCTTAAGAGACGACAGCTCTCTCTTTAGACAATGCTCGGTCGCGCTTTGTACTGAACGCACTGTGGTGTGAGGCTCCACTCGCTTTGGGCAGAAGGGGCTTTCTGTTTCGTAAACAACCGACTTTTGAAATAGGCGTTTGGAGTGGTCTCTGGATGGGCAGGGTTTACTGGTAAATTTCCCTTTAGTGCTAATAACGCCGCCTCAATGCAGGCCACGTTTCACACGCATCCACTGGCCAGCAGATGCAGAGGGGGTGGCAGTGGGAGCGCAAGACGCTCTGCGGAGTATCTGGCCGTTTGAAGAAGCATGTGTTCTCCCCCTAGGTGGATGGAAGGACGGAGGAAGCGGGGTAGGCGCGAGGGGAGGTGAGAGGGCTTCAGTTTTTGGCAGTTTTGTACATCGAGGAGAGTGCACGTTCAACTACCCCCCTCCCTTTCAGTCTTTCAGGACGACGATTTTCCCGAGTGCATGTGCTGCACTAGGACCCTTTCATTATGAGTGCTGGTTTTTTCGCGACAATTTCGATGTGTGATTAGAGCAGTGACGCATTTTTCTCCATCAGTTGCGATAGTGTGTATTGGCTTCTATTACCTATGCTGCAGGCTGTCTTTTGTGCAGATATCTGTTGAGAACTCTGATGTCAAAAAGCGATAGATACTGTATGCTTACAGGCAACACACTTTTTAAACTCCTCTCTGTCCAACACCAACATCTCGTCAGTGAAACGTATTTTTTGCCAAAAAGATTAATATCTTACACCCCCGCCTTTTTCCCGCCAGCTTGTAGGTGAAGGGTAGAGTTCGTATATCTGTCAGTTTCGAGTGGTACTGCGAAAATTTTTCCCAACAGAATAACGGCAGTTGCATGTTACCGTCAATTTTTCAGTTGTACTGTACTTTTATGCCGTCCTTGTGCAGCGCTTTGTGTAGAGTTGTGTAATTAGGTCTGATCTTTATCATTAATTGCGTAATTACGCCTGATCCTTGCCTCATTTACACGATAAAAACGAAGTACACTAATCTAACCTTCCTTTCCTGCATCTGGACAGTTCCCATGTGTAGGGGGAGGTACATTTGGGCTTTCCATCCAGCATAATCAGGCTTAGAGTCCCGGAAAAGGCAGCGCCATTTTTAATTTCCCGTCAATTCCAAGTGCCTCTAGTGGTATGATGGTGTTACAGGGGGGGATGCAATTGGGATTTCAGTCCAGTCCCAGAAAGAGTGCCACCAATTTTAATTTCCCGCCAGGCAAAATTAGACGTTCTCCCTTAAACTCGAAATTCCCAGAGAGGGTGAACAGGGGGGAAGGAGGTGGGACCTACGTGCAGGCTGAGAAAAATAAGTGATTCATCCGGGAGTGGGGGTGGGGATTGGATAGGGGCGGAGGTGGGCGTGGTTGGGGGTGGGGGTGGTCGAGGGCGGGGGTGATTAATTGATAAATTTAATCAATTTGCATATCATTTGCTAATCATTTCTGCAGAACATACTAATGTTCATGGTATTCAGATTTTTCTGAACACGAGTGTTTTTGACAGAAGAGATCAAAACCAAAATCAGACGAAATGGTGTATTAACGTCGAATGGACAGAGACCCGTATGTGAACTCCCGAGAATGAACTGGTTGGCGCACTTACCAAACAAGCAGCTCGAGGAAACGCGACATGTCTCTACAATAGAATTCCTCCATTTGTGATCAAAAGAGAATAATATGAACAACAAAAGAAAAATGGGAAACAGAATGGTTGAAATTACAAAAGAGGCGATTTCAAAAGCTCTTCACCTATTGTTCGAGATCGTCATACTATAAAGTTATAGTAGTCATCTAATCTTACAAAAATGTTAACCAGACATGGAAAATTAGTATCTTACTATAATGCACAGAGGGTGGTCAAACAGTCGATCATGTTTTACAAGTGTGTAGTGAACTGAATGATGAGACGCACGTACTAAGGACGAATACTACGTGGAAAGGATTCACCAATCCCGTATATGGAGCAGCTCTTCTAAAGCTGTACCTAAAATACTTAAATTTTGTAATGCAACTACCTATCCCGGCTTATGAATAACAATGTTCTTTGATGTTAAATATTGCTCTACCTGAAAATCTTAAAAACACAGAAATTTACTATTGTGTTTATAATTAATGGTATACTTTTCGCTCTTGCTATTGTAATTCGTTACAATTAGACTTGTTTCATGCGTATTTCGTATGAAAATTAAGCCTAAACATGTAGTATTACAAATACTGTAATGAAGCAAGTTGCAAATAAATAACATAAAACATGTAGGAAATGTAGATAACGTGAAATTACTTTGTGCAAATTCGTTGACGTGCTAATCATTTGGATATCCAGTTTGGCCTTTGTTGCAATACGCCTTCATGATGTTTCAATTTAATGTCACAGACAGCGTCTGAAATTTGACGGTGTACTAATGTATAATAAATGCTTGAAACACATGCCAGACTTTCTATCTTGCATTATACATACTTCTTGCTCCATAAAATACTTCGTATGATATGTGTTTAATTCATTGAAAGAAGTTAAGGTTCTCTCGGTTTTCTATACATGCAGTATATTGATATATACGTTCACCGAGATAATTGATATACTCCATAAGTCGCTTTAACCAAAGAACGAAATTGTGAAAGTTGACAGTATATTAAGAGCACACAGTTCATTTGCTGTCTTCATCTCAAACAATTTGCCATTCTACTGCATATGAAGGACGGAATTCCTGGAGAATGCATATAATGCCATTCCTTTAGAATGGTAATAATATAAATTTCATTTATGTTAGTCTACAGGTATTTATACTTCAATGTTAAGTTTGCACTATGACTAATCCACACCAATGTTACTTCGCAGGTCTCTTTAAGAACGCCATAGCAATGAGCGGGTCAGCGCTGAACCCCTGGGCTTTCTCCAAAAACGCAACAGACAGAGCAATACGCTTCGCGAACTACTTGGGATATTCGGGGCAGAACTCCTCAGATCTCGTAGACTTTCTCAAAACCGTGGATGGACGCACCCTAGCCCAAGACAGTGAAAAAGCTCTGTCAGAGGAGGTATGTACTTATAGTCAGTTAAATGAGCTTACGTCAGAAAGGAACATATTTATTTAGCGCTCAGTGTTATCGCAAGGAGAAGGTATTCCTGTTATTAACATTGGCTGAACAGGTTGTAACAATAGGTAATACACTATCGAGCGGATTGTTATCCCCTAGGTTTGATCACCGCTAAGTTCGAAGCTTGTACCAGGTGAGGTGTTCAAGTGCAACAGTTGTGTAAGAAGATCTACATGTTTTCCACACGCACAGTACTCTCTGTTGTCATTGTCGATATAAGTGACAAGTCGTTGAACATAGTGATGAGGGGGCGTAGGTGATACTTATTAAACGGCGATGATTGTGTTCTTTTTGCAAGGCTGTGATGAAATCATAACGTGACTGGCCTAGTGACGGCACTTTAAGTGACAGTCGTTGACATTGGAAATGAACATAAACTACAACGGCCCGTCAAGGTCAACATATACACTCCTGGAAATTGAAATAAGATTACCGTGAATTCATTGTCCCAGGAAGGGGAAACTTTATTGACACATTGCTGGGGTCAGATACATCACATGATCACACTGACAGAACCACAGGCACATAGACACAGGCAACAGAGCATGCACAATGTCGGCACTAGTACAGTGTATATCCACCTTTCGCAGCAATGCAGGCTGCTATTCTCCCATGGAGACGATCGTAGAGATGCTGGATGTAGTCCTGTGGAACGGCTTGCCATGCCATTTCCACCTGGCGCCTCAGTTGGATCAGCGTTCGTGCTGGACGTGAAGACTGCGTGAGATGACGCTTCATCCAGTCCCAAACATGCTCAATGGGGGACAGATCCGGAGATCTTGCTGGCCACGGTAGTTGACCTACACCTTCCAGATCACGTTCAGTGGCACGGGATACATGCGGACGTGCATTGTCCTGTTGGAACAGCAAGTTCCCTTGTCGGTCTAGGAATGGTAGAACGATGGGTTCGATGACGGTTTGGATGTACCGTGCACTATTCAGTGTCCCCTCGACGATCACCAGAGGTGTACGGCCAGTGTAGGAGATCGCTCCCCACACCATGATGCCGGGTGTTGGCCCTGTGTGCCTCGGTCGTATGCAGTCCTGATTGTGGCGCTCACCTGCACGGCGCCAAACACGCATACGACCATCATTGGCACCAAGGCAAAGCGACTCTCATCGCTGAAGACGACACGTCTCCATTCGTCCCTCCATTCACGCCTGTCGCGACACCACTGGAGGCGGGCTGCACGATGTTGGGGCGTGAGCGGAAGACGGCCTAGCGGTGTGCGGGACCGTAGCCCAGCTTCATGGAGACAGTTGCGAATGTTCCCCGCCGATACCCCAGGAGCAACAGTGTCCCTAATTTGCTGGGAAGTGGCGGTGCGGTCCCCTACGGCACTGTGTAGGATCCTACGGTCTTGGCGTGCATCCGTGCGTCGCTGCGGTCCGGTCCCAGGTCGACGGGCACGTACACCTTCCGCCGACCACTGGCGACAACATCGATGTACTGTGGAGACCTCACGCCCCACGTGTTGAGCAATTCGGCGGTACGTCCACCCGGCCTCCCGCATGCTCACTATACGCCCTCGCTCTAAGTCCGTCAACTGCACATACGGTTCACGTCCACGCTGTCGCGGCATGCTACCAGTGTTAAAGACTGCGATGGAGCTCTGTATGCCACGGCAAACTGGCTGATACTGACGGCGGCGGTGCACAAATGCTGCGCAGCTAGCGCCATTCGACGGTCAACACCGCGGTTTCTGGTGTGTCCGCTGTGCCGTGCGTGTGATCATTGCTTGTACAGTCCTCTCGCAGTGTCCGGAGCAAGTATGGTGGGTCTGACACACCGGTGTCAATGTGTTCTTTTTTCCATTTCCAGGAGTGTATGAAATAGCGGAACAGCTGACTGAGTTAGTAGGTGCAACCACGTTCGTGCCAACCACAATAATTCAGTGAACATGCTGTGTCTGGCGCTACGAAGTCTTTAATTTGCAAAACAGTATCGAAATAGAGCGGCTCGTGCTACTTGACAGCTATCCTTGACGGTAGAGTCATGTTTCCGGGTGCACAGGACGTTGGCCACAACTTCTAGAAAATTCTTTGAAAAGTCACTCAAAAACAGTTACTCGAAGAATACGAGATACTGCTGCGAAGGTTATGGTTTGTAAAATTCTGTCACGGCAATCTTTGTGTTTACTAACACGCAGAACACACTCTTCAATCATCTTCACAGGAATCCATGCTCTGACGCCTCCCTCTTGGTCCTATATGACGATCTACTCTAAGAATCATTGGATCATACTGCACGATAATTTCCTGGGTCAAATAGCAGCGTCCGAAAATGACCGGAGGAACATGATTAAGGTATCAAAATACTATCTTGGTCTCCATATTTCCCGTAGCTTAACCATATACAGAATGTTTCAGCAGGAATAGTAAATATTTTAGATTAATTCAAATAAAACATTCCATACAACAAGTGTTCAGTTTTTATTTGATACAGAAATACAGCTGTTAGACTTTAGTTCAAACAAATACTCGCATAAGGTGTTAAGGAAAGGTAAGTGATTAAGATGAAGACTGATCTATAAAATTCATCAGCCTTCAGTGCACTTTCGAGTTCCCCTGATTCTTGAGGGCGTCTTGGCGTTGTTACATGAGGCTATTGTCATTCATATTCCAAAAGATCAATTCGTCTCTTGTGTTAACGTGTTCTTTGCAGGCTTGCAATTTCAACCATACTCACGGGCAAAAATCTAGAACGGTTTGGTTCGGCGACCTTGGTGGCCAAGAAACGAGACTATTTCTGCCCATCGACCTTCCGAGAAATGTTACGTGTACATGAGGTGTCACCTGGCGACCGGAATGTGCAGGGGCCGTGTCATGCTTGAAGAACATATCCATCCTAGCAGCCATAGGAGCCTCTTCCAGCCGTGATGGAAACTTGTTTTCAAGAAAGTCGAGATTAAATCATCATGTAAAACGATGTGGTAACATAACTGGCCCAGTCACATATCATACCGCACCATACATTTGCAGAGAAGCGTTCTGCAAGTGTGTCTCCACAAGAATGTGAGGCGTTTCATTGGAACACCGAGTTGAATCACGATCATTGGATCACCGAATTGAATCACGATTGTTACTGAACTGACAGAGGTGTAAGCTGCTTCATTAGTCAGCAGTATTAGAGGGATTACTGGACACTTTGTATTAGCCAACGACACAATTCCAACGCCTACCTTCATCTCCTTTTCGAAGGTGTTGAATCGGCTTGAAATGATAACGATAGCAGCTGTGCGTGAGTAATATCCGTCACATTCTTGTGTGTGACACTCCGATGCACCTAGAAAGTCTTGGTGTACTTGTTCAACGACTACGTTCTCACAGCTGAATAATGTAGTCTACATCATTCACCCTCTGTTCATCTGTACTTTTAGATGAGGATGTTTGCTGGGCTCTGAACCAGTTCCAAACATTATAGTGAAAACGCTTTAGAATCCGGTATTCCGCAGTTAGGCAACCGTACTGCAGTAGCGTTTTTTTTTTTTAGAACACGTACAACTCCTGCATCCGCATACTCTGTATTTGTAAATATGTGCACTATGTTTAAATGATACAGTGGAGTTAGTCGACTACTCACATTCACAACACAGCTCAAAAATTTAATTACGTAGATTCAACTTCACAACATGAACATCAAAACAAAAAATGGCAATCGGAAAATAAATCCATAAGGACTGGAGTACCAACACGCAAAATGAAAACTTATTTCTGTCATGAGCTGTGTAAAAAAAAAAAAAAAAAAAAAAAATGAACACTTGTTGTACAGACTGTTAAATTCTAATAGTCATACCGCCAGCAGGTGAAAAGTTTACTTTTTCTTATGAAGCACACTACGAATAGCGTCCTTCCGATTGTAGTTTTTCCTTCTAACACGTCACTGACTCACTGTGAGGTTTTTCAGCTACTGCGTCTGCAGCAAACGACATTTGCTCCCAGAGCTAGCCGGCATATGAATAGAATTACGAACACTAGTCGCAAGATACGTTTCCCGCTTTTTTAGTGTTTTGATATCATTACATACTTATCAAAACTTATCCTTCTGAGAAATTACATTCCCCATTACGCCTCTGTGTGATCGGTGCAGGCACTAAGGAATTGTGTATCAGACTATCGATACCCACTCCCGTTCAGAGTATATAGTGCAGTGTGATTACTTTTACCTTTCGTTGTAACTATGTTGCATTGCACTACGTTAAGCCACGTACAAACTAGGCAACTGAAGACGAACGGACCAAATGCTTCGTTCGCCGAGATTTACTTGGTTTGTACAGGCGGCAGATCGGAGCCAACGAAACGGTTGGCCTTGGTTGCGGCTCGGACAGCCGCCGGTTATGTCAAAGCGTTGTTGGTGAGTTGACCTGGGGACCCCTTCACAGTGCGAACGCCACGTCGAATAATTCTCGGTACAGTAGCGATTTGTTGTGCTTGTTGAACGGGTCTGTATTTATGGTGCTTAAAAGCACTGAAGTATGAAGTGGATAACAGACATCGTGAAGGGGAACGTCTGTGGGACCTTCTGGACTGCGATGATAAAACAAATTGGAAACATTAGACGATGCGAGAGAAATAAGTGAGTTGTTACGAAGTAACGTGCATGATGCGAAAAAGGAAGTGGAGTCTTTATTGACATCTGTTCTCTGTGAACCTACTCTAATATATTCTTGTAGATTTTGAGTGATGCCTGAACAAACTTCACGTACAGTCTTAGATATGAGCTGTTTTGATATTTTAAACGTGTACATTAAGCTGACGTCTGAATCCTTAGTAGCTAAACACCTCAGTCTTTCTGCTGTAGGTACATCTCTCCTAACAGAGTCGTCATCTTCGCAAGTTTTAGGTGCTACACAAGTCAATAATAAGAAATCTGTAGCTTTTATTTGGGAAAAATATGAAATAGCCCATATTCGAAATGAATTTTAGGGTTAGACTTTAATGTTTTCCCAGCAAAGGACAGGTCGACCACCAGGCTCGTTCCTTCTGCTCTTTTTTCTCATGATCGGCTTCTTGCAGTAAAATAAATGCTATACGTGCGGCGATTGCTAAAACCTCTCCTTCCCTCATTAAATCTGGCGGTGAAATTGTGACTGAAATGCTACTATAAAGCAACATGAAAATGGGGAGCAACCTCGACAAGTTGTTAGAGCCAACTGCGATTCCACACGACCGAAACCCTTGGAATCAATCCCTTGGTTTGGTGTGGATGAGAGGCTGAACGTCAGTGTATTGACGGCCAACTTTCGGCTGAATCCACTGGCTGTCGTTTGTTGTACTAGTGTGTACGATTCCTTACAGTTCCTAAGGAAAGAAAAAAGTGCAGGAAATTTTTCCTAAGAATTTTAAACGTGATGCAGCTGGTACAGAAATTTATAACCATCTGTTGGATGCATGGTGCCTTCACGTTATGGCGATGTAAGTGAAGCTGTAGCGACAGCAGGAGTTACAAGATAGATGAAGAGAGCCTTGTTACACAGACTCTGGAGTAGGGAACCAATGTTCGTCTGGAAACAGCCAAGATCATCTCAAATCAATATAACCTCCTTATCTCTGGGGTCAATGTCCGGAGGTAATTGTACTTCTTATCTTCAATGTCCCTACTAGTTGGCCTCTTAGCCTTAATGACCTGTCATAATTTACTGTAATTAATGTCATATGACTTTTATCACCATTATTAATGACCTGTCACTTTATCGGCATTATTTATAGAGCAATTATAGTGATTTATTACCCAAAACAATGATTTTCTCTACCAGCCCAGAAAGAGCCCTAACATTCTCCTGGGATTACTAGCCATCATAATGACTGACCACTTGTGTTGTATTCACCGTAGTGGAAGGCTCATTACTAACCATCAGTCAGTAACTTCACTCGTGTTCTGTCCTGTGACTCATCCTTTAATGCAATTGCTTGCAGTTCATTATTAACCGCTGAGTCCGCCCCCTGTAGCTGAGTGATGCCGGCATAGTAGCTCAGCGTGTTCGGTGAGAGGGTTACCTACTCTCTGTTATAAAAAACTGAGTGAACGGATGAACGAACCTAAACGGGTGTCATTGGACGTCTGCCCCGAACAAAGTCAACGAACAATATATAAAAGAAATGAGATCAATAAAATAAAATAAAATATAAAATTTAAAAAAATGTGGTCAGCGCGAAAGACTGTCAATCCTAACGGCCCGGGTTCGATTCCCGGCTGCGTTGGAGAGTTTCTCCTTTTAGGAACTGGGTGTTGTGTTGTCCTTATCATCATCATTTTCATCCTCATCGACGCGCAAGTCGCCGGAGTGGAGTCAACTCGAAAGACTTGCACGTGGCGAACGGTCTACCTGACGGGAGGCCATAGTCACACGACATTTACATTTTTTTATGAAGCCCAGAGACATTTCTGCAAAGTATCACCGACTTCTTCCATTTTTATCCACCAATTTAGGGTTATTTGTTACAATTTAGTTGATTTTCCAAAACATTCACTTTTCAGAGTCTTAAATATGAAACTCTAAGTGTGTAACAGATATCGTCGTGCTTTACTTACAATTTATACGAATATCCTACGTTTAAAGAAATGACAGTCTACTGTTGGTCTTAGAAATTACTACTTAATATCGATTTGATCTATACTAATCTGATGCTTAAGTGTGCTAAAAACAATGGTCTGGACACAATAAAGTCACCTAAGAAGAGTCTGTAACCAGGACATTACTATGTACTTACAAAATAACGGTTATAATTAGCAATTTTTCTGCAGCCATGTGACACTTTACAGGCCATAAACACACAACACGTTGCTGAAGATTTCTCCCTCTACCACTAAGACAAGAATAGATTAGGAGGACGCATTTTATTTAAAAAACAAGCAAACAATTTCTTCCGGGACTCTCGCTATTAATGCTTACAACCTCGGAGTCCTCCCAGCTACCAGCGCCTTCTATGGTTCCCAGCTACAAGCCGCAACACAGCAACACGCGCTGCTGTCGCGAGGGGTCAGCCTTTCAGCTAACCCTCCCAAACAGAAAAAAATGGTTCAAATGGCTCTGAGCACTATGGGACTTACCATCTATGGTCATCAGTCTCCTAGAACTTAGAACTACTTAAACCTAACTAACCTAAGGTCATCACACAAGACCCAGTCATCACGAGCCAGAGAAACCTCCCTAACAGACAGGCCATCTATATCGGTACAGCAGCAGTTAATCCTTCCTATTAAAGCTGCCCACCATTACTAACTACAAAACTTATGATTCCAGTTAGTCTGTCACACTGCTAACGATGTGCAGTCACCACCCAATACTGCCAGCACCATACTATTGTAGTGACCAAGGATACGAATACAAACTCTCCCTCGTGTGTGTGTATTTATATACTAAAACTCATAGTATATGGAAACAATGTTCGACGCAGATACAGGGTGTTTCAAAAATGACCGGTATATTTGAAACGGCAATACAAACTAAACGAGTACCGATAGAAATACACCGTTTGTTGCAATATGCTTGGGACAATAGTAAATTTTCAGGCAGACAAACTTTCGAAATTACAGTAGTTACAATTGTCAACAACAGATGGCGCTGCGGTCTGGGAAACTCTATAGTACGATATTTTCCACATATCCACCATGCGTAGCAATAATATGGCGTAGTCTCTGAATGAAATTACCCGAAACTTTTGACAACGTGTCTGGCGGAATGGCTTCACATGCAGATGAGATGTACAGCTTCAGCTGTTCAATTGTTTCTGGATTCTGGCGGTACACCTGGTCTTTCAAGTGTCCCCGCAGAAAGAAGTCACAGGGGTTCATGTCTGGCGAATAGGGAGGCCAATCCACGCCGCCTCCTGTATGTTTCGGATAGCCCAAAGCAATCACACGATCATCGAAATATTCATTCAGGAAATTAAAGACGTCGGCCGTGCGATGTGGCCGGGCACCATCTTACATAAACCACGAGGTGTTCGCAGTGTCGTCTAAGGCAGTTTGTACCGCCACAAATTCACGAAGAATGTCCAGATAGCGTGATGCAGTAATCGTTTCGGATCTGAAAAATGGGTCAGTGATTCCTTTGGAAGAAATGGCGGCCCAGACCAGTACTATTTGAGGATGCAGGGACGATGGGACTGCAACATGTGGCTTTTCGGTTCCCCATATGCGCCAGTTCTGTTTATTGATGAAGCCGTCCAGGTAAAAAGAAGCTTCGTCAGTAAACCAAATGCTGCCCACATGCATATCGCCGTCATCAATCCTGTACTCTATATTGTTAGCGAATGTCTCTCGTGCAGCAATGATAGCGGCGCTGAGGGGCTGCCGCGTTTGAATTTTGTATGGATAGAGGTGTAAACTCTGGAGCATGAGACGATACGTCGACGTTGGCGTCATTGGGACCGCAGCTGCAACACGGCGAACGTAAACCCGAGGCCGCTGTTGGATCACCTGCTGCACCAGCTGCGCGTTGCCCTCTGTGGTTGCCGTACGCGGTCGCCCTACCTTTTCAGCACGTTCATCCGTCACGTTCCCAGTCCGTTGAAATTTTTCAAACAGATCCTTTATTGTATCGCTTTTCGGTCCTTTGGTTACATTAAACCTCCGTTGAAAACTTCGTCTTGTTGCAACAACACTATGTTCTAGACGGTGGAATTCCAACACCAGAAAAATCCTCTGTTCTAAGGAATAAACCATGTTGTCCACAGCACACTTGCACGTTGTGAACAGCACACGCTTACAGCAGAAAGACGACGTACAGAATGGCGCACCCACAGACTGCGTTGTCTTCTACCTATATCTTTCACATCACTTGCAGCGCCATCTGTTGTTGAAAATTGTAACTACTGTAATTTCGAAAGTTTGTCTGCCTGAAAATTTACTATTGTCCCAAGCATATTGCGACAAACGGTGTATTTCTATTGCTGCTCGTTTAGTTTTTATTGCCGTTTCAAATATACCGGTCATTTTTGAAACACCCTGTAATATTCGAAGAACTGACTTCACTTTATTGTAAACAGAACATGTTATTAGTCAGTCTGATGGTTAGTAAGACCCAGAGCATGATGGAAATTTTTGGACTGTTGGGGAAAATTATTTTTGAGTGATGAATCATTATATTGGGTTATCAATAATGGCGATCCTTTATAATCGTGGTGAAAGTGACAGGTCATTAATAATGGTGAAAAGTGATTTATCATTACGTACAAAAATTAGAAAATAAATTATGATACATCAATTACACGAACAATGAAGCAAAGTGGATGACTTGTAGGGAACAATAGACAATTTCTCAGAAAGGACATTGAACCATCACCTCGAACGCAAGGAGGAAAACTGCCTCATAACATTGACCCTGGTGGACATTGACCCCATAGATAAGGAGATGACCTTGAGTGTTCCCTGAGGAACATCTGTCTCCCACTTTCCAGGAGATCTGCAACGGAAATGGTAGCTTGGACGTAATATACAAAGAGCTGATTTGGCGTGACACGTAAGTGACCTCACAGAACGTGACGATAGAGCCCAACCATTATTCTACTGCATACAAGTGGGACGTCTAAATGAGGCCAGCTGGAAGTCTTGAAGTGTGGGGTCGGGCGTGCAGTATAACATTGATATATCAAGCAGAGGGAAATGATCTCCTGTACCATTTCGTTCATTTCTTTATTGATTTATTTCAACTTTGAGAACTGAAAGCACAGCTCCTATCATACACATTCCAGCAAATCCTTTCTGCAGGACTCGCTGCAATCAACATTTCAGATAGAACACAAGTGAAGTAATATACAAACGTTATTAAACATAGTAGTACCGATTATAAAAATGTGATGCTATTAATAACTCAATGCTAATTTAGAAGATGTCATGTTCGCATATAAAAATGTTAATTAAAAGCAGTGAATAACTTTACAGCAGTAGAAGTGTCTCATTTATAGAAGTATTTCATGTAATGAGTTGCACGTTGCACATAATTTTTGACATGTGACGCCTTGAAGTCAAGAATTTTGGAACATAATTTGTTTTATAATGTTGCTTAACCTCTTTATAATACCTCTGTTGTTAAATTTTTTGTGTAACGTGTTAAATTTACTTTGAAATAGTATGGACATGAAAATAATTTATCTTTCCTCAATGACAGGACAGCCTGAGTTTATTTACATGCGTATGGGCTCCCAGTGTCGAACCGGATCACGAAGCAGCCTTTCTCACAGAGGAACCATGGCGGCTGGTGGCTGAAGGTCGCTACAATCACGTCCCGTACATGTCGGGAGTTACGGACCTCGAACTAGTTGCCCAAATTCACGGTTCGTTAGGTGAGGATTCACATACTCCTTTTAGATGACAAAGCCCAATACTTCAAACTGTAAACATTGTTGATGATATGGTCTGCAATCCGACGACCGGTTTGATGGAGCTCTCCACGCTATTCTATCCTGTACAAGCCTCTTTATGTCCGAATAACAGCTGTAACACACATCTATTTCAACCTGCTTACTGTATTAATCATTTGGTCTCTCTCTCCAATTATTAACCCCCCCCCCCCCTCTCCCCCAAATTTCCCTCTGTTAACCGTATCGACGACTCCTTCATGCCTCAGGTTACGTCCTACCAACTGATCCCTTCAATTACTCAAGCTGTGGTATGAATCGCTTTTTCCATTTCCTGCTCATTAGTTACTCGATCCGCCCAGCTAATACTTTCTTTTATAGCATCACGCTTCAAAACATTTCATTCTCTTCTTGTCGAAACTGTTTAACGTTAAGTTTCACTTACATACAAGTCTTCATTCGTGACAAATACATTCAGAAAAGACGCCTTAACCCTTAAATTTAAATTAGATGTTAACTAACTTTTCTTTCTCAGAAACCCCTTTCCCGCTATAGTCAGTCGACATTGTAAGTCCTCTCCACTTCAGACATCATCCGTTATTTTGCTGTCTAAATAGCAAAACTCATCTACTACTTTTACTGTCCCATTTCCTGATCTAATTCCTTCACCATCAATTGATTTAATTCGTCTACATTCCCTTTGCTTGTTTGGATTATGTGCTTATCTTATACACTCTCTTCTTCCTAATTCTTTGCTGTCTCTGGCAGAATTACGACGTCATTGGCATCCCTGTAAGGTTTTATTTCTTCTCCCTGAACTTCAATTCTCTCTCCTAATTTCGTCATTGTTTTCTCTACAGCTTAGTCAACGTACAGCTTGAATAATACTGGCGTTAGGCGACAACCCTCTCGCATCCCTTCTGAACCCCTCTTTCTCTCTCATCTCCATCGACTCGCAATTGCAGTCTGGTTTCGGTAGAAGTTATTGGTAACCTTTCGTTTCCTGTACATTATTCCTGCTACATTTAGAATTATAAGGAGTGTGTGCCAGTTTACACTGTCAACAGATTTCTGTAAATGTGTAAATGACATAACTGTAGATCTGCCTTACCATAGGTTTCGTAGGCATGTTTCAACATTTCTTTGGAACCCAAACTTATCTTTTACGTAAGTTTGACTTCTGCCAGATTTTTCCATTCTCCTGTACACAATTCATGTCAGTATTATCCAACCATGACTTGTTTAACTGATAGCTGGGTAATATTCATACTTCCAGCGAATAACCTCCTTTGGAATTGGAATTATTTCACTATTCTTTACGTCTGAACGTATTTCACGTGTCCTCTACAGCTTGCACACTAGGTAGAATAGTTTTGTTATGTCTGGCTCAACAATTCTGAGAAGATGTTGCCTATTCCATGGCCCTAGTTTTGACTTAAGTCTCTCAGCGCTCTGTCAAATTCTTTTCGCAAAATCACATCTCCCAACTCACTTTCATCTACTTCGTCTTCCCTGTCTGTGACATTACCTTCAAGTTTTTTGTCCTTGAGTAGCACTTCTATATATTCCAGTCACCTTTCCATGTTTCCTTATTGCTTACAAGGAACCCCTTGAGTGCGAGGTTGCAAGTTTAATATTTAGTGAGGCTGATTTGAAAGTGTGTTAACAATTATGACAGGAAAAATATTAACTGCTAATGATTCACCATGTGCATCAGGACGACTATAGAAAATGACTGTACGGGAGATACAGAGATCAACCTTATATGAGATGTAGGTATTACACTTCACGAAATGGACATCGGAGACATTCAAGAAATGTCCAAAACAAACCATTAACTAGCACCATGAACAGCGAATGAAAAATGGAGCGCCACAGTGATCACAAGGGTTCGCACCTTGGACGCTTAGCTGGGCACCCGCTCTTAAAGAATGCATATAAAATCATTTTGGTGTAAGGGGGTGGTGAGAACTGATGGAATGCGGTGGCATGCAGAGGAATGCAAAACACGAATTTCCGGCATGCTGGAGTATCTTGGGTCATCTTGGGTCAGTATCACTTCTGTTAATCAGTAGAACGAGAAACCAGTCGATGTGGCAAATATTTACTTTTCATTCATCCGATGACTAATTTCGGGTGGAGAACGATTTCCAATTATCATAACATAGTCCAAAATGGCATTTCCAAAGGCGTCAAAATGTGCAATGAACATTTACAGTGCATACAGAAAACTACACTGTAAATGTTCATTGCACATTTTTGACTTCTTCGATAATGCCATTTTCGACTATGTTACGATGATTTAAAAATGGCTCTCGGCCTGAAACTACATATCGAATGAATAAAAAGCAAAAATTTATGGCTTGGACTGGTTTTTCGTTCTACTAAAAGCAAGACAGTCTGCCATAGAGCTTACCTTGAAAATGTCTCTCCTTTAAGGTGTGGCTGCAGATAGTGCAATAATATGTTTTATAGGTAAGGAAAAAAATATCCAGAGGCTGAATTTGTCCCATGATTCCAAGTGGTATGAACTGCAATGTCACATCATTTTCAGGAGGGGTAATTTACTCGAAATCAGTATGATTTCTGTACGCAGAGCCGAAATCATGCAAAATCAAATTATTTTGACAAGTTATTGGGCAAAAGCAGTGCCCATTACGTAGTTGCAGTTCTCCTACACCCATATTCCCACTCTTGCTTGCTGTGACTTTAATATTCCTTACAGCACTTGGAAGATGACGCACACGAGAAAGAACCGTATGCAGCGGAACAGCTCCAACTTCTCGCAGCACAATAAATAACTTTCCAGCCAGCTTACCATCCAGATTAACATTCGGCATAATTGTATACGAATGCGTTAAGGCATTTCTATTAGTTGATCTTGACACAGCTCTCTTCGTACTTCTAATTTCCAGGAATTCTTTTAAATGCATTTCCTCTTCAAATCCCGATTGGTCGGGGTTGAAAACAAATTGCTGAACGATGGGATAAGCTTGTTCGTCTCATCTACAAATTTTCCGGCCGATTCCACAGTTTGTTGAGCATCGTCAAAATGGTTGAAATGGCTCTGAGCACTATGCGACTTAACTTCTGAGGTCATCAGTCACCTAGAACTTAGAACTAATTAAACCTAACTAACCTAAGGACATCACACACATCCATACCCCGAATTCGAACGTGCGACATTAGCTGTCGCTCGGTTCCAGACTGTAGCGCCTAGAACCCCACGGCCACTCCTGCCGGCATGCATCGTCAAATTGACGCTTTGTTTGAAATTTCGTTATCTTGCGTCTTCCATTTCAATAGCACTGTGTTTGAGGTTATGCAACCATCTATTGCTTCCTTCTAATTCACTGTAATCTGTGTCGCGCAAAGTCTGATGTCGATAACGTAGGTCATTATCATTCACATCCTGTAACTTTAAATGTGAACATTTTAGGTTAGGCTTTACCGTGACTGTTAACTGACATTAAATGAAACATCAGGTTTACTGTTACTAGTCGCTGTTTATTTATCTCCACGACAAGTTTCAAAGGTTTAAACCTCCATCATCAGGTGGATTTACATTTGTTAGTATGACATTTGTGTGTGTGTTGAGTTACGATTTCTTGGAGGAACTTGTGGCACTGTCTAGTGGAGGAAAGGAAACACTTTTCAGAACATAGTTAAGGGTTTCTTTTGACAAAAAATTAAACGTAATCTAACGGTAAACATAAAATAAGTAAAATAGAGTACCTACAATGGTCACAGGTTCCTTTCGCTGCCGTAGCACATCAAATGTATATGTATGAAGTTTAAGCTATTTTAACTTGTCAAAACCGGATTTATATACCACCTGAAGTATTTATTCGAACGCATGTATTCGACACCTCAAAACAAATACCTCCAAATCCTTAAAAAAAATATTCTGTAGTAATGTTGTTACGATCTATATTGTTTGCACTTTGCGGTAATGTTTTCTCTCCTGCTATACGATCCTTGCACCCAATAGTTTCCAGACGACATATTTGTTTACAAAGTATGACAGTATACATTTTATGTGCTACGGCAGCGAAAGCAACCTGTGACCACTGTAGGTACTCTATTTTAATTATTTTTTTCCGTTAGATTACGTTGAATTTTTTGTAAAAAAAAACCCTAAACCATGTTCTGAAATAGTGTTTCGTTTTCTCCACTAGGCAGTGCCACAAGTTCCTCTAAAAAATCGTAACACAACACACACACACAAATGTCATACTAACAAATGTAAATCCACCAGATGATGGAGATTTAAACCATCGAAACGCGTCGTGGAGATAAACAAACAGTAACTGGTAACATTAACCTGTTGTTTCATTTAATCACATCCTGTAAATTGTACTGCTGAGGACTTTAAATCTGTTCATAATTGTTTTATTTTTTTGCAGTGCTGCGGATGATCTCCCATGCAAGTAATTATGTTTAATACCCGCTCCTCGGACAGAGAGAGTCCGTCGCTGATTTTCACTGCAGAAGGGATCTGTCAGACAAGGATATGAACTACATGACTCAACACCTGTTTCAATATCACTTTCACTTGTTAAGCATGCATCGTGATCATTGTACTCCCCATGTAAACTGTCCGCAAAGTCGGGCACATACGACACCACACATTACATCAACTCATATTTCAGAAATGATAATATTTCACTTGCCACTTCTTTCTAAGACTGCGAAATTGCTTGGGTCCCTTTCTGACGAAATGTTGTTGTAGACACAATGCAAAGTTCGCTTTGTTTATCGTTGCCGTTGCTCTACTTTGGGTTAATACCACCAGCACTGTGGCGTTGTCGTGAGTTACTCGTCGACTAAGCAGTTCAACTGCGCTCCATAGCCTCAAGCCGTATCGCCATTGATCAGATAGCTGTAGTCCTTCCCTGTTGTAATTAACAGCCAATAGTGTGGTTTCGTGGTAGAAAATACGTCGTGCGTCGATTACCTTAGATATCATTCGCCTTCTGCAACGTTTCTCTCAGGCGTTCCTTGTTAGTACTGGATTCCCATCTGAGGTATGTTTACACAGTCGCTCCTCTTTTCTCGAAAGGTCTCTCTAATTTTTCTGTAGGTGGTGCCTGTGACTCCTCTGGTTATGCATGCTTCTACATGCTTGCATTTTTTTTCGAGCGATTCGCTCTTTGCCATTTTGATCGTCCTGTAAATTTGATTTCTTAGGCATTTGGGTTCCATTTTATCTGCTCCATCGACTAAAGATTTATATTTTCTCCTTTCATCAGTTAGATTCAGTACATCGTACACTGTGACTTGCCCTTAGCTGGAGAGGCGCGAGTGACTTAAATGAATGACATCGTCGCACCTTTTCAGTGCACTGAATCGCCCTAAGACCAGTCGGGATCGCGTAGTGAAGGCTGAGGAGGGACAGGCTGTATCCCTGCTAACCAACGCCTAGCAGCCATTCTTTTCGAGGCCCTACCTTACCGATTACTATATGCTGTCCTGGTACTTAGTTTTCAATACCGGATACCAACCTAACTAATTACGTAATATTTTTTATTGTTTTCAGCGTTTATTAATTAATGACAGATTATAACTCTCTCATACAGCGGGGAACAACACTCGCAGCGTGTTTTCTAAAATATTAATAATTTATATGAATTTAGATGAATTTAATTAAGTTGAACTGTTTGCACCTGTGGATAACTACTCGTTTATCATTGTAAATGTATTGTATTATCGTCATTATAAAACATCTGCAGAAAAGTATCAGGTCCCAGTGTGTTTGATTAGAATATGATTGCAATTTTTAGTTTGAACGCTAAACGTTAACCGCTTTGCTCTTATGGAAACGTAGGCCGTTTCATGACGTCATGAGCCATCTCTCCAGTGTCGCAGTACGCTGTGATCTGGGAGTGCGCTGTTGACACGTAGATTATGTCACACGTCCAGTTACGTATTATCTAGAATTGGGGGCAACCGCAGCCAAATGTCCGCATTTTTATATGAAGGTAACGAACTCTCTTATTTGGCTGTAGAAAGTTTATTAAAACCACGACTGGTTTCACTCCAATTTAGGCGCAACCTGAAATGATTTAAACAGGGATTAAATAGGAAGTATTTTGCAAGTCTTTTTTTACGATTTTTCTTTTTACACAGGCTTAGTAGATACAGTTACATGAAGCAGAATAATCTCGCACATTGGGTATTTACGTAATTGTGTCTACAACATTGCTTAACGCTTTTCTTGAAGCCTGTCCCCGTTCTCCACATCACTGACAAAATTAAAATCAGTAAGAAGCATTTCTCAATTAGATAAAATGTTGTGTCTTTAAAACAGAATAAACTGAATGTTTTGGCGGAGAGAGAGTAAAAGAAGCTCTTAAAAGCGTGCGAAATTGTACATGAGCACCAATAAGAAACACACCATAATATCAGGTGGAGGTGCTTATATACAATTTCGCACGCTTTGAATGGCTTATTTTACTCTAACCGCACCTAATACTCGTCTTATTTTGTTTTAAGGACATCCAATTTTATCTATTTGACAAACGATTCTAGTGCGTCTTCGTTTTATCGATGACGTAAAGGACGGGAGGAGGCTTGAAGAAGAGCGTTAAAAATGATGTAGACACGATTATGTAAGTACCTAATGTGAAGGTCTACTCTACTCCATGTAATAGTACCCACTAAGCCAGTGTAAAAAGAAACCTTGGAAAAAATGGAAAAATATTTCCTTTGCAATCCCTCATTAGATCGCTTGAGGATGCGCCTATACTGGTGTGAAAGCGGTCGTGGTTTTAATAAACTTTCTACAGCCCTAGCGTTGTTTATTGCTTTCCTATATAAAAGTCCAATTAAGCTGATGAACAGTGAGAGGTGGAGAAAATGTGTATTATGTGGGCAGCATATGGACAGTAGGGTATATTATCGACTTTCATAATATATAATATAGAATACATGGCATTAGTGTTGTTATTGAAACCATAAGAAATTGTAAATAGTGTCTCTGAAAGGTATGTATCGTGCTAGAAATAACTCTGGCTAACAGTAATAAAACCTTCCTTGGACCATAAACGTTTTCCGGCCACAAATTTCATTGTAGGGGGGAACAGGTGAAACAGAAACACAGCCTAAGACTGGTGAATAGTGTGGATAAGTGAACAGTTTACATTTCAGATATGTCTGTTTTCCACTGAAAAAGAATCTTTGTGACAAAGCTCACTGTTCTTACCAAAGGATTTCCTCTTTAGCAGTCTGAGATTCCTTTCCATTATTTTTTAATCCACATAAGGCGGAACGCTTGTATAATATTTGCCAGTTATGATTTAATACTCTACAAATTTACAAGATGGTGGATTCCTAGAAAATAGTCGCCATGATTCTGACAGGAGGGATTGACTTCGTCTTTGTATGTGAACGGCCTCCGTGTTTCCACCCACTACTTCGATCAATATTTTGTTTGCGACGTGAAATGATCGACCCCTATCTCATCAGCCGTTATAAGTAAGTGAACAAAATCAATTATTTGCTGCTAAGCGGTAGAAAAAACGCATTTTCCCATTTGCGTTTGGTCGACAGTGAACAAACGGAGCCGGCCGCGGTGGTCTCGCGGTTCTAGGCGCTTCAGTCCGGAACCGCGCGACTGCTACGGTCGCAGGTTCGAATCCTGCCTCGGGCATGGATGTGTGTGATGTCCTTAGGTTAATTAGGTATAAGTAGTTCTAAGTTCTAGGGGACTAATAACCACAGCAGTTGAGTCCCATAGTGCTCAGAGCCATTTGAACCATTTTTTTTAACAAACGGGGCACCTATCTTCTAGAAAAGTTTCTAACAGTACTTCTTGTCAGTGTAAGGCGTTCTTTCTCCTGATGCGCTCAAGGCGACAGGTATCTGGTACAGCTTTACTTCATCTGACACCACGTGATGCTTTTCGTCACCATTCTGTGATTACACCATTACGGTCGCCTGTAATATCATCGTCTTCAAGACAAATACGTCTACGCTTAAGTTCAGTAGGCATTTTCTACAACGTTGAAAATGAATGAGCTTTCTTACACCCCGTCAGTAACTCTGGAGCAATATTTTGGTTAGCTGTAAACTATCCAAAACGAATAATTTAACGGCGAAGTAGCATTAATTTTTTCCTTTTGATCCCCACCTATACAATACGCCAAATTGCACCGGACCGTTATAATTAAACTTTTTCTATTTAACACGTTATAACACGGAAACTAATTACCGTAGGAGTACTAAACTTGGTAGCAATACAGTCAAGGACATGGGGAAGAGAAATAATGCAGAATTCAACTGAAAAGCTTTCAATGTACTGCAACGTAACATCGTACCATCACATACCGGCTCCATTATCGCTACAAAAGGGACTCAATATAGCGATCGTCAGTGTCCAGAAAAGTCTGAAAGGGCAGGATTACATTCTACGTAGCAGAACGAAACATGTCCGTAGATATGGAGGCTATTTATCTTGTTATGCTGCGCTTCGGATCAGTACATGTATGAATGTTCCCCTGGTAAACCCTGGCCTTCAGGAAGCCCCGCAGCCATAAACCACAGGTACTGAGATCAGGTGATCATGTTGGCCAAGCTTTTGGAAACGATCGGCTGGTAATTCGATCATTTCCAAATGTGTTTCCGAGAAGTAGATGAACTTCACGATCGATGTGCGGTGGGGCCCCCATCTTCACGAAAACTATTGAGTTCAATGCGTCTCTCTCTTGTAGGACAGGTATCACATGCTGGCGAAGCATATCGCAGTAACGCTGGCCAGTGACAACGCACGTCTTTGGTGCTTGAGTGCCAGCCGGTTCAAGAAATAATGGGCCAATGATGAACATAGCCGTGAAGCCACCGGTGACACGTTCCCCATAACCAGTCAGAGAAAATGAGCTTCACCTGTCAGTGGGATGGTCCAGGGACAGCCCTCGTCAACTTCAGTCCTTGCGAGAAAGTGAAGAACGAAATCAACTCGTCGTTGTGCATCCTGTGGTGCAAGCTGCTGTACGATATGGATCCTGTACAGATACCATTTGAGAATGGTTCGAAGCACCTTCTGTACATACAGAACGCACACTGCCTGACGGTCGAGAATTGCGCGCAGCGTTATCTGCCATTTCACCAGCCAGCTAGGGTGCATCCGGTCGTCGGCTTCTTCTCGGAGCGACATCCAGTTCTCCAGTCGATTCGAACTTCTTCATCATGCTCCGCACGGCAGGTGGAGGGAGAGGACCCTTCCGTAATCCTTTCATCCGGCGATGTTTTCAAAGTGCAGCTGCAGCAATACTGTTGTTTTGATAATAGATCTTCACTAACAATGACCTGCTCCTTTTGTCCAAGTTCACGTATACACTTCAACAAGCGCACGGCGACTGGTCAGGTGTGTGAGACTATGAACTGATCGCGGGGCACCTGGTGACCATAGTTGCAACTGGACGGTGGCGCTGTGACGCATGGCAATCATGCACCCCCTACTCTGGACATTAATGCTACCAAGTTTTGTAATCATACGGTAATTAGTTTCTGTGTTACGACGTGTTAAACAGGGAAAGTGTAACTATAACCACCCAATACATCAGTGTAAACAAAACTGTACAAAGATCGAGTTGAAATTCAACTTACATAATTGTAGCAAGTTCACCGACCAAATCACATTTCTATGATGTTAACGCCATCTCAAGACGGCGCGAGATGGCCCAATGGTTAGCAAAGTGGACTCGCATTCGCGAGGACGACGGTTCAAGTCTGCGCCCGGCCATCCATATTCAGGTTTTCCGTGATTTCTCTACATCGCTTCAGGCTAATGAGAGGATGGCTCTTTTGAAAGAGTACTGATCATTTCCTTCCCCATCCTTTCGTAATCAGAGTCTGGGCGTAGGCTACGTCTCTGACGACCTCACTATCGATGGGTCATTAAAGTTTGACCTTCCTCCTTCCTGTCTTGCCATCTCTTCCAGGCTCTGTACCACCCACGTTTCCATGTCTTGGACTCTGCGAGCGTGCTATGCCCACACTCTTTCGATCGTGTTTCGATTGCTGCTTTCAGTTCTGTTTATTGTGTACTGCTTACGTCACAGGTAGCTAACAGGAACTAGCTTTTATATTTTAAATGACCTATTATTACTATACCTTCGTTTACGCTTTAGAGCTTTTGTTAACTTTATTTCTGATTCCATCCGTTTGCATTATGACTTGGCCCTTTCTTAGAGCTGTTCTTGCGTGTACGCTGTGCCTGTGAGTTTATCATTCTTTGACATGCTACACTCGATTAACTTTATTGTATTGCGTATGTGACAGACACTTATTTGTAGATATCTTTTGTAATTTTTTAGAACTATATATCTTTCTTAAAGTGCATTTTAATGTGTCCGATTTAGATTTGGGCAGAGTTTCTAAGAGCATATTTGTGACATTGTATCACGCCATTGGAAACTGCTTCGGCCAGCGACATCTTGCAGTTACACCCCCTCAGCTCTGCAGTCGTAAGCACCGTACACAAGCGGTGACCCGGCGTTATGGGCCATGAATGTTTACCATTTTATCATGATTTTGCCCTATGTGACCATGCCATTTACGGCTATATATTTTATTTGCTTACTCGGTTAAGTTCGTGAAAACAGTTATGTTTTGCTAACTTCTCATACTATGTACATTAGGATGCTACTTGTAACGTTATAGTTGATAGCCTGCTATATGATCATAATGATTAAAACCAGCAACTGAGTAAACGAACATTTGTGATCAGAGACTGTTGTGGTACTGACATAAAAGATTACATATGTTATCTGATGAATGAGCTGCAAGTTATCCTTTCCTGGCCACAAAGAGTGATAACATCGAAAATTACAATACCAGAATAAAAATGACCTATATTAATGTTTACTAATTTAACTTAATCTTCCTTAGAAAACTGCTTCTATAATGTTTTATCACTTATCCAATGATACAAAACGCAAGGCGGCTAACACAGCTAAATCTGAGAGCAAATCAAAGACTGTTTATTGCGATGCCCCTTTCTCTTCCTTCGTAAGAACATTGGGTTTATGTAGTGGTGGCTCCATTCTCGAAAAAACCTGGATTTAATGGATTTGTTCCCGAGCTCTGAAGTTTTTATAGTTTACCTCAAAAATTCACTGTGAATATTAATTTATCGGTACAAACGCATGACTGGGATATGGCATACGCATCTCACTAATGTTAATAATGGTCCGTTGTTCCGGGAGTCGCCAAGCTCGAAAGAAGACTGAATCATAAAAGAAGGAATGACCAACTGTTTGAATTTCACGCACCAATGAATAAAAAACCGCACACTGCACTCAATTAAAGGAAATAGAATTAGAATATGTTCAATTCAGTTCGCTTTGTAAAGAAAACAACTGACTACTGGATTAACACCAAATTATATATTCTTCAAACCGGATTTCAGGCACTCCACCTCGTCATAACTTCTTAACAATCTTTACATCAATATTAAGAATAATTGCAGTGGCTCTAGCCTGACGCAAGTGTAGACACGCAAATCTAAGCCAAAACTGACTGATTCATACAGTTATAAGGATTGTATTGTTTTGACAGGGAAACAGTGGGATTTTCTAAACATGTATGGTGGTGTCTGATTGTTCTATATCGTGTCTCCCTACTACTTTCGCGCAACGACGCTCTTAGCGTGTTTTTTAGGGAATTGACTAGTTTGAACCTGGTAAGGAGACGCCAGCCCACACATGACATGTAGAATTCAGAAGAGTTCAGTGAGACTAGCGATGATATAACCAAATACTAAATGATCTCAGCGTCAGCTCCACTGCACTCCCTGTAAAAGAATCTTAATTCTAACTAAATATAGTGGAAAGGGTTCAAGGCTTTCCTATTTTTAGTTAGCTGGTAAAATAACGTCGAAAAAGCAGTTAAGTTTACCATTGGAAATTTATTCTAATCACAAAACATCGTTTATAAATTGCACTATCGATAAAAGGAAATGTGTTAATACAGGATGGCAAAAACCAACTGCGTTCAACAAAAACGTGAACGAATGTTCCCTAAATGGGTTTCCAAGTTCTACAATCGATCGAAGGATGACCTATGCCGTATCACATCTATAATCTAGGTTTAATTTAAGTTTCACAAAAGAGAAAACTATCAAAATGGTCGAAAGTGACCCTCAATTATCTTTAATTACTTATTTAACTTGTCGTAAATTACAGTGGCTGATGTGGCTTCTCAATAACTATATAAAAGAAAAATCATCGCGTTTCAGATCTGTTCTTCAAGTGGCAAATGTGAACACCATGAGTTTTAATTAACGATCGCCACTATTATTAGGCAAAACGGGGGTGTAACAGATGAGACTTCTGTAGTTCTGAGTGAAGCCTTATGCGCTCAAAAATGCGGCATCGCGTGCGTTCATTACCTTGTCGGTGTTTAGGCAGCGTCAGGGCAGCGGCGAGCAGCACAGCTCCGCTCACCTCGCCATCTCGGAAGCAACTCTCTCCTAACTTCTCCTTACTACAATTTACCGAAGTTGGTTTAAAAAAATATCTGGCTGTGTTTTCATCTGACCAATCAGGGTCTCAATGTTAACCTTAAGCTCCGCCTACAAAAATTCTGTCTATCCAATGAGAAACCTTATACTTTTCGTGGTGGGGCAATATTTTTTATAGTTTTCAACGTAACAGAGACGCAAAAAAGTCTGACGCTAAAACTTGCAGCTGGTGTGGTCCTTTTAGCGTTATCGTAAGATCTATACTGTTCTTTTGGAGGGCTCTATCTTTTAACATGGGCTGGCGGGTGGTCCTAATGTAACAGGCACGCGAAAAAGTCTCACGCTAAAACTTGCGGGTGGTAGTGGCCCTTTTTGTGTTATCGTAAAATCTATACTGTTTTTCTGGAGGGCTCTAGCTTTTAACATGGGCTGGGAGTGGACCTTGACGTAACAGACACGCGAAAAAGTCTCACGCTAAAATGTGTGGGTGGTAGTCTTAGAGGTAGGCTGGCGGCGTGGGTGTCCAGTCCGTCCCTTATGGTAGGGCCTTCTAGCTTAGCACGTTTCTGCTCTCTGTTTCTGTTCTCGTTTCTCCCCTCGGAACTGCGTCGGTCTCACGGTGGGAAGGTACGACATGCATTTAGGCATTCTTGTGTTAGTCTGTGGTATTCCATTTGCTCATTCGTTACTCGTATTACTTTGACTAATTTAATGTCACGATGTATTCAGAGCTATGTGACATACTACTAGATTTTTCTTATTATGTCAGGGTTTTCATGGAAGGTGTTGGATTTGCCTGACAGCTTACAATTTTTACCCTGTGCTGTTTGGTCCTTTTCACACCTTCATTGCGTGTATGTCAGTATTACATATACTGCATTCCTCAGTATTCGAATCTGGATGGCGCCTCGGAAATTCTTTGTCGACGATATGGGAAAAATTTTCCACAAATCATTAATCACAAAAAAATGATTTTTCACCACTTTTCGCTCACCTCCCATCACTCAGCAACAATCTCAACTCAGTATTTTCCTAAATTATCAATATATGGCGTATGCAGCAACCGCTCTCAACCATGTTTAAAATTGTTCCTAAATTATATTTGAAACTAGTCTTCTAACGGGTGAGAAGCAAAACGTTAGTGTCTTGGAGGTTACAACAGTGAGAAACAACTACAAACTCGATGCATGTTGTTATATCAGCATGTCTCACGAGACTAAACTTGAATCACTAAAAAATAACCGAGCGAGGTGGCGCAGTGATTAGACACTGGACTCGCATTCGGGAGGACGACGGTTCAATCCCGCGTCCGGCCATGCTGATTAAGGTTTTCCGTGATTTCCCTAAATCGCTCCAGGCAAATGCCGGGATGGTTCCTTTCAAGTGGCACGGCCGACTTCCTTCCCCGTTCTTCCCTAATCCGATGAGACCGATGACCTTGCTGTCTGGTCTCCTTCCCCAAAACAACCAATAACTAAAAAATAATTCTCTCTGGTGCTAAATCTGTCATGAACCTGGATAAAAAAAGACAGTGGAGTGAATGAAATTTCCAGAAGAGTCACTGATTCCATCCTGATCCATACCTACACGCTTTTGAGATGCGTTCGATACCTCATATTTGGATTAAAATCTGCTGTAGAATTTGAAAGAGGCCTTAACGTTGTGCAGTTGAGGATACAAACATTTAATGTCAAAGCCATATACAGCAGTTCATGTTTTTCTCAAGACAATGGTGTTATTCACAGACAATCTGCTACTACTGACGTATTTTTAGTTTTTGTAACAAGAATTACTTCTGGATTTTGTTTCTGCTTCTTCTTATTAAACTCTGTCCGAACAGCCCTCGAAGGCCCAAAAGTACCTACCGCCGTGTCATCCTCAACCCCAAGGCGTCACTAGATGCGGATAGGGAGGGGCATGTGGTCATCACACCACTCTTGTTGTCAGTGTGCAAGACCGGAGCCGCTACATCTCAGTCAAGTAGCTCCTCAATTTGTCACAGAAGGGCTGAGTGCACCCCGCTTGCCAACAGCTTTCGGCAGCCAGGTCGGTCCCCCATCCAAGTGCTAGCCAAGCCCGACAGCGCTTACTTTGGTATTCTGACGGAAACCGATTATACCACTGCAGCAAGGCCGTTCGCTTTCTTTTTTCCTTATTAAATGTTAATTTTACTACCTTAAAAGAGTCGCGTTTGATTGTCATTGCAGGTACTGGATCGCTGGCTACAGAAGAAGACATTAGCAACCTGAACGCAAACTTTGAGGAAATTGTTGCTTGTGACCTGAGACTTCCGACCAGAGAGGAGCAGCTCAGTGGCGCTCATTCAGTGAGACTGTTTTACTACAACGACAGCGAGATCACGCTGCAGGACAACTACACCACAGCTCTGGTAAGTAGCACGCGTACTCGCCTCAGCTCCTGATCTGTGGAACGTCTGTGTAAAGTCATCAGCTCTGACAATGGCTTAATATTACTCATAGATAAACTAATGTAGTCTATCTAAATTATGTGGTGTTCAATTTTCAGTAAACTGGAAATTTGTGGTAACACACACACACACACACACACACACACACACACACACACACACACACACACACACACACACACATGCCCGAGGAAGGACTCGAACCTCCGACTGGGGCAACCGCGGGGACCGTGACAAGAACCCTATTTTCAGTAGCCACACAGATATTACCAGTAGTTCATACACTCCTGGAAATGGAAAAAAGAACACATTGACACCGGTGTGTCAGACCCACCATACTTGCTCCGGACACTGCGAGAGGGCTGTACAAGCAATGATCACACGCACGGCACAGCGGACACACCAGGAACCGCGGTGTTGGCCGTCGAATGGCGCTAGCTGCGCAGCATTTGTGCACCACCGCCGTCAGTGTCAACCAGTTTGCCGTGGCATACGGAGCTCCATCGCAGTCTTTAACACTGGTAGCATGCCGCGACAGCGTGGACGTGAACCGTATGTGCAGTTGACGGACTTTGAGCGAGTGCGTATAATGGGCATGCGGGAGGCCGGGTGGACGTACCGCCGAATTGCTCAACACGTGGGGCGTGAGGTCTCCACAGTAAATCTATGTTGTCGCCAGTGGTCGGCGGAAGGTGCACGTGCCCGTCGACCTGGGACCGGACTGCAGCGACGCACGGATGCACGCCAAGACCGTAGGATCCTACACAGTGCCGTAGGGGACCGCACCGCGACTTCCCAGCAAATTAGGGACACTGTTGCTCCTGGGGTATCGGCGAGGACCATTCGCAACAGTCTCCATGAAGCTGGGCTACGGTCCCGCACACCGTTAGGCCGTCTTCCGCTCACGCCCCAACATCGTGCAGCCCGCCTCCAGTGGTGTCGCGACAGGCGTGAATGGAGGGACGAATGGAGACGTGTCGTCTTCAGCGATGAGAGTCGCTTCTGCCTTGGTGCCAATGATGGTCGTATGCGTGTTTGGCGCCGTGCAGGTGAGCGCCACAATCAGGACTGCATACGACCGAGGCACACAGGGCCAACACCCGGCATCATGGTGTGGGGAGCGATCTCGTACACTGGACGTACACCTCTGGTGATCGTCGAGGGAACACTGAATAGTGCACGGTACATACAAACCGTCAACGAATCCATCGTTCTACCATTCCTAGACGGCAAGGGAACTTGCTGTTCCAACAGGACAATGCACGTCCGCATGTATCCCGTGCCACCTAACGTGCTCTAGAAGGTGTAAGTCAACTCCCCTGACCAGCAAGATCTCCGGATCCGTCCCCCATTGAGCATGTTTGGGACTGGATGAAGCGACGTCTCACGCGGTCTGCACGTCCAGCACGAACGCTGGTCCAACTGAGGCGCTAGGTGGAAATGGCATGGCAAGCCGTTCCACAGGACTACATCCAGCATCTCTACGATCGTCTCCATGGGAGAATAGCAGCCTGCATTGCTGCGAAAGGAGGATATACACTGTACTAGTGCTGACATTGTGCATGCTCTGTTGCCTGTGTCTATGTGCCTGTGGTTCTGTCAGTGTGATCATGTGATGTATCTTACCCCAGGAATGTGTCAATAAAGTTTCCCCTTCCTGGGACAATGAATTCACGGTGTTCTTATTTCAATTTCCAGGAGTGTATGAACGATAAAAGCCGTAATTTTTCCCGAGGTCAAGCAGCTTTACTGTATGGTTAAATGATGATGGCGTCCTCTTGGATAAAATATTCCGGAGGTAAAATAGTGCCGCCATTCGGATCTCCGGGCGGGGACTACTCAGGACGGCGTCGTTATCAGGAGAAAGAAAACTGGCGTTCTGCGGATCGGAGCGTGGAATGTCAGATCGCTTAATCGGACAGGTAGATCAGAAAATTTAAAAAGGGAAATGGATAGGTTAAAGTTAGATATAGTGGGAATTAGTGAAGTACGGTGGCAGGAGGAACAAGACTTTTGGTTAGGTGAATACAGGGTTATAAAAACAAAATCAAATAGCGGTAATGCAAGAGTAGCTTTTATAATGAATGAAAAATAGGAGTGCGGGTAAGCTACTACAAACAGCATAGTGAACGCATTATTGTGGCCAAGATAGACACGAAGCCCACTACAGTAGTACAAGGTTATATGTCAACTAGCTCCGAAGATGATGAAGAAATTGATGAAATGTATGATGAGTTAAAAGAAATTATTCAGGTAGTGAAGGGAGATGAAAATATAATAGTCATGGTTGACTGGAGTTCGAGAGTAGGGAGAGTAAGAGAAGGAAACATAGTAGGGTGTAAGAAATGAAAGCGGAAGCCGTCTGGTACAATTTTGCACAGAGCATAACTTAATCATAGCTAACACTTCGTTCAAGAATCGTAAAAGAAGGTTGTATACATGGGAGAATCCTGAAGATACTAGAAGGTATCAGATAGATTATATAATGGTAAGACAGAGATTTAGGAACCAGGTTTTAAATTGTAAGACATTTCCAGGGGCAGATGTGGACTCTGATTACAATCTATTGATATAAACTGTGGATTAAAACAGAAGAAACTACAGAAAGGTAGGAATTTAAGGAGATAAGACCTGGATAAACTGACTAAACCAGAGGTTGTACATAGTTTCAGGGAGAGCATAAGGGAACAATTGACACGAATATGGGAAAGAAATATAGTAGAAGACGAATGGGTATCTTTGAGGGATGAAGTAGTGAAGGCAGCAGAGGATCAAGTAGGTAAAAATACGGGAGCTAATAGAAACCCCTGCGTAACAAAAGCTATATTGAATTTAACTGATTAAAGGAGAAAATATAAAAATGTAGTAAATGAAGCAGACAAAAGGGAATACAAACGTCTCAAAAATGAGATCGGCAGGAAGTGTAAAACGGCTAAGAAGGCATGGCTAGAGGACAAATGTAAGGATGCAGTGGCGTATCTCACCTGGGGTAAGATAGATACTGCATACAGGAAAATTCAGGAGACCTTTGGAGAAAAGAGAACCACTTGTATGAATATCAAGAACTAAGATGAAAATCCAGATCTAAGCAAAGAAGGGAAAGCTGAAAGGTGGAAGGTGGAAAGAGTATATAGAGGGTCTATACAAGGGCGATGTACTTCAGGACAGTATTATGGAAAAGGAGGAGGATGTAGATGAAGATAAAATGTGAGATAGGATACAGCGTGAAGAGTTTGACAGAACACTGAAAGACCCGAGTCGAAACAAGGCCCCCCGGTGTAGACAACATTCCATTAGAACTACTGACAGCCTTGGGAGAACCAGTCCTGACAAAACTGTACCATCTGGTGAGCAAGATGTAAGAGACAGGCGAAATACCCTAAGACTTCAAGAATAATATAATAATGCCATTCCCAAAGAAAGCAGGTGTTGACAGATGTGAAACTTACCGAACTATCAGTTTAATAAGTCACAGCTGCAAAATACTAATGCGAAATCTTTACAGAGGAATGGAGAAACTGGTAGAAACCGACCTCGGGGAAGATCAGTTTGGATTCCGTAGAAATGTTGGAACAAAATGAGGCAATACTGACCCTACAACTTAACTTAGAAGAAAGATTAAGGAAAGGTAAACCTACGGTTCTAACTTTTGTATGCTTAGAGAAAGGTTTTGACAATGTTGACTGGAATACTATCTTTCAAATTCTACAGGTTGCAGGGGTAAAATACAGGGAGCGAAAGACTATTTACAATTTGTACAGAAACCAGATGGCAGTTATAAGAGTCGAGGGGCATAAAAGAGCAGCAGTGGTTGGGAAGGGAGTAAGACAGGGTTGTAGCCTCTCCCCGATGTTATTCAATTTGTATATTGAGCAAGCAGTAAAGGAAACAAAAGAAAAATTCGGGGTAGGTATTAAAATCCATGGAGAAGAAATAAAAACTTTGATGTTCGCCGATGACATTGTAATTCTGTCAGAAACAGCAAAGGACTTGGAAGAGCAGTTGAACGGAATAGACAATGTCTTGAAAGGAGGATATAAGTTGAACATCAACAAAAGCAAAACGATGATAATGGAATGTAGTCGACTGAAGTCGGGTGATGCTGGGGGGCCGGCCGCGGTGGTCTCGCGGTTCTAGGCGCGCAGTCCGGAACCGTGCGACTGCTACGGCCGTAGGTTCGAATCCTGCCTCGGGCATGGATGTGTGTGATGTCCTTAGGTTAGTTAGGTTTAAGTAGTTCTAAGTTCTAGGGGACTGATGACTACAGCTGTTAAGTCCCATAGTGCTCAAAGCCATATGAAACATTTTTCGGAAGCTGGGGGAATTAGATTAGGAAATGAGACTCTTAATGTAGTAACGGAATTTTGCTATTTGGGGAACAAAATAACTGATGATGGTCGAAGTAGAGAGGATATAAAATGTAGACTGGCAATGGCAAGGAAAGCGTTTCTGAAGAAGAGAAATTTGTTAACATCGAATATAGATTTATGTATCAGGAAGTCGTTTCTGAAAGTATTTGTTTGGAGTGTAGCCATGTATGGAAGTGAAACATGGACGATAAATTGTTTGGACAAGAAGAAAATAGAAGCTTTCGAAATGTGGTGCTACAGAAGAATGCTGAAGGTAGATCACATAACTAGTGAGGAGGTATTGAATAGAATTGGGGAGAAGAGGAATTTGTGGCACAACTTCATTAGAAGAAGGTATCGGTTGGTAGGACATGATCTGAGGCATCAAGGGATTACAAATTTAGCATTGGAGCGCAGCGTGGAGGTTAAAAATCGTAAAGGGAGACCAAGAGATGATTACACTAAGCAGATTCAGAAGGATGTAGGTTGCAGTAGGAACTGGGAGATGAAGCAGCTTGCACAAGATAGAGTAGCATAAAACTAATCTCAGGACTGAAGACCACAACAACAACAACAACATGTGAACGATATATCGATTATATGAGTGCCATTAAACAAAATCGACCTGGAAGTAATGACATTTCAATCACTGGCATGTTCATTTACACAAGTATATCTGCTGCTGCCTGATGGGAAAGTGTGTGCATACGGTAACTAAAACAGTTGATTAAAGAATAGGGAATGGGATTCATTTGGCTAGTGCGATTCTCCAATCAATCGTGATGCGCACGCTCGTACCTAGCCAAACACAGGATACTGCGTTGTGGGTTGGGGGAGGCAGTCTGTATGCAGATGATTCACTCTTGCAACGCTAATCTTTCAGTTCCTGATACAGGTGGTCCTTCAGATCGCTTTAATACTCATGATCAATTCTACCCGCTGCACGCTGCCACTACTTGCGGTGCAAACTGGCTCTTCAAGTCGAAAGTGGAAGAAAATAGGTAATACTCTTAAAAATCTGCCGGACATTACGACACAATCTTGTAATTACTTGCGAGAAGCGCTATTCATATCAGTCTACAGTATATCAAAACACTGAGAGCTACCACTGGGCTATGGCTAAATATAAACAAAGCCTCTGAACTGTATCGAATGCATTCTCCTAACATCCAAATCGGCCTCTCCGACTCAAGTGGGATGTGAGTAACTGTGCGCAAAGGAAACAACTTGAAAATGAATAGCCCTGACAGCTCAGTCGTGGATGTGGTCCTTGTCAAAATCAGTAGTATTAAATAGTTATGGGGCTCATCTGTCTACTGAAACCAAAAACAGGTTAGGTTTGACCGTAGTTCATTGTTATTAAAATGCAAAATGAAACAAAGATATGATTTATAAATGAAACAGTACCCTCTCCAAACCAACAGAAACGAGAGAAAGTTCGAACACAGCAATCCTTACACTGAAAGAAATTAAAAACAACTATCGAAAATCAAAGTCCACGGAAAGGTTGTAGGGGAAAGAAGATGGTAAATAACCCGCCCTTCATCAAAATAAATCAAACACACAATTTCGTCTCGAACATAATCATTGCGTCGATCTTTGGGGGGTGAAGGAAAACTCGTGCAGGAACCCTTAAATATCTGAATCATAGGCTAGCCATCGAACACAATGTTATTCCTCTCGAGGTGCCTTAAATTTGTAAAGAAGGCCTGCCATCGTGTCGTCACTCCCATTCCTCCGTCTCTTAGGTGACGTGAACTTACCATTTTACTGCGTTATGAGCTGGTGGACTGCGACCTAAGTGGCTTCTGAAGCCGAAGTCTAAGTCTCGTGCAGCAGTCCGAAGACGTGAGACCAAGAAGTCTCAACGGAACTCGAAGCAGAATTGCCTCACAAGTGATACTCGCCCAAGTTCTCCGCAGAGAAGCTGACCCAAATACACCGGTTGGCCAAACAGGAAGTTCCGCCAATGGGATGCTGCGTAACAAACATTGCCTTCTCTCCTACGAAAAGTTTATTTACCTGCTTGCCTTTTTTTTCAAGTGAAATGAAATATTAAAAATTTACGTTGTTATTTGACACCGACATAAAGCAAGATGTGCGGCCTGTTGTGTTAAAATATGTGAATATTAAATTGTTTGATAACACATCGACGAGCCATCTTCACATCTAAAATACAAAAAAAACTGCGTAACAAAAATGAACAATAGCTTAATATATTGCGTATTTGAACTTATCTTGTATGATACATACCGTTAAAACCTTTAGTACTTGATTACTTGTATACCAACCACCAAGCATTATACATCGTCATAACATGATCAGATGAATCGTCCTTATTGTCATGTGCAAACCAAAAATATGTTTGTAGATCGTGACAAAATAAAGTGCAAAGTAAATTTGGTTAGTTGTTTATAGCTGTGATCTTACCTAAAGTAAGTTGTCATGTTACATGAAATCTGTCGCTAGCCATGTCTTTCACTGCTAATGCTACAGTAACAAGGAAGTAGCTGCATGACGGCTGTCAGAGAACTAGCACCACACACGCTGCGTTATTGCTAGAAGAAAGCAGTGTGAGATGGCGTTGCTAGCCAACTAAATTTTAGAAATACGTGTCTCTGTAGCAATATGCAAAGTGGCAGCGAAACGAACATTCAACTAGATTTACGTCATTTAAATTGTAAGGAACTGTGCTTCATTTCCACAATCTGTAGTAACCATATAGGCTTTTCGTTGAGTAATAACAAAAGGTAAAATATTAAAAAGAAGAAAAGTAAAATTGTCATAAGCGAAAATAATAAACATTGCGATGTAGGAAAGTATGTACAGTGCCAATGATAAAAAACCATACTATTGAATGATAAAGCGAGTAATACTATAACTCGAAGTCTAGTTGCCAATTGTAATCAGCTTCACAACTGGTTACAATTGCACGAGTAAATGGATTGATAACCTAACTCTATTTGATGTTATATGCAAACGTAATTAGCTTTAAACTTATGTATGCTCAGAATGAGGTGTCACCTCACTGTATGGGTAAAATCACAATTTGAGTGACAACATATTCAAGGCCAAGTAGACAAGATGTAAGCCATAAAGAAGATATACAAACCAAATTTAGCTAAAGCTCTAGGTGCTGGATACACAATAAGGCACATCTAGTGAAATAGGTCAAAATATCGAAATTTGGCATTAGTTCTACGCATAAAACTTAAACGGCTGAACAGCATTGAAAATAAACCTATTACAGGAAATCTACAGGCTACAACTATCCAAATCAGATGGTTCCCATAACAATAAACGTTTTAAATTTGTTTCAAAACTGAAGTGGAATTTTCTGTGAGCTGAATATGTACTATCAAACGGAAACTGCACCCACTATCTAGTTATTCATACTGTGAGGTTCTATGAAAAGATATAACAAAAAAGTGTACTTTACAGGTATTACACAATCAAAGAAGAACTGTAGAAACATTTTCCAGTATTGCACAGTTTCGATATTCGACTTATTTTGTATAGATACTGTTGAAGATTACAGTGTAAAATTTACAACTCACGGACGATTATTTTCGTAGCACTTGTTTTTCTATTCATTATATAAATAATATCATTATGGATAAAGTGTTTGTTATTTTATTTAATTCTCGTGTCAAGGAACTCCTATTTGGATTGGAACCAGTTTTAACATTTTCATATTTTTATTTATAATTTTCAGTTTGATTCTCATCTCTTTTTCGTGGAGGGAGTTGACGCTGTCGTAAGAAGTATGGCTAGATATTCTTCAGAGCCGGTATACTACTACGAATATACTTACAACGACGGAGTTATCAACCAATACCCTGAAGGTATGAAAATACTTCTTACAGTAAATAAACGTCGCGAATATTTGTTTATGATGCATTTCTGTTTAAGGGAAGAAGCATAAAATCTCGAAACTTGTCCCACAACAATTAAATATGTCAAATGGACTACTGAAATGTTCAGAATACGATTAAATATGAAAGAAGTAACGTATACCGATCTGTTTAAACTCAGTCTTAGATCCTCTACATACAGAGATTTGAACTATGGGAAGTAAAGGTGTAAGGGGAGAAGAGGACAGAAAATATTAACTTTGAGGATACTTTTAGTAACCAAGAACGCATTCAATACCATTTACTCCTGATGACCGATTTCAACAGTTAAGTCGGTCGTCTTCTGACCTACAAAAACTTGCTTGATACTGTTTTATTTGTAACAAACTTTTTTTATTTTTAACAAACCTCTGTGAAATGTGCTACATACTATCCACTATAAGCTTAAAACGACATGTGTGGTACAGTCATAACGGAACAGGACATATAACAGCAAGTTTTTTGAGGATCGCAAGATGACAGTCTTAACAGTTAAAGATGGTCATCAGTAATAATTAGTATTGAATGCGATCTGTGAAAGCAAATACAGCTCGTTCTTTCCAATCTCTAATTATGAGAGATTTTAAGAAAATAATAAACAATTTGTTTGTTAAAGTGGAATTTAAAAAGAAGTCACCTGTGTGATTTCATTGAAAGGCCCAGATTAGAGAGAGTGAGCAAAACTATCATATGAGCTGATTAAGACGTTTGGTCTGGACTAAAGTCTACAGCCAATGCATTGTATTTCTCGAAATTAATAAGTGTGTGATTATTTAACTTGTTTTCAGGTACTGATTTTCTCGAAAGGTTCAACCACTATGCAGAACATTTTTAATGAAAGGTGTGACTGACGTCTCATCTATCCAAATTTTTAACACCATTACAGGCTTCCTGTACATATTAAAAAATGGTGGTTTTGCTAAATCGAGACAAATGCAGAAAACGATCACTGAAGAAATAAGGAGAGAAAATAGTCATATAGACATGTCACCATAAATGTGTTCCAAGGATCGGTGGATGTAAAAGATCGTTGACAGTCTAGATTTCAACGAGTGAAAGCAAAGTATCAGGCGACTGGAAAAAACAGCAGCTGACTCCTTGTGACAAGAAGAGTACAAGAACTGACCCGCAGAATTACAGACCACCATCGTTAACATCGGTATGCTCCAGAATTCCTGAACGTATTGTAATTTCAACTATAATAAATTTTCTTGAGACGGAAAGCTTCCATCTACAAACCAGCAAGTGAGAAACTCAGCTTGCCCCTTTCTCGCACGATATCCTGCGAATCATCGATGAAGGGCAACACGCAGATACCATATTCCTAGAGTTACGGAAAGCGTCAGACACAGTGTCCCACTGTACACCTTTACCGAAGGTACGAGAGTACGGAATAGGTTCCCAGATATGTGTGTAGCTAGAAGACACCTCATGTAATAGAGCGCAGTACGTTGTCCTCGACGTCGAGTGTTTATCAGAGACAAGGGAATCGTCAGAAGTGTCTAAGGAAAATGTGATGGGACCGCTCTTATAGGTAAGGTGTCGTTCAGTGACTGTAGGAGGATACAAGGTAGCTTAGACAAAATTTATGGTTGGTGGGATGAATGGAAGATCGTTCTAAGTGCAGCAAAATGTAAGCTAATGCAGATGGGTAGGAAAAACCAACTCCTGTGTGCTGCTTGACACAGATGCGTCGGTTAAATACAAGTATCTAGGAGTAACATTGCAAAGCAATATGAAATGTAACGAGTACGTAAACGTGGCAATGGGAAAGCCGAATGGTCGACTTCGGTTTTATTGAGAGAATTTTCGTAAAGTTCAATTTATCTCTAAAGGAAACCACATACAGATTATTAGTGTGACCAATTCCTGAGTACTGCTCTAGCGTTTGGGATTAAAGCGAGACCTCTAATAAATTCAGAGGTGAGCTCCTAGATTTGTTACCGGTAGGTTTCCGCAATAATCGAGCATTACAGGTATGATTTTTGAACTAAAATTGGAATCCCTAAATGAAAGACGGAATTCCTTGTGTGAAACTCTATAGAGAAAATTTGAAGAAACGGCGTATGAAGTTCACTGCAGGACGATGCTGCTGCCATCAACGTACATTTCGCGTGTGAGTCACAACTATTAGATAAGAGAAATTAGGGCTCGTGTGGGGTCTTATGGACAGTCGTTTTTGCCTCACTCTATTTAGAAATCGAATGGGAAAAGAAGTGACAAGCAGTGGTACTTGGTACCCTCCACCGTGCACCATAGGTTGCTCGTCGAATATGTATGCAGATGTAGTTGTAGATGTAGAGGAACACATCGCTCAAGTTGGAATATCCTGTCTGTACTAGCGTGTTACCTCCAAGCCCAAGAAAGCACAGATCTGGACCATTATCATGTAAGAGCAAAGTTAGCCTCCACACCCCAAAGACATGTCATCCAGAAGGGGAAGCAGTGTGACCTACTGAATTGGTCATTTTAGAAATAGCATAACTCCATAAATGCATGTTTTTCAGGAAACATAAAAACTGTTTTCAAAAGAAAATTCAACACACATCAAAAGTTGATAAGTCATTTTTAAAATGTATACTTACGTGAATCATTTAACATACTATATAAACTACAGCTCGTATAGTAGACCTGGCAAAACAGCGAGCAAAGTGATTAGAGTTCCGTTTTTCTCTAAAGTTGGCTCAAATGTTTGTGAAAATTTATCACTAAAACGTGTTATTGTAATCAGGTTAATAAGAATTTCACTTTCAAAAGCTATGAAACTCTAGAAATTGATAGATATAGCAAACTTACACAAATGTATGGCATTAGTAATATATTGCCTTTAACATTCACATTAATTTCAGGCATATATTTTTTTTAAATTACGCAAGAAAAATAATGTTATAATTTTCTTGGCAATCCAAATGGAATACTGGAACCAGTTACTTCAAATTATCAATGATTGTCCAAACTTTCAAGGTAAAATTACTAATATTCTTCAGGAATATACTACAAGGTCTTCTTCATGTTTAGCTTCTTTGATTGACTTCGGCCGGCCGCTGTGGCCGAGCGGTTCTAGACGCTTCAGTCCAGAACTGCGCTGCTGCTACGGTCTCAGGTTCGAATCCTGCCTCGGGCATGGATGTGTGTGATGTCCTTAGGTTATTTAGCTTTAAGTAGTTCTAAGCCTAGGGGACTGATGACCTCAGATGTTAAGTCCCATGGTTCATAGAGCCATTTGAACCATTTTTGGTTTTTTGTTTTTCCAGGATAATATTTATATTTTAAGTTTTCACTAATGGTGTACTCTTAACTTTTGTAATGGTTCAATAATCAACAGTCATGTTCGAAACCATTTTGACATCCATCAGTTGTATGTCCTTGTTTGTGGTCAACACACATTTCGGTTCACAGCAACCCGCAGGATGAATGTACGCTCCACTGCTGTGTTCATGAATGGTGATGCAACTACTGCCCCTGGATGCCGAGATGAGTACTTGAAATGTACTTTGAAAGACGTTCGATTTCCAGTGAATTTACTGTCTTCTTATATAGAGGAGGCAACCAATCTCTGAAGTTAATTACATCTTCAACGCCCACCATAGTAACCATGAATTTCCCACGGAGTCTTGACTTTACTATTACTCAGACACTTTTATTGGAAGATAAATTCGTTCGTGCTTTGACAAAAGCCTCTTCAGAACACAATAATCACGGTCGTTGGGAGAAAAGGATGTCTTCCCAGTGGAAGTAGGTGACGGATTTTATCAAAACGCTCTGTTTCTACAAAGTAAAGGCATTATTATAGTATGATTTATGTTCTGACCACCACAGTTATCACCAAAGATGAGCAATTCCTTCACATCATGCGGAATGCAATTATCTGTGTATTGCAGAACAACAGAAGTTACTTTCTTTGTTAACCTGGGTTTTATCATGGAGGTAAAAATGATATTATCCTGATTTTGCATTATGAATTTCAAAAACATTTAGAGTTAACTGTCGAAAATGGTTCAAATGGCTCTGAGCACTGTGGGACTTAACATATGTCGTCATCAGTGCTCTAGACTTAGAACTACTTAAACCTAACTAACCGAAGGATATCACACACATTCATGCAGGAGGCAGGATTCGAACCTGCGACAGTAGCAGCAGCGCAGTCCCGGACTGAAGCTCCTAGAACCACTCGGCCACAGCGGCTTGCTAACTGTCGAAGACAGAACAACTCGTGTAATGAAATATTAGGTAGTGAAATATTCATGATGTAGTCAGTGTTATAACAGAAAGATCCTACCTTTATTTGCACAGATACTTTGAAGCTTGAAGAGTGTTGTAAAATTGTTAGCTCTGATTTTATGGTTCATTAATTCTGCTTCAGCAATCTTCTTTCCCTTTGTGTTAAGGAATCGGGACTTCAGTTTCTGTTCTAGAACTTCGCATGTACACCAGGCCTTCTGAAACTGGGGTGAAAATGGTCTTTGAAGTATTTAGCATAGTGCGGATATGTAATCTCTACGTCAGGATATTTTTCCTTAAACATTTGAAACCCGATTTTAACATTTAACTTTGCGTGAAGCTAATTCTTCTCCTTGGAGGAATAGTGAGCCTGTTTTCTTGAAAAAGACTGAATGTGTTGGTGAATGAGCATCTTTATTTTGGCAGACTTTGAATTTGATGTGGGATTTGTTTCCTCTTAAACCAAGTAGAGACCTACCGGCTATAAACAATTCTCTTAGATGACGGAGTCTACTGTCACTCTTAAGACCATGGAATGCTATAAATGCTTTCTGGCAGACCTATTTCTTTTCATCATTGAGTATGATGAAGTACTTAAAACAGTGACTACCCATAATGGATGACACATTTTTAGACGGACGAGGTCTTTGTTGATTGTTACAGGCTATCCACAGGGTGCGGATGATATAAGTTGGCAAAAAGATACTTTCAGCAGAACACAACTGATTGATTCAAAACATCTAGTAAAATGTTTGTCCATTTCTCATGATTGTCCTCCCCCTCCTCCCCCCCCCCCCTCCCCAAAATACCATATCGGGACAATGTTTTGGAAAAAGCAGACATTTACTGCTGCGCGTATTGATATCGGATCGGGAACGTGAGTCGCAAACACGTAGGCCACAACGGTCTGCGTGGTTGAGTCACTGTAATACGCCGATTGTGGGCAGGCGTCGAGCTATCTGCGGAGACGTTACTGCAGCTCCGTTAAAAGTTAGGATGGAAGGGAGATTTACTATCACTGAACTATGCGACATTTATTTAACTTACGGCGAGGCAAAAGGTGTTGCGAGGGCAATTGCAGGAATTTATCGGGAACGCTTCCCACAACAAAGACTTCCTGCACGATCGACATTTGTTGCTGTTCACCTAAGGTTTGCATCTGATAATTGTCTACATTTACTCGATTACTTTTGTAATTCGTTCGTAACAAAGTACAGTAGTTATTTTTAACTTCAATTCTGTGTGAGAAACGTATTGTCTGTCCTCATATGCTTTCGTTTTATTATTTAAGTAAATCACAACAGAGTAAAGGTTACGAGTACGTATTTAACTTCTATAGACTGAGAGATACCGGCTGTTTCCTACAGAGTCCCACAACGCGATGAACGTACACTACGTGATCAAAAGTATCCGGACACCTGGGTGAAAATACCTTACAAGTTCGTGGCGCCCTCCATCGGTATTGATGGAATTCAGCATGGTGTTGGCCCATCCTTAGCCTTGACGACAGCTTCCGTTCTAGCAGATGCCGGAAGGTTTCTTGGGGAATGAGAGCCCATTATTCACGGAGTGCTGCACTGAGGAGAGGTATCAATGTCGATCGGTGAGCCCTGGCACGAAGTCGGCGTTCCAAAACATCCCAAAGGTGTTCTATACGATTCAGGTCAGGACTCTGTGCAAGCCAGTCCATTACAGGAATGTTATTGTCCTGTAAAGACTCCGCCACAGGCCGTGCATAATGAACAGGTGCTCGATCGTATTGAAAGATGCAATCCCCATCCCCGAATTGCTCTTCAACAGTGGGGAGCAAGAAAGTGCTTAAAACATCAATGTAGACCTGTGTTGTGATAGTGCCACGCAAAACAACAAAGAGTGCAAGCCCCCTCCATAAAAAAAACAAGACTACAACGTAACACCACCGCCTCCGAATTTGACTGTTGGCACTACACACGCTGGCAGATGACGTTCACCCGGCATTCGCCATACTTACACCCTTCGTTCGGATCGCCACATTGTGTACCGTGATTCGTCACTCCACACAACGTTTTTCCACTGTTCAATCGTCCAATCTTTACGCTCCTTAACCAACCGAAGCGTCGTTTGGCATTTACCAGCGTGATGTGTGGCTTATGAGCAGCCGCTCGACCGTGAAATCCAAGTTTTCTCACCTCCTGCCTAACTGTCATTGTACTCGCAGTGGGTACTGATGCAGTTTGGAATTCCTTTGTGATTATCTGGATAGATGTCTGCCTATTACACACTACGACCCTCTTCCACTGTCTGTGGTCGCAGTCAGACAAGGCCGGCCTGTAGGCTTTGTGCTGTACGTGGTCCTTCACGTTTCCACTTTACTATCACATCGGAAACAGTGGACCTCCCCGATGGTGCTGCACCCTTCGTATATCCCAGAGTACGAAGATTTTAGTTCCATCCTATATTCTACTTCATGCCTATATACGTCCAGGTTGCCCTGACTCATGCTCTACTGGTAATCCATTCTACAGGAATCTCATGGACCGGTCTTGCATTAACATGCTTAATCCTCCGTTTTAATAAGACATATACCACACCGATACATACAATGAACACGGTAATAGATAGTACTGGTTGAAATACCAATGGTCACTATGCTACGTTTCCGCCTGGCATCGTACTCCTCCACATGCCTTAATAATTGCTGCATTAAAATTTGATCTTTCTCAAAATCTACTAGTTTATCCATCGTTTGCAACAGTGTAGCATCCAAGATGTTGTTAGTATACGTCAAATATTCTCCTCGAGCGAAGCTGAATGACGCACCTGGCCAGTACAGCGTCACATGAGTATCTGTAACCTTGGTGACTCCTGTGACTGTAGCTGGTAAGCTCAAACGATCCCCTACTATTTCACAATTTCTCCCGTTGATTAGCAAACCACTGTCCCGTATTTCCATCTCCGTGGTTACTGTTCAATTCCCATTGTCATAATACTTGGCTGATATCCTCTCCGTAACGAATACTGAATACAACCAATGCCTCCCAACTTACTGAAAATGTGGCGTAGGCTTCACTATTATTCTCCGACACTCCGAAGCTTCTGCTTCTGCCCTAAATAACTGGATCTCACACGACCCTTTGCCCGTAAAAACAACCCGTGATGGACAAATGGAAACTGACTCCGTTAGACATCTACTCAACTCTAAACTCGACATAGTACAATGAGTATCCCCCTCCATAGAAATTAATAAAACCTCCTTTGTCCTGAACTGTACGCCCTTCCCCATGCGCTCTCATCTGACCGGATAAGGATGTACTGTGTAGCAGTGATACTGTCTCCCCACACTAGTTACTGGAAATCTAATCTCTATATAAATCTTAACTAGATCCGTTGTTACCTTAATCCTAGACTTATGATAAAAAAGTGACATACTCGCTTCAATTATCGGCACTACGTGGTCTACCCCCTCTGGAAAACCTCCCTCTGCCTGCTTCAGACTCCATCTGAATTTTTCTGGTGACATCAACGTCACGCTCACCTGCCCGTGCAATGCGTGATGTACTGCCTCTTGCAATTCATCCAACCTCACTCGTGCATCACGAATGCTGTTAACCAGTTCCCGCAGCAATTTAACCAGTTACAGCTTCCTTTCCATGTTATCCAATCACGTTTGTACCTGTTCCAGATCCCTTTTCAATAGTTTCTGTGTTTGTTCTATATATGCTCGTAACCCTGTAGCCATCCCACGCACCACGCGTGTCACATTCAACAACTCGGTACCTAATCCCCTTATCTCTGTTGTGTGTATATCCACTAACTTCCCTATGCTTTCCTCCCTGTCGCGAATAACTGTTAAAGAATTGTTCAAACTCTCAATATCGTCTCTATCTGCTGTTCCAAAAATTGTTTTCAGCAATTCCCCAAGCAATACCTCTTTACTCTCTTTATCCTCCCTGGAAGCATGCTCACGACTTGGCGCAGTTGTTCCCTTATTTCCTTACATGACCTATCCAAAGCTTCGTACTCTTCTTGCACGTCCCGTAATATTCCGTTCTTAGATGCAACCGTTTCCACACTCGATACCACCACCTTTAGCTGCCGCATCTCGTTCCTTACCTGCATGATGTTGAGTGCCAGCCGAAGCGTTCACTCGTTACTCGTGTGGACCACATCCGGTTGTTTCCCGAACAACACCCCACTTCGCAACGGCATATCGTGTACCTTGCCAGCTTGTGTCAGCTGCCAGAGGACTACGCCCCATACTATCCACTTGTACCCCATCCTGCGTCACCCACAGAATGGAGAGAGAAGGAAAAAACTCCCATCACTACCCCTTAATACCAATAAAATAACCCTAGTCCGTGCACAAAAATAATACACACATGATAATTACTGCTAACTACACACCCCTCGAACGCAACTTATACTTAATACCCGGTTTACTGTCTGCTTCTGGGGCTTCTTTTCGCTTTCTGCCAGTAGGAGAAGTACATATACACGGATATCTACTACCCCCTGGAACGGCGTAACTCTACTAACGTGAACTACCGTTGTCTTGGTAGGCAATTGTAATTTTACATTGACAGGTGATGTCATTTCCACTACCTGGCACGGTCCCTGGAACTTGTTTGTTAACTTCTTGGTTCTCCCTTTTGGAACATACGGATTAGCTAGTAGCACCCATTGGCCTACTCTGCACTGTGGCAACTTCCTCGTTGTACCTCCCATCCGTTCTTGTCGTTCCAACGCTTTCGTGTTAGCTCGTCTAACTCTCTGCCACACTTGCTTAATGGTTTTCGCAAATTGTCTTACATGCACGCCCTTCGCTCCCAGCCTTGGACGAAGCATGTCAAAAGGTGATGGCATCTTCCGCCCACACACCACTTCGTACGGCGACAATCCTGTCGACGTACGTACCTTATTATTATATGCACTGGTTACGAACTGCAAGTACACATCCCAGTCGGTGTGTTGAGTATTTACATAGTGACTCAACATCTTAGCGATCGTGCGATGCACTCTCTCCGTTCATCCGTTTGCTTGCGGATGGAATGGACTAGTCCGCAGTTTCTTTACCTTCAGTAACTTACACAGTTGCTTCATCAGATCAGACGTGAAATTAGTACCTTGATCGGAGATTAAGGACTGAGGTATCCCATATCTGAGTAACCAATTATTAACTAAAGCTTGTGCCACCGTACTTGCTTTCTGATCTGGTAAGGCGACCATGACTAAATATCTAGAAAAGTACTCAATCACTGTTAACACATACTTATTCCCTGCTGCACTCCTATTAAATGGGCTTAATACATCAATTCAGATTTGTTGGAAAGGTCTGTCTGCCTCTGGTAATCTTAGAAGCTGAATCTTTTGATGGCTTAAGTCCGCACGCTATGCGCGTGGCACACAATTCCTAACGTACTCGCCCACTTCATGACGTCGTGTCCTCCACCAAAACTCCGCTATCCGCCTATCCGTAGCTCTTCTCCCACCATGTCCTGAAATAAAATGGTCATGCGCCTGTTACAAAACTTCAGATCTTAATGCTGCTGGTATGACGACGTGCGGGCCGCATTTCGTCGACCTGCAGAGTAACCCGTCCTGTACTAGGAACTGCGGTTGCTTTCTGAACAATTGACAATCACTATCCACGGCTTGTGCCCTTTTCCACTCATCTTCAGTCACCCCTGTAACTTGTAATACTGTCACTTTCCTGCTCAATGCGTCAGCATTGGTATGTTTCACACCTTGCTTGTGTATCACCTCATAATCGAACTCACTGAGTTTCAGCGCCCATCTCACTAGCCTACTCTCTGGGTCTTTCAGGCCTAATAACCATATCAGAGCTGAATTACCCGTCGCAACCTTAAACCTTCTACCATACAGATAACATCGAAAGTGCGAAATCACATATATTACAGCTAACAATTCCTTCTCCGTCGTGGAGTAATTTTGTTCCGCCTTGTTAAGTTGACGAGACGCAAACGCAATCAGATATTCTTTGCCATCAATTTCTTGCCCAAGTACTACCCCAAGAGCGTGATTAGACGCGTCACATTGTCGTATAAACTCCTTAGAAAAGTCTGGAAACTTCAAAACTGGATCTCATGTCAGTATCCTTTTCAACTCTTGAAATGCTTTGTCCATTGGAAGGTAACACCTTTTCTTAGCAACTTAGTAAGTGGCCTCGCTATTTCTGCGAACCCCTGTACGAATTTTCGATAATAGCTCTCAAGACCAATACACGATTGCAGTTTTTTAACCGTTTGCGGTACCGGAAAATCTCGTGCTGCAGAAGTGAGACGAGGATCTGTCCGTACCCCGTCCTGACTGATAACATGCCCGAGATAATTTACTTGTGCTTGCGCAAAATGGCATTTGTCCAAACTTAATGTTAGCCGTGCCGCCTCTAATCTTTCAAACACCCCCTCTAACCATTCCACATGCTGCTCTATACCTCCTGAAAACACTATAATGTCATCCAGATACGCCAAACATTTTATCGGTTTCAACCCGCGAAGGACTCCATCCAACAGCCTCTGAAACGTTTCTGGAACGTTTTTTAGTCCAAACGGCATTCTTTTATACTCGAAGTGAGCACAATGCGTCGTAAATGCTGTTTTTGGCTTGTCCTCCGGACATACTTATATCTGGTGATAGCCGCTTCGCAAATCCATAGTGGAGCTTGTTGGTAGACTGCTGCTGTCAGCAAGACTATCTGTGCCGGCCTGCTTCACAACGCCTCGGTCGCCGGCATGCCCCTGTTTTGCCATTCTCCACTGCGTGAAGCAATGCTTACTACATGTGGCCGCAACACAAAGATCAAAACATCTCCGATTTGCTTTTTTGACAGTAGTGGTATCGTGCATAAGGAATTTGTTCCTCTAGGACAAACTGTCAACCAAGTGCTTTACAAACATGTCTCTCAAAGGCTCGAATCGAGTAACGTAGGACATTGCAGACAAGCGGACACTGCATCATGACATCGATTCATGTTACAGGGCAATTTCGTTCACCGAATTTTTTATGTCAAAAACCATTACTGTTGTTACACAGTCCTCCCCCGTAACCACCTGTTATGAGTCCTTGTGACTCTCTTTCTAGAAACTGAAAAATATTTTAAAAGGAATGTGACACACATTTTATAGGCCCTACCATTTGAAGTCTTCCAGTGCTCCTACCAACACTGGAAAAACGACTCCGCCGGTACATATGTGCCGAAGGGAACGACTTTGAAGGAGCCATAATTGTTGTTCGAAAAAATAAAAGCTTTTGGTAGATAAAAAACAAGTACCGTTACTGTTTTCACGCACCACTTAAATCACATCAAAATTTTCTTATAACACTGGTAAAAGTTTCTTTTACTAGCTACACACTCCATTTTCAAGTGAGTATAGATTCGAAACAGGATTACTACACAGAATTACTGCAGTGAGTACATGAAGCTAACGACCATATTCTCGAACACCTCATCCCAAACAATAACTATATTATTGATATTGTCTGCGCTCCAGTCATTTCTACCTCACAATTGTAAATGTTAGATTTTGAAATCTTAAGTCGTTATCCATAATTATGTTAGACAATTATGTCCATGAGTATAATGAATCGAGCACTGATTATTGATACACTAGCTATCTAACATTTCTAAATAAATTCATTACCATGTAGCTTTCCAGACACTTGCATAATTAATTTCGAATGACACCTGTCTGTTATATTACATCTGTAAGAACATAACTAACTCTGTGTAGAATCTCTTATCTGAGGAATGCAGTTTACAGCAATCATCTGAAACGAAATTTCAAACGCGCGATAGATGTTGTTACGATGAGATTATAGAAATATATCTATGTTACGTTTGTGTTTTATTTTAATATGCTCCAGGTGCAGGCCACGGCTCCGACATAACAAACATGTTCTTTTCGACTTCACTTGATCCCACATCATATGGTGCTATTCTCAGGGACCAGATGACTGCTATGTGGGCTAATTTTGCTAAGTATGAGTAAGTACAATTTTCTTTGGTCTACGTTAGCCTGATGCAATACTATAAATATGATGTTAACAAATACATACTACTAGCATAAATAATCAACTAGCTACAGGGGCAACTGCCATACTACACCCTAGCAACGAGGCTCCAGAAGGGGACAGATACAGTATCCTATACTATTAACGCCATTTTTGATCAGAATGCAAGTTTCATGAAAATATACCGCTGGTTTACGTTCATCACGGAACAACTACAATGAGGTGACAAAAGTATAACGATACGCACATATACAGACGGCAGTTGTTTCGCGTACGCAAGGTATAAAAGGGCAGCGCGTTGGTGGAGCTGCCATTTGTACTCAAGTGATTCGTGCAAAAACGTTCCTAACGTAATTATGGCACGCACATAGGGCAAACTGGCCGAGCTAATTCTTAACATCTTAGAAGAGCTAGAAATTTTTAAACACCTATCTCTGAAGGACGGTCTCATTCTTAACGAACAGCTGCGATTACGCAACAAAAACTTTTTTCAAGGTACAGAGCCGCTAATTAAATTTGTCCTAATGGCGATACTCTTTTCAATGTAGTCTCCCAAACATCGTTTTCCCTTACAATCTTATATTTTCTCTATATATTACCGGAACTGTATTTCCTTTTGTAAAAAGACTCTCCCGTTATGTTGTAACTTCCATACAGTGGTTCCTGTTTATTACCTGTAATATTTAAAATTGTCCTTGCAACGCCTCATTTGCTCTTAAGTTATCTGTATTTCGGTTACTTCCTGTTATATGGCGCGAATCTGTTTTCTTGTCCACCTCATGGCTGCCTCGGTGTGTTTTCCTTTTAGTATGACAGTAGGAGCTGTGTTATGCTGCTCTTGGTCCTAAGCGACCATACGGTTGTCATTATATTCCATTGAATATTTTATCTGGTTGACAATCATGTTGTGCTGTTACATTTTACTTTTTATTCCTATGGCATTTCTGTTTGACGAGAGCATTTTTACTCATACGTTTTTAACCATTGTGTGATTACATGTAAATACATTCCGTTAGTACGTAATTTATGGAAGTTCAGAAATGGATTGAAATGGCTCTGAGCACTATGGGACTTTGTAAGTAGGCTGTTTAGGTTTTTATGTTGATAACGTCACTAGCAATCTGTATGAAAATCACCGACTGTGCTGTGTGTAACCTGTGGCTGGTTGGCATTGTTGGAATATTTGCTATTGTAGTGTTGGGCAGTTGGATGTGAACAACGCGTAGCGTTGTACAGTTGGAGGTGAGCTACCAGCAGTGGTGGATGTGGGGAGAGAGATGGCAGAATTTTGAGAGCGGACGATCAGGACGTGTGTCTGTCAGAAAAACGAAATTTGTATACATATATATACATAACGATTTTTGAACACTATTAAGGTAAATACATTGTTTATTCTCAATCAACATCTTTCATTTTCTAACAATGCCTATCAGTAGTTAGTGCCTTCAGTAGTTAAAATCTTTTATTTAGCTGGCAGTATTGGCGTTCGCTGTATTGCAGTAGTTCGAGTAACTCATGAAAGGTATAGGTTATTGTTAGTCACGGTCATTCTTTTGTAGGGATTATTGAAAGTCAGACTGCGTTGCGCTAAAAATATTGTGTGTCAGTTTAGTGATGATCAGAATAAGTAAAGAGAGAAACGTCTGAATACGTTCAGTTTTGCTCAACTGTTTGAAAATCAAATAACGTAAGACGTTTATCGGCACAGTAATTCATAAATTCTGCCGTCTTTCTCCCCTCATTCACCATTGCTGCTGGCTCACCTCAAACTGTACAACGCTACGCGCTGTTCACATCCAACTACCCAACACTTCAATAGCAAATATTCCAACAATGCCAACCAGCCACAGATTGCACACAGCACCGTCAGTGATTTTCATACAGATCGCTACATGGCGTTACCAACATAAAGACCTAAACAGCCTACTTACAACTTAACAGCTGAAGTCATCAGACCCCTGGAACTTAGAACTACGTAAACCTAACTAACCTAAGGACATCACACACATTCATGCCCGAGGCAGGATTCGAACCTGCGACCGTAGCAGCAGCGCGGTTCCAGACTGTAGCGCCTAGAACAGCTCGGGCACCGAGGCCGGCTTTGTGGAAGTAATCCTATTAAGTGTATTTCAGTCCATGTCATTCTATTTTTAGGTATTCCATGTAACTTTTTATTCTGATGAAGATTGCCCTAGTGCAATAGAAACCGTGGTCAACTGACAAAATTTTGTGCAGTCGAAGTGGCTGTGTATACATCCTGCAATTAAATAGCGGTTGCTGGATCACAGCGAAGCAAATGTTTAAAATTTCAAGTAGCCGTTTGTGTTGTCGCTTTAACGGCATCCTACACATGGGGGGAGCAATTCCCTAGTCCAGCCGGTCTTAGGTTTTGAGCAATGTTACGGATTAACACAGAATGTTGCATGGAGTCCTTTACTTGTTCTCAAATAGAAGAAGCAGTGGTAAAGGAGTTACAATTTCCTTGCCGCACAATCCCTTGGGGTGATCGACGCGGTCGAATGGAACCCTGATGGCGAGTTTGCTTATCCCCACGCTCCTATGCAACCGAACATCGAACAACTGTTGCATCCACGTGCCTCTCTAATCTGGATACGGGATGAGTCGCCGAGCCGGTCAAACGGAGACCCACAGTGAAGTCCTTTTCAGATTCTGTCAGCTGCTGATTTTGCTGTTTCAGTCGAGTACGTCGCGTCTCCAAGTCTTTCACAGTGATCACTCAACACGTGACTGTCAACTGAGGTGACAAAAGACATGTGATGCCTCCTTATATCGTATTGGACCTTTTTACCGGTATAGTGTAGCTCATCGATATGACATGGAAAGAAGTCCATGTTGCCTCTGTAAACATCCATGCCGCACAGAGTGGCCGCGCGGCCCGAGGCACCGTGTCACGGATGGCGTGGCCCCTCCCGCTGTAGGTTATAGTCCTCCCTCGGGCATGGCTGTGCGTGTTGTTCTTAGCATAAGTTAGTTTAAGCAGTGTGCAAGTCTCGGGACTGATGACTTAAGCAGTTTGGTCCCTTAGGAATTCACACACATTTGAACATTTATAGACATCCATAATTGCGAAGGGGTTGCACATGCAGGATTTTTTGCGTGAACTGACATCCCGATTATGTCCCATAAATGTTCGATAGGATTCATGTCGGGCAAACTTGGGGGCCAAATCATTCCCTCGAATCATCCTGAATGTTCTTGCAACCAACAGTGAACAGTTGTGACCGGGGTAAATCGTTGTTTGGCAAAATGAAGTCCGTCAATGCAAATAGTCTCCAAGTAGACGACCATACCTATCTCCAGCCAGTGATCGGTTCAGTTGCAGGACCCAGTCTGTTAACACAGCCCACGTCATTATGATGCCAACACCATCTTGCACAGTGCCTTGTTGACAACGTGGGACCATGGCTTCCAGGGGACGGCGCAACACGCAAACTCTAACATGAGCTCTTACCAACTGAAATCTTGACTCATCTGATCAACTCACGGTCTTCCAGTCGTCTAGGATACAATCAATATGGTCGCGAACACACGAGAGGCGCTGCAGGCTGTGTCGTGCTGTTAGCAAAGGCACTGGCGTCGATCGCCTGCTGCCATAGTCCAGTGTTCCTTGTCTGTTAGTACTAACAACGCTACGCAAACATCGCTGCTCTCGAGGCCATCGGTCACTGTGTTGTCAATGGCGAGATGTAATGCCAGAAATATGGTATTCTAGGCACATTCTTGATAATAAAAATCTCGGAATATTGAATTCCTTAATGATATCTGAAATGGAGTGTGCCAAGCGTATAGCTCCAACTACCATTCCGCACTCAAATTCTGTTGATTTCCGCTCCGCCATTGCACTGCCCTTTTATACCTTGTGTAATTACTGCCAACTGTATAAGTGCGTATCGCTATCCCATGACATTTGTGACCTCGGTGTATTCCCGCTAGCCTTGGTAGCAACATTAAACACGATCAACATTAATGCACACCGGTGGCCATTCTACTTGTGACAAAGAATTGAAATTTAACCATTTAGATATCTACCGATGGTGTAAACGTGTGCTAAGTTACATTGAGGTCACATGATTTCTTGTCTGTACTTCCATTTTTTGTTGGGCAGTGTATATATCGGATAGACCATGTACATCTAATAAAACACTCTACTTCACAATTCATTGATGATGTTGCTTTTTATTTGCAGTAATCCCACTCCGGAACTGAACTCACTGCTGACGGAAAAATGGGGAACCTACAACGAATCGTCACCCTTCTATTTGGAGCTAACATCTCCTCTGAAGCCAAGAATGAGATTATTTGAGTCCTACATGAACTTCTGGCACAGTCTACTGCCATAGGAAGTGCAACAGCCACAATATAAATTTTGTGGCACGTTACTGAGTCTGGTCCACTTTGGTAATTAACGAATGATATGCTGCATTGTCTACGTTTGGTTCGCCGTCACTCAGCGGAACTGTCCATTTTCTTAATATTAAATCATTACAAACTACGAGAATAATGGCTATAATATACACTTATTCTTCCACTGCTTAAATCTATGGTTGATAACTATATTCACAGTAAGACTTGCATGAAATGTACACAATGAATTAATTTATCAGATATTTTTGTGTGTCATTAACATAAGGACCTAATGATAAATTCCTTGCGCTCAACTGAACGTGTTTTTAATACTTTCTCCTGAGGATCCTTAACACTGCGACAATTCATGTACTCATGTTTACATGGTCAATATCAGACAGACCCTTAACGGGTCGAATTTTTAGATACCTAAAAACACTGAAGAAAATCTATTTTTAACGACTTTGTTGTATCTATCAACAGCTAATAATAAGTTGAATAAGGGTATTTTCACAGCAAGTACAGTCCTCCAGCGTGTGGCAGGCAGTCTAATTTGTAACACTGTCAGTGTGTGAGTGTTATGTTGAGGAGTTGCGCAACGGATTGATCTGACAAGTACCCTTTGGCTCCTGCAAGAAGCAATTTGCACCCCACACTACTACAAAAGTCAGACGCTCCTAAAGTACCAAAAAGAAATGCCTGAAAAACTTTCAGCAATAAATATCTTCTGGGGTCTTCCGCTGAAAGGAAAAGACAAAAAAGTATTCTATTTTCTTACGTAACTAGTGGGATACTTGGGTACTGGAGTATTGCTAGTTAGTGTAAGAAAAATATTAAACGAATGGAAAATATTATTTACTGGAAAATTTAAGAAAATAAAATGAAACTTTTAATTATAAACTGATACACAAATTTCTGGGTTCTTTCCGGAATAGGAGTTTACCCCTTATGGATAGGAATCCTGTTAATGACATTTATATACAAAGTGTGGGAACTCTCTTTTATCCAATTTCTTTAAGAATGTTATTTACTCGGCAGAATGACTGAGATAAGCGCCTACTCAACTTGAATAATTATCTGATTGAATTTTTCTAACTACAAGTAAGGCTTTCGAATGAGAAATATAATGGAGTGACGTGAATGAAGTATGTTATTTCTAATGGAGGAAAAATTGGGCTTGCCTACCCTGTGGTGCCTCCCCCCATGAACCATGGACCTTGCCGTTGGTGGGGAGGCTTGCGTGCCTCAGCGATACAGATGGCCGTACCGTAGGTGCAACCACAACGGAGGGGTATCTGTTGAGAGGCCAGACAAACGTGTGGTTCCTGAAGAGGGGCAGCAGCCTTTTCAGTAGTTGCAGGGGCAAGAGTCTGGATGATTGACTGATCTGGCCTTGCAACATTAACCAAAACGGCCTTGCTGTGCTGGTACTGCGAACGGCTGAAAGCAAGGGGAAACTACAGCCGTAACTTTTCCCGAGGACATGCAGCTTTACTGTATGATTAAATGATGATGGCATCCTCTTGGGTAAAATATTCCGGAGGTAAAATAGTCCCCCATTCGGATCGCCGGGCGGGGACTACTCAGGAGGATGTCGTTATCAGGAGAAAGAAAACTGGCGTTCTACGGATCGGAGCGTGGAATGTCAGATCCCTTAATCGGGCAGGTAGGTTAGAAAATTTAAAAAGGGAAATGGATAGGTTAAAGTTAGATATAGTGGGAATTAGTGAAGTTCGGTGGCAGGAGGAACAAGACTTCTGGTCAGGTGACTACAGGGTTATAAACACAAAATCAAATAGGGGTAATGCAGGAGTAGGTTTAATAATGAATAGGAAAATAGTAATGCGGGTAAGGTACTACAAACAGCATAGTGAACGCATTATTGTGGCCAAGATAGATACGAAGCCCACACCTACTACAGTAGTACAAGTTTATATGCCAACTAGCTCTGCAGATGATGAAGAAATTGAAGAAATGTACGATGAAATAAAAGAAATTATTCAGATAGTGAAGGGAGACGAAAATTTAATAGTAATGGGTGACTGGAATTCGAGTGTAGGAAAAGGGAGAGAAGGAAACATAGTAGGTGAATATGGATTGGGGCTAAGAAATGAAAGAGGAAGCCGCCTAGTAGAATTTTGCACGGAGCACAACTTAATCATAGCTAACACTTGGTTTAAGAATCATGAAAGAAGGTTGTATACGTGGAAGAACCCTGGAGATACTAAAAGGTATCAAATAGATTATATAATGGTAAGACAGAGATTTAGGAACCAGGTTTTAAGTTGTAAGACATTTCCAGGGGCAGATGTGGACTCTGACCACAATCTATTGCTTATGACCTGTAGATTAAAACTGAAGAAACTGCAAAAATGTGGGAAATTAAGGAGATGGGACCTGGATAAACTGAAAGAACCAGAGGTTGTACAGAGTTTCAGAGAGAGCATAAGGGAACAATTGACAGGAATAGGGGAAAGAAGTACAGTAGAAGAAGAATGGGTAGCTCTGAGGGATGTAGTAGTGAAGGCAGCAGAGGATAAAGTAGGTACAAAGACGAGGGCTGCTAGAAATCCTTGGGTAACAGAAGAAATATTGAATTTATTTGATGAAAGGAGAAAATATAAAAATGCAGTAAATGAAGCAGGCAAAAAGGAATACAAACGTCTCAAAAATGAGATCGACAGGAAGTGCAAAATGGCTAAACAGGGATGGCTAGAGGACAAATGTAAGGATGTAGAAGCTTATCTCACTAGGGGTAAGATAGATACTGCCTACAGGAAAATTAAAGAGACCTTTGGAGAGAAGAGAACCACGTGTATGAATATCAAGAGCTCAGATGGCAGCCCAGTTCTAAGCAAAGAAGGGAAGGCAGAAAGGTGGAAGGAGTATATAGAAGGTTTATACAAGGGCGATGTACTTGAGGACAATATTATGGAAATAGAAGAGGATGTAGATGAAGACGAAATGGGAGATACGATACTGCGTGAAGAGTTTGACAGAGCACTGAAAGACCTGAGTCGAAACAAGGCCCCCGGAGTAGACAACATTCCATTAGAACTACTGACGGCCTTGGGAGAGCCAGTCATGACAAAACTCTACCAGCTGGTGAGCAAGATGTATGAGACAGGCGAAATACCCTCAGACTTCAAGAAGAATATAATAATTCCAATCCCAAAGAAAGCAGGTGCTGACAGATGTGAAAATTACCGAACTATCAGTTTAATAAGCCACGGCTGCAAAATACTAACGCGAATTCTTTACAGACGAATGGAAAAACTGGTAGATGCAGACCTCGGGGAGGATCAGTTTGGATTCCGTCGAAATGTTGGAACACGTGAGGCAATACTGACCTTACGACTTATCTTAGAAGAAAGATTAAGAAAAGGCAAACCTACGTTTCTAGCATTTGTAGACTTAGAGAAAGCTTTTGACAATGTTGACTGGAATACTCTTTTTCAAATTCTAAAGGTGGCAGGGGTAAAATACAGGGAGCGAAAGGCTATTTATAATTTGTACAGAAACCAGATGGCAGTCATAAGAGTCGAGGGGCATGAAAGGGAAGCAGTGGTTGGGAAAGGAGTGAGACAGGGTTGTAGCCTCTCCCCGATGTTATTCAATCTGTATATTGAGCAAGCACTAAAGGAAACAAAAGAAAAATTTGGAGTAGGTATTAAAATTCATGGAGACGAAGTAAAAACTTTGAGGTTCGCCGATGACATTGTAATTCTGTCAGAGACGGCAAAGGACTTGGAAGAGCAGTTGAACGGAATGGACAGTTCTTGAAAGGAGGATATAAGATGAACATTAACAAAAGCAAAACGAGGATAATGGAATATAGTCAAATTAAATCGGGTGATGCTGAGGGAATTAGATTAGGAAATGAGACACTTAAAGTAGTAAAGGAGTTTTGCTATTTAGGAAGTAAAATAACTGATGATGGTCGAAGTAGAGAGGATATAAAATGTAGACTGGCAATGGCAAGGAAAGCGTTTCTGAAGAAGAGAAATTTGTTAACATCGAATATAGATTTATGTATCAGGAAGTCGTTTCTGAAAGTATTTGTTTGGAGTGTAGCCATGTATGGAAGTGAAACATGGACGATAACTAGTTTGGACAAGAAGAGAATAGAAGCTTTCGAAATGTGGTGCTACAGAAGAATACTGAAGATAAGGTGGATAGATCACGTAACTAATGAGGAGGTATTGAATAGGATTGGGGAGAAGAGAAGTTTGTGGCACAACTTGACTAGAAGAAGGGATCGGTTGGTAGGACATGTTTTGAGGCATCAAGGGATCACAAATTTAGCGTTAGAAGGTAGCGTGGAGGGTAAAAATCGTAGAGGGAGACCGAGAGATGAGTACACTAAGCAGATTCAGAAGGATGTAGGTTGCAGTAGGTACTGGGAGATGAAGCAGCTTGCACAGGATAGAGTAGCATGGCGAGCTGCATCAAACCAGTCTCAGGACTGATGACAACAACAACACCCTGTGGTGCACAATACCGTGAGGTGCGACGACTGCTGCCTGCTTCTTTCGCCACTGAAAAATAACGGAACTATCTCTTTCTATATGGATTGACCATAGCCAATGGAACTCTCACTATGCCTTGATGAAGTCAAGGACTCCTATCTGCTCCTAGTCTAACTACTGGCGCGCTACGTCGGTCAGATAACCAGTCCACCACAATGCCACTCAATGTTCGCTCACAGGCGCCTACTAATGCTCTGTCTGTGTTCACACCACACATTAAGTGTCGCGGACATCACAGTGAACATGCGCTGTATCATGAGCGACTCAATATAGAGTATCACCCCGATTCGCTACTGACAGAGGTGCTCTCTCAGTGCAGTACTAGGTATAGACTTTGTTCCTCGCTCTCTGTGCACACGCATGAGTGCACTCACTCCCACTATGTGTTGCCACTACAAAAGCGTCACCGGAAAAGACTTCCCTCCACACAAAAAGCAAAACGGTACATCACCCGCTGTCTTTCCCTCACTCCTCCAGCTCATTGAATCAGAAATAGTTCACCAATCAGCGGTAGTCTTACTAATGGGAGAATGCCTAAGCCGACCAATCCGAAAATATATAGCATCTGCGTTAAGCATTTACTGTCCACTTGTGAGAACTCGGAAACTGCGCACTAGATCTGTCAAAAAATGCGTGTGCTGGGGCTCTCACAAACAATACAGCGGGTTTTGATTTTAAGGTGAACACGCAGGCCATTATCCCTTTTCTCTGGCAAAAATGGTTTTTTTCCCTGGGCGGTCGGCTGGCCGGTGCAGCTGCATGCTAACTCACCCTCCTACGGACTTTTCAGTGGGCTGGTTTCCTCCACAGAACAAAAACTCCTGTGACAATCGTGTTTTGAATGTTTGTGTACGCCAGCCTCGACTTTTTAATCTCGGTGTGCAGTTGCAATTAATTTATTAGACTTGCATATCGATTAAATGGAAATGTGTAAAACTGACTCTACCCTATCGAGTTAGGGCTCAAATGAAACGTCTTGATACGCAGAATACGATTGTGAGGTCGGAACATGTAAGATATGAATGTCAGGAGACCATGCCATCTTACAATATAGAAGAAATGGTAGAAAATATTAAAACGGACACTAAGACAAGAATGTCTAAAATGGAGACAAAGGAGCCCGATACGTTATCGTATGAGCAGTCTGAATTATAATGAAATACACTCCTGGAAATGGAAAAAAGAACACATTGACACCGGTGTGTCAGACCCACCATACGTTCTCCGGACACTGCGAGAGGGCTGTAAAAGCAATGATCACACGCACGACACAGCGGACACATCATGAACCGCGGTGTTGGCCGTCGAATGGAGCTAGCTGCGCAGCATTTGTGCACCGCCGCCGTCAGTGTCAGCCACTTTGCCGTGGCATACGGAGCTCCATCGCAGTCTTTAACACTGGTAGCATGCCGCGACAGCGTGGACGTGAACCGTATGTGCAATTGACGGACTTTGAGCGAGGGCGTATAGTGGGCATGCGGGAGGCCGGGTGGACGTACCGCCGAATTGCTCAATACGTGGGGCGTGAGGTCTCCACAGTACATCGATGTTGTCGCCAGTGGTCGGCGGAAGGTGCACGTGCCCGTCGACCTGGGACCGGACCGCAGCGACGCACGGATGCACGCCAAGACCGTAGGATCCTACGCAGTGCCGTAGGGGACCGCACCGCCACTTCCCAGCAAATTAGGGACACTGTTGCTCCTGGGGTATCGGCGAAGACCATTCGCAACCGTCTCCATGAAGCTGGGCTACGGTCCCGTACACCGTTAGGCCGTCTTCCGCTCACGCCCCAACATCGTGCAGCCCGCCTCCAGTGGTGTCGCGACAGGCGTGAATGGAGGGACGAATGCAGACGTGTCGTCTTCAGCGATGAGAGTCGCTTCTGCCTTGGTGTCAATGATGGCCGTATGCGTGTTTGGCGCCGTGCAGGTGAGCGCCACAATCTGGACTGCATACGACCGAGGCACACAGGGCCAACACCAGGCATCATGGTATGGAGAGCGATCTCCTATACTGGCCGTACACCTCTGGTGATCATCGAGGGGACACTGAATAGTGCACGGTACATCCAAACCGTCATCGAACCCATCGTTCTACCATTCCTAGACCGGCAAGGGAACTTGCTGTTCCAACAGGACAATGCACGTCTGCATGTATCCCGTGCCACCCAACGTGCTCTAGAAGGTGTAAGTCAACTACCCTGGCCAGCAAGATCTCCGGATCTGTCCCCCATTGAGCATGTTTGGGACTGGATGAAGCGTCGTCTCACGCGGTCTGCACGTCCAGCACGAACGCTGGTCCAACTGAGGCGCCAGGTGGAAATGGCATGGCAAGCCGTTCCACAGGACTACATCCAGCATCTCTACGATCGTCTCCATGGGAGAATAGCAGCCTGCATTGCTGCGAAATTTGGATATACACTGTACTAGTGGCGACATTGTGCATGCTCTGTTGCCTGTGTCTATGTGCCTGTGGTTCTGTCAGTGTGATCATGTGATGTATCTGACCCCAGGAATGTGTCAATAAAGTTTCCCCTTCCTGGGAGAATGAATTCACGGTGTTCTTATTTCAATTTCCAGGAGTGTATTTTTGTCTTTGTTTAAAACAATTAATATGAGCCAATGTAGTGGGTACATCTACACCTATATGGATACTCTGCAAGTAACACTTAAGTGCCTGGCAGAGTGTTCATCAAACCACCTTCATAACTATCCACTATTGCTCCATTCTCAAACAGCATGTAGAAGAAATGAACACCTATAATTTTCTGTGCGAGTTCTGATTTCCATTAATTTGTTATGATGATCGTGTCTCCCTACAAAGATCAACGTCACAAAATAATTTCACATTCTGAGGAGGAAGTTGGTGATTGAAGTTTTGTGAGAAGATTCCGCCGGAACGAAAGACGCCTTTGTTTCAATGGCGTCTGTCTGAAATACTATATCGTTTCAGTGACAGACTCTCCACTATTTCGAGATAATACAGAAATTGCTCCTCTTATTTGAACTTTCTCGATGTACTCCATTAATTCTATCTGGTAAGGCTCCCAGATCACTCAGCAGTACTCCAAAAGAAGATGAACAACACCAATAAAACGCAGTCTTTGTTTCGCCTTCCCCACAACATTTCTTGTGTGTGTGCAGAAGGATGTTGCACGATGCAGTGCACCACAGGCTGCTAACAAACACGACAGTGTCTGCAGCTGTATTCAGTACAAAATAGTGGCTATGAATGTAATTCTCAGTATTCCAAACGAACTGTATTGACAAAACAATTAATTTAGAAAGAGATCGAACCCATTGGTATCTATATTAGAAGGATATTAAAATCAACTTTTATAACTTATTTTAAACCCACTTTTGTGAATTTCAGACTGATTTTAAGGGCTGCAAAATGACTTAATACATGCTATTCAAAACAATTATGTCCAGTTTCAAAGTACTTGAAGTTGTTGTGTAGACTACATACAATATCTCAAAAAATGTTATTGTTAACCGCCGAATGTTACACGAAGAAGGGTATTACTGCAAACTAATGGAAGTGCAATAATGCTGGCTAAGACGACAGAGCGCAGGAATAATAAAAGCAGGTGGTACCAGTCAATGGCTCCTATCACATTTCTGGTAACTCAGTGCGTAGTACACACATTAAGCACACAGGATGTCTTTATTTAAAGAGCGTGTGAATAGCTGAAAATGTTAAAATATTATTTTATTAATTATTTCAGAACCTTTTAGGTACGATTGATCTATTGTAATTTGGACATATAGAGTACTGGAAAATCCTTTGCAGCATAATATTTATATTTTAAGTTTCCACTAATGGTGTAATCTTGACTTGTATAATGGTTCAATAATGAACTGACATGTTCGAAAAAGTCACCATCAACTCAAACTGTCAATACAACTGCGTCAGAAAACTAAATAAATAATGACAGGCATGTCCTACGTTATGAGGAAGGTATGTCATCTACATACATTTCACAATCAGTTCTACTCATAAGACAACTATCTTCCAATGGGACACCAGTCAGTGGACCTCTAGCCAACATTTTTCTTAAAGACATTGAAAATAAATATTTCAAGCAATAGTAGGACCCAAACAATACTGGATAGTATATTGGTATCATTATGTAGATCACATCACATGTGTTCTACAAGAAACATCCAGTTACATCCAACAACTCCATAGCGATATGAACAAAGTCCACCCAAAAATAAAATTCACCTTAGAAACAGAAAAACAACCAAGTGTTAAATTTGCTTGACACACACACACACACACACACCTGAGAAACTCAAAACAACCGCCATGACATTTTCAACTGTTCCACTGTCCGCCATCTTGTTATTATATTTGGTAAACAGTGACAGTGACAACTCAATACACAGAACTTGACAATGAACAAGATGGCGAAAAAAGAGAGAGTAAGTGAAACAATGTAAACAGATAAACACACACACACACACACACTTTCATATAAATTATTAATCTCATACATAGCCATAACAGTATTGAAGTCGTAATTTTTGCGTAAATATTTTGCCTATATTAAATTGTATATAACTGCAGGTGACAAACTGTAAAGAAAAATAGACACTGTAAAAACTTAATACAACAGGAAAACCACACCATGTGGTAAGAAGGTATGACTACACAATTTTATGTGCTCTTCAAAAATCTGTAATTACGATTTAGAAACTAATATTTATATGTATTTAAACAGTAAAGAACATTCCTTATGTTTAACAGCTATAATAATAAAAGAACCTCTGACGATGCTGCAACAGCAGCCAAACATATGTGGGATAACAAACAAAATTGTGTTTTGCTAAAGGTGGATGCCACCCAAAAACCTATGTTAAATGTAGTCTGATTCTATTCCAATTAAATCTGGATGTGCATTCTGTACCAGTGAAATTAGAATTTGTCTGAATTTTACTTCTAGACAGACAATGTCTTTCCATGAGCTATTCTATATATATATATATATATATATATATATATATATATATATATATATATATATATATTTCTGTAATAGTTACTCATTTTCCCGTCATTAACTACATAAACGCAAAATTATGGGAATTTAGAAACGAAAAGTCGGCATACAGGTAGAAGCGATGTACAATCTGAAACTACTGGGCCAGAGAACGTCACATCACTTGTGATTTACATACGTCATCAGGTAGGATACGCAACCTTGCATACGTCTTTGTGTCACTGGAAACACTGACACTAAACGGAGGTGAGTAAACTAAAACGTGTGATGTTCTTGTTATGAATAAAGCAGCATTATTTATATTACCAATAGAGATACAGCTTCAAGATTTCTTTCTCTTGTTTAGTGAGCTGAAACTACTGTATTTCTATAGAAGCATTGTCGGACGCAAAATTATTCAATGTCTCTGTACTAATGTAAAAGGCATTACAATTTTGTAAATGAATATATGATCCTTCCAAACGTAGGACATCATCGTCAAATGTTACGATATATCATAGCATCTGTGATACTCATATGCATGTTTCAAAACATGTGGTGCGTGGTTGAAATGAGACCATCTGACAACCACTGGCCTGGAAGAGTAATAGTTACAGAGAAAGATCGCATTTCCGTAATAATGAATATTACACAGACAACCATAGGAACAGACAATATGGCAACCAGAACTATTATTATCACGGGAGACAGAATAATTTCAGACGCAAGGGTCCACCGCGCAGTGATAATTCAGGGAGAAATTCTCCACCACTTAACCGACAAGAAAGAAACTACAGGAATTACCGACATGATGACAGACGATATAATCATAACGACAGACCGGAATTTCATCAGAACTGGCGGGATTCAAACAGAGCAGGGCCCTCTCGACAAGGTGAATTTGCAGAAGTTAGGTCTCCTAATCCAAATAACGACGGACGCCAACAAAGAGATAGCAGACAATGACTCGCACCGTAGGCAGCCCCGTGCGCCGGTTGGCTCAGAGAAAAATAACATAGGCGCTAACCTTGAGAAAAGTTCCAGTATTCTTTACAGACGTATACCGCATGATAATTGCGTTCAAGTTGAAACTTTGAGTACTATAAAGGGTAAAATATTGCACCACATTTCACATGTAAAACCGTTTATTGAAAGATAATCTGCTTTTTAACTTTGTCTTTGCTATATAACTTTTCAATTACATTACTAGTATCCTTTGTCAGACTTATAATCTGTTAACATGCGGCAATGTTTGAAGTTAAATATCCAATCAAGAACCAAGAGAACTTATTTTTTAAACAGAAATTACGAATGCATTGTTATTGTGAACAGACGACACAGTGTTATTGCGCGTTTACATTCTTGCTTGTTAGTTGCACGATTACTTAACGACTATAAGGGTTACATACTTAGAACATGTACTGGTACTGCTAATGAGCTTTTAATTGCGGTATGTTTATGATCAATAAGCTGATTCTATATGAGGAATTTGATTATGCTACGTATTTATTATGATGAAATATTGAAGAAGTGTCTACGAATATGTATATGTGTAATAAAGCAAGGAATAATGAGTAATGGTTAGGGACTCTGGTTTGTGACAAAGGTTGTAGGAAACCAAGAATCGTACTTTAAGAGTTATGAAATGTATGTAAATGCGTGAATGTATTACAATGCCGACGAAAATGTTTTTTTTGGATACTGTTATTTCAATGGGATTTTGTTTCTACAGATTTGTAACGCAAATTCTTGACCTGTGAAATTTTTTATATGAGACTGCCATTGTGACGGAAACTGGTGTCGTAAATATTTCGGTAAGAAAGTTAAGTGACCACCTGCACGTAATGCGTCGTGGGGCACCCAGCTGCACGACAATCGCCTGAAAAAAAAAGCCATTAGTGTGTGCCTTTCAGAGACACAACTGGAGAAAAAAAAGGAGGGCCATTATCCTCGCTATTGACATTTCTTTGTAGAAAGCATCGCAAATACGACACGCTCAAACATGAAAACATATGATTATACTGTGAGCTCTTAATTTATGATATTTACTAAAACGCCTAATAAAATGATGAGAAACATTTTACATCTATTGTCTTTCTAGTTGAGAGAATTTTTTTGCCTTTGTAGACGCCATTTGCCTAGTGAATGGCGTTTCGTGTGTTGCTTTATATACTTTGTATATATATTTGCTCATTTTGTTTAATATCTAGTTCCTTGCTGCACTGCAGCATTGGTTAAAATAAAATTTAATACATGTACTAATATAACTATTTTCTGTCTACAGACCCAGTAAAGAATAATTTTATGATGTACTTTCGTAAAAAAAGGAGGAACACAAATAGACATTTCCTCTCACAGGAATTGTACAATTAATTTTTTTAACGACTTGGTAACTTTCTTGCAGAGTAAGTTTTTGTGATGCATCACTCTAGTGTTAAGATGTGATATCGGTATTAGATATGGCCATATTTAGTGTAATATTTTTTTGCTTGAGCTTTGACATGTTTAGATATAAGTTATTGCGTTTACTACTGCCATTTGCCAGGCATAGTGCTACTAAATTTCACATTGTATTACTCCGTTAAGCCAGCTTTACTACTGTTTTCTTTTTCTTTTTGCTACACATTGGCTCATATTAGTGATAATGTTGCATTTGCTTTGCTAACTTATGTATAGCTTATATATATATATATATATATATATATATATATATATATATATATATATATATATATATCAAAATTGCAGCTTGCTTTGACAATTTCCATTTTTGTCATTGCTGTTTGTGTCAACTGTTTTGTGCTGCTGCATTGCCTCGTCTGTTGGTTTAGCATCTGAGCTCAGTAGATTTAAATTAGCTTAAGAGGGGGTAGACTATATAAGGGAATGAGTTGCGATGAATTAGAAGGAATGCATTGAGAAGCTATAAGAAAATAGTTTGGCCAAAAAAGGATTTTGAAAGAGGATATGAACAAAAATTAGGGTTTAGGGACAACAGGTTTAGGTAGGATTTTCTTGGAAATAAATGATGAGGTAAGATAATGGAAAATAAATAATGAGGTAAGAAATGTGTGAACATAAAAATACAGAAAGCATGCTTGGATAGGATTTTTTGGCTGGAGCAAATGTTGAAATAAGAGGGACGCTCTATGGAATGAAGTTTTGGGTTGGACGGCAGTACCAAATGTTACACTGAAAACAAACCCTGTCCTTTCCTAGTGTTATCCCACTATGTGTTTATGTACCCTTGTGTATTTGTGTTCTTCCTGTCTTTATATGTTTATCTGATAAGACATATGTTGTAGAATTTTTCTAATACTCAGCTACATGAACTATGATGAGGAACACTGTTATCCTCAAATATAATTTGCGTTAATAATATGTTATTTACTTCGTAAAGATGTTTAGACATTATTTATTCTGTTTTGTTTTAATGCTCATGTGTAAAGTTGATGTTTCAAATGTTATTCTGATCTTTTATGTATTTACTTATGTCATAATTCCTGTAACACTGATGTATATGTTTATTTCTATTCTTTTGTAAAGCCCCTCTTACTACAAATGTTATCTTTATTGTTATGTTCTTTAATGATGTATTTTGTACCTTTGTTATTGTATTCTTATGTTATAAAATTGTAATTGACACCAGTTCATCAAATTAAGTAACTTGTAAGTTACATTTCACTGCACACGTTTCTGTTGGTCATAGTATATGGACAATATGTGAGAAGTAGGGACTGTTAGTGTTTGCACGTGTGTTAATAATTCAACAAGGGACTGGTTAACAGCATTGCTGGTTCTATGGACAATTAGAAAAAAACTTTGTGAGTGCACAAATGGTGGTTTATGGACTTGCTATATTCTACACAAGATTTTTTGATGGTTATTGTGCACCTGCACAGTCGCAATAGGTGGCTGCTGGCCATCTCTACAAGGACTGAAGTGGGTCTGCACCTTCGATGGCCCACGAATACCATTATTTCTACAAGGACTGCAGTGGGTCTGTACCTCTGGTGGTCCACCAATCCCGTAATCTCTACCAGGACTACAGTGGGTCTACTCTGTGATGACCTACCTACCAATGTTCTTCAAAACTTCGACTGACTCTGATGTGGGTTTGCTCTGTTGTGGCCCATTACCTGTCATCATGTCAAGAATAAGCACTGTCTTTCCGTTAGAAGGACAACACTACTTCTTCAAGACTGCATGGAAATCCACTAATTCCAAGTGCAATTTCTTTTATTGCTCAGACTTTGAGAAAAACACTGCAATTTTACTGTGATGAACGATCAAGACTGTCTTTATGGACTGTGAGAAAATCTTAGCTTTTGAACAACATTGTATCAAGTGTGTGCGTTTGATATCTTTGTTATTGTAATTATGAAACATTTTATCAACTCATTATTGGCCACTGCCCAAAACAATTTGTAAAATGTTTGTGGGGAAAATGGGGGCTATCTAAGTAGGCTGTTTAGGTTCTTATATTGGTAACGCCGCTGCCACGTAGCGCTCTGTATAAAAAAAAAACACTGTCTGTGCTGTGTGCAGTCTGTGGCTGTTGGCATTGTTGTAATACTCGCCATTGTAGCGTTGGGCAGCTGGATGTGAACAGCGCGTAGCGTTGCGCAGTTGGAGGTGAGCCGCCAGCAGTGGTGGATGTGGAGAGAGAGATGGAGGAGTTTTGAAATCTGTAAGACTGGATGTCATGAACTGCTATATACATTATGACTTTTGAACACTATTAAGGTAAATACATTGTTTGTTCTCTATTAAAATATTTCATTCGCTAACTATGCCTATCAGTAGTTAGTGCCTTCCGTAATTTGAATCTTTTATTTATTTGGCAGTAGTGGCGCTCGCTGTATTGCGGTAGTTCGAGTAACGAAGATTTTTGGCGAGGTAAGTGATTTGTGAAAGGTATAGGTTAATGTTAGTCAGGGCCATTCTTTTGTACGGATTTGCGCTAAAAATATTGTGTGTCAGT